>NC_135714.1:83777597-84095638 GCF_964656455.1 Halichoerus grypus
GCTTGGCAGGGAGCCTGCTTCTCCCTCTCCCACTGCCCCCTCCCTGCTTGTGCTCTCTCTCTCTCTAATAAATAAAAAAATTTTTCAAAAAATTTTAAAACTTTTGGGTGCCTGGGTGGCTCAGTTGGTTGTGTGACTGCCTTCGGCTCAGGCCATGATCCTGGAGTCCCAGGATCAAGTCCTGCATTGAGCTCCCTGCTCAGAGGGGAGTCTGCTTCTCCCTCTGACCCTCCCCCCTCTCATGCTCTCTCTCTCTATTATTCTCTCTCAAATAAATAAATAAAATCTTTATTAAAAAATTTTAAAACTTTTGTGCTTTAAATGACACCATCAACTAAGTAAAAAGAAAACATACAAATTAGGAGAAAATATTTGCAAATCATATATCTGATAAAAAAAAAATCCAGAATATATATATATAAAACTCTTTTTAAAAAAATTCTTTAAATTCAATTTAGTTAACATATAGTGTATTATTAGTTTCAGGGGTAGAATTTAGTGATTCATCAGTTGCATATGTATGAAGTCAGTGCTCATTACATCACATCCCCTCCTTAATGCCAATCACTAAGTTACCCCATCCTCCCCACCTACCTCCCCTCCAGCAACCCTCAGTTTGTTCCCTATAGTTAAGGGTCCCTTAAGGTTTGCCTCCCTCTCTGTTTTTATCTTATTTTATTTTTCCTTCCCTTCCCCTATGTTCATCTGTTTTGTTTCTTAAATTTCACATGAGTGAAATCATATGGTATTTGTCTTTCTCTGACTGACTTATTTCTCCTAGCCAAATATAGTCTAGTTCCATCCATGTCATTGCAAATGGCAAGATTTCATTCTTTTTGATGGCTGAGTAATATTTCATTGTACATATATACCATATCTTCTTTATACATCCATCTGTTGATGGACATCTGGGCTCTTTCCATATTTTGGTTATTGTGGACATTACTGCTATAAACACTGGCACAATTCAATAACAAAAAGAGAAATAACCTAACTAAAAAATAGGAAAAGGGTTTGAATAGACATTTCTCTTAGGTAAATATAAGAATGGCCAACAAGCACATGAAAAGAGGCTCAATATCATTAGCCATGAAGGAAATGCAAATTTCCTATAAAGGCAAATTTCCAGGGAAATGTGAAAAAAAAACAAAAAGGGAAAATTAGTGTTGACAAAGATGTAGAGAAATTGGAACCCTCATACCTTTCCTGGTGGGAATGTAAAATGGTGCAGTGATTGCAAACTATGGGAAACAGTTTGGCAGTTCCTTGGAATATTAAACATATAGTTACCATATGACCCAGCAATTCCACTTCTAAGTGTATACTTAATAGAATTGAAAACACATGTTCACCAAAAAAATGTATACAAATGTTCACAGCAGCACTATTCATAATAGCCAAAAAGTGGGAATAACACAGTGTACATCAACTGATTAAAGGATAAACAAAATGCGGTACATCCAAATGGTAGAATATTATTCAGCAATAAAAAAGAATGACAAACTATTACATGATACGACATGGATGAACCTTGCAAAATTTATGTTAAGTGAAAGAATCCAGCTTAAAAAGATCACATATTTTATGATTCCAATATATGAAATGTGCAGAAAAGGCAAATATATAGACATACAAAGCAGATTACTGTGCCTAGAGCTGGGGTGGGAGAGACTGAGAGAGTGGGGAGTAATTTGGGTATAGAGTTTCTTTGGGGTGATGAAAATGCTCTAAAATTAGGTCATGGTGATGGCTGCACAACTCTGTGAATATACTGAAAACCATTAAAGTGTATCTTTCAAATGGGTGGATTGTATGGTCAGTGAATTATATCTCAATAAAGCTGTTTAAAAAAAGAACACATACTTCCAAACTCATTCTATGAGGCCAGCATTACCTTAATCCCCAAACCAGGCAAAGACCCCATCGAAAAGGAGAATTTCAGACCGATATCCCTGATGAATAAGGATTCCAAAATCCTCAACAAAATCCTAGCTAATAGGATCCAACAATACATTAAAAGGATCATCCACCACGACCAAGTGGGATTTATCCCCGGGATGCAAGGGTGGTTCAACATTCACAAATCAATCAGTGTGATAGAACACATTAATAAGAGGAGGGAGAAGAACCATATGGTCCTCTCAATTGATGCAGAAAAAGCATTTGACAAAATACAACATCCTTTCCTGATTAAAACTCTCCAGAGTATAGGGATAGAGGGAACATTCCTCAAGCTCATAAAATCCATCTATGAAAAACCCACAGCGAATATCATCCTCAATGGGGAAAAGCTGAGAGCCTTTCCCTTAAGATCAGGAACACATCAAGGATGCCCACTCTCGCCACTATCGTTCAACATAGTACTAGAAGTCCTAGCAACAGCAATCAGACCACAAAAAGAAATAAAAGGTATTCAAATTGGCAAAGAAGAAGTCAAACTCTCTCTTTTCGCAGACGACATGATACTTTATGTGAAAAACCCAAAAGACTCCACCCCCAAATTACTAGAACTCATACAGCAATTCAGTAATGTGGCAGGATACAAAATCAATGCACAGAAATCAGTTGCTTTCTTACACACTAACAATGCATCTGTAGAAAGAGAAATTAGAGAAACGATTCCATTTACAATAGCACCAAAAACCGTAAGATACCTCAGAATAAACCTAACCAAAGAGGTAAAGGATCTGTACTCTAGGAACTACAGAACATTCATGAAAGAAATTGAAGAAGACACAAAAAGATGGAAAAACATTCCATGCTCATGGATCGGAGAATAAACATTGTTAAAATGTCTATGCTACCCAGAGCAATCTATACCTTCAACGCCATCCCAATCAAAATTCCAATGACATTTTTCAAAGTGCTGGAACAAACAATCCTAAAATTTGTATGGAATCAGAAAAGACCCCGAATCGCCAAGGAAATGTTGAAAAAGAAAAACAAAGCTGGGGGCATCACGTTGCCCGATTTCAAGCTGTACTACAAAGCTGTGATCGCCAAGACAGCATGGTACTGGCACAAAATCAGACATATAGAACAATGGAACAGAATAGAGAACACAGATATGGACCCTCAACTCTATGGTCAAATAGCAGGAAAAAATATGCAATGGAAAAAAGAGAGTCTCTTCAATAAATGGTGCTGGGAAAATTGGACAGCCACATGCAGAAGAATGAAACTCGACCATTCTCTAACACCATACACAAAGATAAACTCAAAATGGATGAAAGACCTCAATGTGCGACAGGAATCCATCAAAATCCTAGAGGAGAACATAGGTAGTAACCTCTTTGACATTGGCCACAGCAACTTCTTTCAAGATACATCTCCAAAAGCTAGTGAAACAAAAGCAGAAATGAACTTTTGGGACTTCATCAAGATAAAAAGCTTCTGCATAGCAAAGGAAACAGTCAACAAAACAAGGAGGCGACCCACAGAATGGGAGAAGATATTTGCAAATGACACGACAGATAAAGGGCTGGTATCCAAGATTTATAAAGAACTTCTCAAACTCAACACCCAAAAAACAAATAATCAAGTCAAAAAGTGGGCAGAAGACATGAAAAGACACTTCTCTGAAGAAGACATACAAATGACTAACAGACACATGAAAAAATGTTCATCATCATTAGCCATCAGGGAAATTCAAATCAAAACCACATCAAGATACCCCCTTACACCAGTTAGAATGGCAAAAATTGACAAGGCAAGAAACAACAAATGTTGGAGAGGTTGTGGAGAAAAGGGAACCCTCTTACACTGTTGGTGGGAATGCAAGTTGGTATAGCCACTTTGGAAAACAATGTGGAGGTTCCTCAAAAATTTAAAAATAGAGCTACCCTATGACCCAGCAATTGCACTCCTGGATATTTACCCCAAAGACACAGATGTAGTGAAAAGAAGGGCCATATGCACCCCAATGTTCATAGCAGCAATGTCCACAATAGCCAAACCGTGGAAAGAGCCGAGATGCCCTTCAACAGATGAATGAATAAAGAAGATTGGGTCCATATATACAATGGAATATTACTCAGCCATCAGAAAGGATGAATACCCAACTTTTACATCAACATGGATGGGACTGGAGGAGATTATGCTAAGTGAAAGAAGTCAAGCAGAGAAAGTCAATTATCATATGGTTTCACTTATTTGTGGAACATAAGGAATAGCATGGAAGACATTAGGAGAAGGAAGGGAAAAATGAAGGGGGGGAAATCGGAGGGAGAGAGACTATGGACTCTGAGAAACAAAGAGGGTTTGGGAGGGGAGAGGGGAGGAGGGATGGGTTAGCCTGGTGGTGGGTATTAAGGAGGGCACGTACTGCATGGAGCACTGGGTGTTATACGGAAACAATGGATTGTGGATCACCACATCAAAAACCAATGATGTATTGTATGGTGACTAACATAACATAACAAAATTTTAAAAATTTAAAAAATAAAATTAAATAAATAAATAAATAAAAAAGAACACATACAATTCTGAAATTGAATCCATCTATGAACCTGAATCTGTAGAAACAAGGAAAGTGAAATGCCATTGTGAAAATCAAATACACCAACATGAAAGAAAAAAGGAGAAGGAAGGGGGGAGGACATAGAAGAGGAAGGAGAGGAGGCAAAAGAAATAATATGACTGATAACGTTAGATAAAACTTTACTTATCACATTCATTTCTCTTACTGTAGCAAACCATCCAGTTCTGAATATCTGTAAATGATAAAACAGTTGTTGGATATACAGAAACTAGCAAGTGAGAATTACTTTCATGCATGATAAGAAGTCAGGCTTAAGCAACACTGGTTCCCATTTAATTTTTAAACGTTAGGGAAGGAACATAATTAAAAGCAATATCAAAAAGTTATAATCCTCAAAATGATGACCACAAGAAATTTAGCTCCCCAAACTTTAAAGAAAAAAGTTCTCTTCTATGATCTTCCTAAACTTTCATTTAAATAATAAGCACATTTCATTTGACTTTCTGAACCACTGTTGAGAAAGTGACATACACCCATCGCCTACCATTCTGAATCACTGGGAAATCAAAAGTGGCTTACCTTTTCTAATGTACTGAAGGAAGGCCAGGACTGATATCCATATTCAGATACAAATCGAGCTTTTGGGAAAACTTTCCAATTCCAGCAATCACTGATATAGTCATAAAAATGTACATCACCAAAATTATTGTCATATGGGTTGACAGAGAGCCAGCCTTCTTTAATAGATTCGGCCCCATTTGTAGGGCTGGATATGATAAAAGGACGAGTCTTGTCTTCCTGAGTCCAGAAATAAAATGAGTTAAAAGATATTTTCAGCCGGGAAAGTACGTATCACTTACTTTTTTATTAAGTTTTTGTTTTAATTCCAATATAGTTAACATACAGTGTTAAATTAGTTTCAGATGTACAATATAGTGATTCAGCACTTCCATACTTCACCCAGTGCTCATCAAGACAAGTGTCCTCCTTAATCCCCATCACCTAATTCACCCAACCCCCCTCTGGTAATCATCAGCTTGTTCTCTATAGTTAAGAGTCTGTTTCTTGGTTTCTCTCTTTCTCTTTTTTTCTTTTTTTCCGTTGTTCATTTTTTTGTTTCTTAAATTCCACATATGAGTGAGATGATATGGTATTTGTCTTTCTCTGAGTGACTTATTTCACTTAGCATTATACTTTCTAGCTTCATTCATATTGGCGCAAATGGCAAGAATCCATTCTTTTTTATGGCTGAGTAATATTCCATTATATATACCATATATACCACACACACACACACACACACACACACACACCACATCATCTTTACCCACCACAACACCATTTACCCATCTATCACTGGACATTTGGGCTGCTTCCATAATTTGGCTATTGTAAATAATGCTGCTATAAACATAGGGGTGCATGTTATCCCTTTGAATCAGTGTTTTTGTATTTTGGGGGTAGATACCCAGTAGTATGATTACTGGATAGTAGGGCAATTCTGTTTTTAACCTTCTGAGGAACTTCCATACTGTTTCCCACAGCGGCTGCACCAGTTTGCATTCCCACCAACAGTGCAAAAGGGTTCCCATTTCTCTACATCCTCACCAACACTTGTTGTTTCTTGTGTTTTTTATTTCAGCCATTCTGACAGGTGTGAGGTGATATATCACTGTAGTTTTGATTTGCATTTCCCTGATGGTGAGCATCTTTTCATATGTCTGCTGCCCATCTGTATGCCTTCTTTGGAGAAATGTCTGTTTATTTTAGATCATTTACTTTAAAAAAAAAAACAACACTGTCAGGTTCCAGAAATGCCAGTGGCTGACAGACAAATAATAGAACCATTAACCTTCTGCCTTCAGCAACCACCAGTACCTGCCGTTCACCAATCCTTTATATCCTTTTGTAATTAACACTTAGCTTATTACTCAGTACCTGCTCCTAATTTTTTTAATCATGTCGTGCCTCTACATTACCTTCTAACAACAAGAGTAGTGTATGGTCTACTGCAGAATTTCTCATCCTTGGCATTATTGACATTTTGAGCTTGATAAATTTTGTGTGTTGGTGACCAGGGAAAGGGAGCAAGGGGAAGGGGAATGTTTAGCAGCATCCCTGGCCTCTACCCACTAGATGGTAGTAGTACCCCCCCACACACCAAAAAATGTCTACAGACATTGCCAAATGTGCCCCTGTCACTTGGGGGACAAAATCACCTCCTTAAGAAACATAGGTCCAGTGCTTAAGAATAAGAAGCTAAGGTGCAGGGCGCCTGGGTGGCTCAGTTGGTTAAGCGACTGCCTTCGGCTCAGGTCATGATCCTGGAGTCCCGGGATCGAGTCCCACATCAGGCTCCCTGCTCGGTAGGGAGTCTGCTTCTCCCTCTGACCCTCTCATGCTCTCTCTATCTCATTCTCTCTCTCAAATAAATAAATAAAATCTTTAAAAAAAAAAAAAAAAAAAGAAGCTAAGGTGCAGATACAAAAATAGTACCCAGAAATTGGTAGTATTTCTATACACTAATAACAAAATACCAGAAAGAAATTTTTTTTGAAGATTTTATTTATATTTGACAGAGAGACACAGCGAGAGAGGGAACACAAGTAGGGGGAGTGGGAGAGGGAGAAGCAGGCTTCTCGCTGAGCAGGGAGTCTGATGTGGGGCTCGATCCTAGGACCCCAGGATCATGACCTGAGCCGAAGGCAGACGCTTAACCAACTGAGCCACCCAGGAGTCCCTCAGAAAGAGAAATTTTAAAACAACACCATTTACAAATGCACCAGAAAGAATAAATAAACCAAAGAGGTGAAAGACCTCTACTCTGAAAACTATAAAACACTGATGAAAGAAACTGAAGATGACCCAAACAAATGGAAAAATAGTCCATGCTTGTGGATTGGAAGAATCAATATTGTTTAAATGTCCATACTACTCAAAGAAATCCACAGATTCAATGCAATCCCTATTGAAATAACAACAGCATTTTTTACAAAACTAGAACAAATAATACTAAATTGTATGGAACCACAGAAGACCCCAAATAGCCAAGGCAATCTTGAAGAAGAAAAACAAAGCTTGAAGATGTGAAAATTCCAGATTTCAAAATATACTACAAAGCGGTAGTAATCAAAATAGTATGGTACTGGCATAAAAATAGATATATAGATCAGTGGACTAGAATACAGAGCCCAGAAATAAACCACGGATTATATGGTCAGTTAATCTATGACAAAGGAGGCAAGAATATACAATGGGAAAAGACAGTCTCCTCAATAAATCGTGCTGGGAGAACTGACAGCTACACGCAAAAGAATGAAACTGTATCTCTCTTTAATATCATAAATAAAAATAAACTCAAAATGGATTAAAGACCTAAATGTGAGATCTGAAATCATAAAAATCCTAAAAACCATAAAAAAACACAGGCAGTAATTTCTCTGACTTTGGCCATAGGATCATTTTTCTCGATATGTCTCTTCAAGCAAGAAAAACAAAAGCAAAAATAAACTATTTGGATAACAAGTAAAAGGCTTTTGCACAGCAAAGGAAACCACCAACATACACACACACACACACACACACACACACACACACACACACACATGTATCCAAAATATATAAAGAACATGTACAAGTCAACACCAAACAAACCCCAAATAATTCAATTAAAAAATGGGCAGAGGACTTGAATAGAGTTTTTCAAAAAAAGACATAAAGATAGCCAATGGACACATAAAAATATCCTCAGCATCACTCATCATCAGGAAAATGCAACTCAAAACTAAAATAAAATATCATTTTATACCTATCAGAACGGCTAAAACCAAAAAGACAAGAAACAACAAGTGTTGGTGAGGATATGGAAAAAATGGAACCCCTGTGCACTCTTGGTAAGAATGTAAATTGGTGCAGCTACAGTGGAAAACAGTATGGAAGTGCTTTGAAAAATTAAAAATAGAAATACCATATAACCCAATCATTCCACTACTGGGTATTTACCCAAAGAAAATGAACACACTAATTCAAAAAGATATGTGCACTTCTGTGTTTATTGCAATGTTATTTACAACAACCAATATATTGAAGCAATCTAAGTGTCCATCAATAGACAAATGGATAAGGAAGATGTGGTATATACATATAATGGAATACGGCACAGCCATAAAAAGATGAGGTTGTGTCATTTGAGATGGACCTAGAGGGTATTATGGATGGATGCACCTAGAGGATATTATGGTAAGTGAAATAAGTCAGACTGAGAAACACAAATACTATATGATTTTACTCACAAGTGGAATCTAAAACAAAAACAAATGAATAAACAAACAAAAAGCAGAATCAGACCTATAAATACAGAATAAACTGATGGTTGTCAGAGGGGGATGGGTCAGCAGTTGGGCAAAATGGGTAAAGAGGAGTGGAAGATACAGAGTCCCAGTTATGGAATGAATAGTTCATGGGAATAAAAGGCACAGCAGGAGAAAAAAAGAAAATAATAGAGGCTATTGAGTCAGAATGACTTGAATTTAAATCTCAGATCGGAACCTTATTATTTTTGGACAGGTCTAAGCCTCAATAGTCTCACCTGTAAAACAGGGAAATTGGGAGTCCTTCATAGGACTACAGTAAATGGTAAAGAACTCATGTGTGGACGACATGGCTAAATGTCCACCAAAATTCATGTTCCCATTTCCATAATATAGAGCTGTTTCTAGGAAGTGACTTTCTAACCTCTTTGCATCACTGTGGGGCCATGTGCCTCATTCTCATCCTCCTGGAATCATGAGCTCTTAACCACTGAGCTGTGAAATGAAAATCCTCAAATATTAAAATCCATTTCTTAAATCCATCAGATACGAAAAATGTAACACCAACACTATGAGTAAAAAGATTATAAAATAAATGTTTTATAAATATTAATTAAAGCTTATACCATAACAGTTTGTGTATAGAAAAATTCTTCATGACACATGACTAAGCATATCAGATAAGCTAAAAATCTGAACCTAAGATTTTCGTGAATTCTCACTGAAGTTTCTTCACATAAATGAATAGTGCCATGAACTGAACACATTTGGATGCCAAAATCACATACTATTCTTTTAAATATATCCCTTTTCAAACTGCCTCAGGATATACCCAAATATTTAAAATATCTAATTACAGGGTCGCCTGGGTGGCTCAGTCGTTAAGTGTCTGTCTGCCTTCGGCTCAGGTCATGATTCCAGGGGGATTGAGCCCCGCGCCAGGCTCCCTGCTCAGCGGGAAGCCTGCTTCTCCCTCTTCCACTCCGCCTGCTTGTGTTCCCTCTCTCGCTGTGTCTCTCTCTGTCAAATAAATAAATAAAATAAAAAAGAAAATAAATAAAATAAAATATCTAATTACAGATAAAAAATTAAAAGGACAATCAGATTATTAAATCACATATTAAACATTAAAGTTTTTAAAACTTAAATCCTTTGCAGGGATTACTGCAAAAACAAAATAAATGCTGCTTCCTCCCCTTGAAAAAAAAAAAGCTAACTTATATTATTATATAATGTGTATATAGTAAATGCAAGTATAATATGCCTATTAAAAAGTTGTGATGAAAGAGAACCACCATAAAGGAAGGGCTCTATGGTGGAGTTGGGAACAAGCTCTTTCCTTTCCCTTTCTTCTTATTTCACATATCAACATATTCATATATATCAAGCTCTGCTTTAGCATTTATAATTACAGAATTTTAAATGACACAGGAGACCAAATGGACTTAACAGATATACACAGTACATACCATCCAAAAGCAACAGAATACACATTCTTCTCAGGTGCACATGGAATGTTCTCCAAGACAGATCATCTGTTAGGCCATAAACCAAGTCTTAACAAATTTAAGAAGACTGAAATCATTCAAGCATATTTTTGGACCCCACGGATATGGAACTAGAAATCAATTATAAGAAGAAGGCTGAAAAATTCACAAATACATGAAGATTAAGGAATATGCTACCGAACAACCAATGGATCAACAAAGAAATCAAAAGAGAAATTGAAAAATACCTTGAGACAAATGAAAATAGAAATACAACATATCAAACTTATGAGATGCAGCAAAAGCAGTTTAAGAGGAAAGATCACAGAGATAAATGACTACTTCAAGAAATAAGAAAAATGTCAAATAAAGAACCTAACTTCACATCTTAATAAACTAGAAAAAGGAGAACAAACATGGTCCCAAGTTAGCAGAAGGAAGGAAATAACAAAGATCAGAGCAGAAATAAATGGAATAGAGACTAAAAAGACAATAGAAAAGATTCAATGAAACCAAGAGCTGGTTTATAAAAAAATAAATAAATAAACAAAACTGACAAACCTTTAGCTAGACTTGCCTAGGGGGAAAAAAAAGAGAGGACTCAAACAAAATCAGAAATGAAAAAGATGTTACAACTGATATCTCAGAAATACAAAGAATTTTAAGAGACTACTATGAACAACTATATATCAACAAATTGGACAACCTAGAAGAAATGGATAAATTCTTAAAGACATACAATCTTCCAAGATTGAATCATGAATAAATAGAAAACATGAACAGACCAATTAACTAGTAAGGAGATTGAATCAATAATCAAAAATCTCCCAGCAAACAAAAATCCAGGACCAGACATCTTCACTGGTGAATTCTACCGAACATTCAAAGAATTAATACCAATCCTTCTCAAACTCTTGCAAAAAATAGAAGAGGAGGGAAAACTTCCAAGTTCATTTTACAAGACAAGCATTACCCTGATACCAAAACCAAATAGAGTCACCACAAGAAAACTACAGGCCAATATCCTTGATGAACATAGATGCAAAAATTCTCAACAAAATATTAACAAACCAAACTCATATAAGTAAAAAAAAAATCATATACCATAATCAAGTGGAACTTATTCCAGGGATGTAAGGATGGTTCAACGCCTACAAGTCAATCAACATGATACACCACCTTAATAAAATGAAGTATAAAAATCATATGCTCATGTCAACAAATGCAGAAAAAGCATCTGACAAAATTCAGCATCCATTTATTATAAAAACTCTCAACAAAGTGGTTACAGAGGGAACATACCTCAACATAATAAAGGCCATATATGACAAGGCCACAGCTAACATCATACTCGATGGTGAAAAGCTCAAAACTTCTCCTCTAAGGTCAGGAACGAGATCTGGATGCCTACTTTCACCACTTTTATCCAACATAGTATTGGAAGTCCTAGCTAGAGCAATTAGACAACAGAAAGAAATAAAAGGCATACAAACTGGAAAGGAAGAAGTAAAGTTGTCACTATTTGCAGATGACATGTTATTATATGGAGAAAACTCTAAAGACTTCACAAAAAACCTGTTAGTATAAATAAATTCAGTAAAATTGCAGGATACGAAATCAATATACAGAAATCTGTTGCATTTCTATGTACTAATAATTAACTACTAGCAAGAGAAATTAAGAAAACAATCTTATTTACAACTGCATCAAAAAGAATAAAATATCTAGGAATAAGTTTAACCAAGGAAGTGAAAGACTGACATTATTATCGAAAATTATAAGATACTGAAAACTATAAGACATTGTTAAAAGACACCGAAGAAGACATAAATAAATGAAAAGATATTCTGTACTCATTGACTGGAAGAATTAATATTGCTAAAATGTCCATACTATCCAAAGCAATCTACAGATTCAATGCAATCCCTACCAAAACCACAATACATTTTTCATGAAATAGAATGAATAATCCAAAAATGTTTATGGAACCACAAAAGACCCTGAATAGTCAAAGCAATCTTGAGAAAGAAGAACAAAGCTGGAGGCATCATGCTTTCTGACTTCAAAATATACAACAAAAGCAAGGTAAGTAAAACATTATGGTATTGGCATAAAAACAGACACATGGATCAATAGAATAGAATAGAGAACCAAGAAATAAATTCATATATGTATGGCCAATTAATGTATGACAAAGGAGACAAGAATATACAATGGGGAAAGGACAGTCTCTTCAGTAAGTGGTGTTGGAAAAACTGGACGGTCACATGCAAGAGAATGAAACTGAATAACTATCTTCAACCATGCACAAAAATTAATGTAAAATGGATTAAAGACTTGAATGTAAGATCTGAAATCATAAAACTCCTAAAAGAAAACATAGGTGGTAAGCTCCTTGGCATTGGTCTTGGCTTGATTTTTTTGGATTTGACACCAAAAACAAAGGCAACAAAAATAAACAAGTGGGACTACATTAAACTAAAAAGGCTCTGCACAGCAAAGGAAACCATCAACAAAATAAAAAGGCAACACACTGAATGGGAGGAAATATTTGCAAATCATATGCCTGCTAAGGGGTTAATACCCAAAATACATAAAGAACATGTCCAACTCAACAGCAAAAAACAAACAATTCAATCAAGAAACGAGCCAGGGATCTAAACAGACATTTTTCCAAAGAAGACATACAGATAACCAATAAGTACATGAAAAGGTGCTCAACTTATTATCAGGGAAATGCAAATCAAAACCACAATGAGGTATCACCTGACACCTGTTAGGATGGCTATTATCAAAAAGATAAGAGATAACAAATGTTGGCAAGGATGTGGAGAAAAGGGAACGCTTGTGCATTGTTGATGGGAATGTAAGTTGGTGTAGTCACTAAGGAAAACAATATGGAGATTACCTAAGAAATTAAATGTAGAACTACCATATGATCCAGCAATTCCACTTATGGATATTTATCTGAAAAAAATAAAAACACTAACTCAAAGAGATATATGCACCCCCATGTTCACTGCAGCATTGTTTATAATTACCAAGATACTGTAACAAACGAAATGTTCATTGATGATGAATTGATAAAGTAAATGTAGCATACACACACACACACACACACGCGCGCGCGCACGCACACTGGAATATGACTCAGCCATAAAAAAGGAATGAAATCTTGGAGCACCTGGGTGGCTCAGTCAGTTGAGCATCCATCCAACTCTTGATTTCGGCTCAGGTCATGATCTCAGGGTCATGGGATCAAGCCCTGCATTGGGATCTGTGCTGGGCATGGAGCCTGCTTGGAATTCTCTTTCCCTCTGCCCCTCCCCTCTTGTGATCACTCTCTCTCTCTCTAAAAAAAAAAAAAAAAAAAGGAATGAAATCTTGCCATTTGTGACAACATGGATGGACTTTGAGGGCATTATGCTAAGTGAAATAAGTCAGAGAAAAGCAAATACTGTATGATCTCAGTTATATGTGGAATCTAAAAACAATAAGAACAAGCTCATGGAAACAGAGAACAGACTGGTGGTTGCCAGAGGTATGAGGTGGGAGGTGGGTGGAATCGGTGAAGGTAGTCAAAAAAAAAAGAAAGAAAGAAAAAGTAAAAGAGTCTCTACGTCTCTAAGAAAGGAAGGGAAGGGAAGGGAAAAGTGAAGGGAAGGGGGGGAGGGAAGGGAAGGGAAAAAGGGAGGGGAAGGGAAGAAGGGAGAAGGGAAGGGAAGGGGAAAATGGAAGGGAGAAAGAAAGAAAGAAAGAAAGAAAGAAAGAAAGAAAGAAAGCAAGAAAGCAAGAAAGCAAGAAAGCAAGAAAGAAAGAAAGAAAGAAAGAGAAAGAAAGAAAGAAAGAGAGAGAAAGGAAGGAAGGAACGAAGGAAGGAGGGAGGGAGGGAGGAAAGTAGGAAGAGACAAAAATAGAAAAGAAAAGAAATATCCATAGAACAATTGAGCCTGCTCTGTGCCTTCTTCTCTCTGTCTATGGAAATCTTCTGGCTGGGGTATTTGCTTCCAGAGGTAATTCCAGACATCCACAATGGACACACACACACACACACATACACACACACACACACACACACAAGAATGAGAGCAACTTCCACATTCAAACACTATTTGCACTGACAATCCTGGAGTCTCTCAGCCTGCACAACTTCTCTACTTACAGCCTGCTCTACAAAGCATATCTACTTACACAGAAATCTTTTAAGTTCTAGGTAAAATGCTATGTTCCTGGGAAACATAAATATCCATAGTTCCAGAAGTTGTAAACCCAAATTGGATAATAACTATAGGAGAAATGTATATGAGGGAGGAGATAATTCTTGCCCCCACAAAGGCACTGGGCCCAGATTGTTTTATGGGTGAATTTCTCTCAGTAAAACTGATAATCTCTATTTTATTTAAATTGTCCCTAGACATTAAAAACAACAACAAAAGGCTCCTAACTCATTCTGTGCAGTGAGCACAAACATATACACATATACGAAGTGCCACAAGTTGGGTTCTCTGGCTAAATCTGTCTCACAAATAGTTTTGTTTACATTGCATTTTTTAAAATACTGAATATAAATGAGACCCAACATCCATATCCTATTACCACAGTCCCCTCTTCTTTATGAGCCTCATCAACTCTACTTACTTTTTTTAAACAAATTTGGCTCCTCTAGGCATATGAGTTTACAACTCTTACCATAGACTGAGTTTGCTTGTGAACATAAATTTTTAAATTCTAACCAAAATATTAGCAAATCAAATCTAGCACAGGATAAAAAACAAAGCATTATAGCTAAATAGAGTTTATACTAGAACTATTTTGTCATTAGAAAATTAATTCACAGGATTCACTGTATTAATATATTGAGGAACAAAAAGAAAGAAAGAAAAAAAGAAATGGCATTATCAATAAGTCATCTAAAGTAGAAATTCTCAACCCTTGGGGTTCCATGGATGGGCTCCAGAAAGAGTCCATCATAATCTGCAGTTGTAAACACAATATTGGTGTATGTGTGGTGAGTTCCACAGATAAGTTAATTCTCAAGTAAGTCCAAAACCCATAAATCCATTCACATGCTGCAGCATTACAGTGGACTGTTCTGTATTAAAATATTATTGAAGGTTGCTCTAAAAAAAGGACACAAAGATATACTACACTAATATTCAAACTGATCCATTTTTAAAACAGGTTCTTAAATTCTATTGCATGAAAAATCATTACTTACTGCCAAGACAATCTTTCGAATGTTTTTCACATACAGTACCACATAGTCTTTGATGTAGGTATGCAGTTCACTGGCGGGTATATTATACCAATTCATCATCAGCGCTGCTTCATTTTCATTATTTCCACCCCATACGATGATGGAGGGATGATATTTCAGTCTCCTGATCTAAAATTTCAGAAAACATAAAACAATTTTCAAATGATCAACAAGAAAAAAAAAGCCTCAGAGCTATAGTTATTCACAAAATGATAGCCATTGCATTTCTGCACATAAATTCTTATGTACCAGAAAACTCATTAGAAAATGGCTTGTAACATTACCTGTGGGAATACATTTTAAGAAATCTCTGATTCTTTTTACCTAGATTTTATAAACACCAGTAAGATAGGGTTCTTCTTCTCTACTGTATAAAACCTGAAGAAAACATAATCCTTTTTATTAAAAAAGAAAAATAAATCAACCTCATCATCATCTGACTTTCCACAAAAAGGCTCTAAGAAACACAAAAGGCAGGAGACATTACATTACAGAGGAGTTTCTCAAGAACAAGTTGGAGTTTTGTGTGAAGAAACAAATGAGGAAGAACAACCACTTCTGCTGAAAGAGGGATTGAGGTTGTCACGGTCTCCACTGAGATCACAAAACCACAAGGATAACCAGAGAGGGTTTTACAAAGCAAGTGAGTTCCCAGAGATACTCTGTAATTTAAGACAGATATATGGAATATCCTAAAGGAAAAAGGATTAGGGCATCAAGAGGATGTCTCCAGAAAGAACTATCAGTGTCATGTCCTGAGAAATCAACTAAGCTTAAGTAAGTTACTGAATATATCTGAACATGGAAGAAGAAATTAGGGAATCTGTCTGAAAATCTTGCCAACCTTAAGAATTAAGCCTGCATGAACTGGGCTCTCTGTGGGCTGGCCCTACATAAAGGTGGAAGGATCCAGTTCTTCAGACACCCTGGGAGATGTACTCCAGCAGAAAAGGGCAGTTAAATCTCTTTGAGAACACAATGAGTCAATGGTCAGGAGAAATCCTCTGGACCACATTTTAGCAAAATAACCTTATTGGTTATAGCTTCTCTTCCATGTAATGCATGGTTACAGTGATGGATCCCAGATGATGTTCTCACTGTGGCCTCCATTCAAGATGCTAAGTATCTCCTACATGAAACAGAGATGCATTAAGGAAGCATTAAAGGGATTTATCTCATTCTTAAAAATTACAGGTGATGGGTATTAAGGAGGGCACATATTGCATTGGAGCACAGGGTGTTATATGAAGACAATGAATCATGGAACACTACATCAAAAACTAATGATGTACTGCATGGTGACTAACATAACATAATAAAATTAAATTAAATTGAAAAAAAATTACAGCCTTGTGTTTTTCTAAACCAGCCTTATGAACGCTATTTCCTTTATTTGCCTCTGTGCGTGCCCAGGTAAGTGACGACTGCTACCAACTGGGACTGGCACGTTCATGGTGCTACTGAAAACACAAATACTGAAGAGGCAAAAAGATCCAGTGACTCTGTGCTACACATACCCTTCAAACTGACCCAGAATTTTTGAGAAGCTTCACTTTAAAATCTTAACAAAGTCTGCATAAAAAGCTCTCCTCCTCTTTAATAATACATAAAAGAATTGAAGGTACATAGATACCATGTTTTATTTGTATGAGAAAAAATTTAAAAAAATTGAAATGTTTGCAACCTACACAACTATAATTAATATTTTTTAAGCTCATCCATCCGTCTATCCATCTATCCTCCTGACGAATAACCCAGCCAAGTAGTGGGGATACAGAGAGGAACAAGCCCCTAGGCTGCAGGGAGATTACAAACTTGCAGGGGAAACAAAACATTGAACAAGTAAGTCAAAGTGTGGTACAGGTCATAAAGGGCAAATGATGTGATCTAGACTTGCTAATATAGAAAGGTTTTTTTCCCAGAAAAATTCATGCTCAAGGTAAGAGGTGCCAGAAGAAAATGAGAGAGGTGGTCCATAGGGAGGGTGAGGGGGAAAGTTTTCCAGAGCATAGATGGCACAGGAAGAGGGTGCCTGATGGGGCCAGGGAGGCCAACAGAGACAGGATAGTGCACAGTATCTTTATCTGGAGGGCTCCGAGCAAGAGATGATTCATTTGTACTTTTTAAACCTTTTTTTTTTTAACTTTTTTTTTTTAAAGTAAAACAAAGATATAAAAAACAAATTGTGAAATAGTAAATTACTGTAACACAATCACCCTTGTAACCACCACCCAGATCAAGAAAGGGAGCCCCAGAAGTCCTCAAGCACTCCTTCCCAATTGTAGTCCCTCCCTGCTTCCAACAGTAACCACTATCTTGAGTATTATAGTAATCATTTCCTTGCATTTCTTTTGGTTTTCCATGCAAATGTCCATCCACAGACATTGTAACTATGAAATCACGGATTTTAACATGCTTTCTGGATTTCAATCCACGGACACTCTTTTCCTTATTGAATCTCAAATTGTCCCACTTTTGGTTGGTGAGAGTTTGATCAAAGTTCTTTTAACATATCTTTGATAGTTTTCTTGTCATATGTATGTCAAAATATTCCAGGGTCATCTATTAAACTTCCTGTCCCAGACCTGGAATCAGCCATTTCTCTAAGAAGCCCATCTGTTAGTGGGAAAAATTATTTCAATAGAAGGATACACAATATTATTAGGTTGTTCTAGTCCTTTTCGGTGGACAGAGCTAGGTTATAATCACTTCCTTGCACTTATAGATCTATAAATATAAGTGTGTACATATGGAATGCAAAAGAAATCAAGGAGTCAAGAATCACTTTAAATTTCTGACCTTAGAAATGCAAAGACTGACTTTGCCATTTGTTGAGGTGGGGGAAACTACAGGAAAAGCAGGTTGGGAGAAGGTAATGCAAGTTTGGTTCAGACATGTTACATTTGGGATGACTATGAAACCTCCAAGCAGAGGGGCCAAGTAGGCAGCTGGATACAAGAACCAGGAATTCAGCAGAGATGTCAGAACTGGGGATAAATGTGAAAGTCATCAGCACAGAGGTGGTGTTAAAGCCATGAGACTGGGTGGAATCACCTAGGAAGTCAATTATCCAACCGTGATTTTCATGGGATTTAGTAAAGAGAACAACAACAAAAAACAAAACAAAATGAGGAGAGGTTTAACAAAAGGCAAATGAAACATTAGCATTTTCCCTCTTCTTGGAATGGTAATGACATACCTGGTGAGCAACTTCTGCTCTCACTGAATTCATGAAGTCCCGATCGGTTGGATAAAGGGCACAGGCAAACATAAAATCCTGCCATACCTGTCAAACCAGTAAAAAGCAATAAAGTACTTCCATAGACTTTATTACACAGAAAGAAATTCTTCATTCTGAACTTTGGGAATTATCTTTCAGGCAAATGAAAAAACAAGTTAGCCTGATGAGTGTGACCATTTGAGCACTACTATGATTGAGGCAGTGGGAGAGGCTCTCATACGGACCACACGACTTTCCAGAACTGCACAAAACTGTGGGGGAGACCCGAGAGGAGAAAATGTTAAGTAGGGAGAAAAGAAAGAGAAGGAAAGGGAATTCAAATAAGGAAACAGTGAGTGTGTTGAGGGGAATGTGAAATTCGAAAAGAACCTTACCCCAGCCCCTCCTCACTTGCAATACTTTAATATTCACTGGGAATTTGATATTGAGAGATGGACCAGATTATTTATAAAAGAATTAACTTTTCATGGCCAAAAGGATTACTACATGGACATTTTCATAATGAAACCACATAAGTTGATCTTTCTCTTCCTTCCTTCCTTCCTTCCTTCCTTCCTTCCTTCCTTCCTTCCTTCCTTCCTTCCTTCCTTCTTTCCATCCTTCCTTTCTTGAAGGAGACAGAGAGAGTGTGTGTGTGAGCTGGGGTTCAGAGGAAGAGAAAGAGAATCCCAAGCAGGCTCTGCACGATGCAGGGCTCAATCTCACGACCCTGAGATCATGACCTGAGCCAAAATCAAGAGTCAGACGCTTAACTGACTGAGCCACCCAGGCGTCCCACAAAAGTCCATTTCTAGAGAGGCTGTTCTGATGCAGTAGTTAAGAGCACAGGCCCCAAATCAGCCGACCTGAGTCAGAAACTTGGTTCCACCACATACCCACTGCGTGGTTTTGGGCAGGTTATTTCACCTCTCCTCCATGTGTCAGTTTCCTTACTGGTAAAATGGGGATGGAGAACAGCAGTAACTATTTCATAGGATGGGCATGAAAATGAAATAAAATAACAGATGCAGAGCACTGAGAACAATGCCTGGTCCTCAATAAATATTATAGAATATTGTCACATTATCATGACCATCAGCATTATCAATATTATAATTACTATTCTTCTATGGAATGCTTTGTATTTTAGAACTGTAATGCCAGAACTAAAAGATTATATTTCCTGCGCTTAACCCTCACCAATGCAAAACATGTTTGGAGTACTTAGTAACAATATTAAGCATAGCTTTTCTTCATTGAATTTTATGATTTTTCTTCTCTCTAGGTCTTGTTAGATCTCCTTAAAGTTAAAATTTTTAAATATGTTTATGCATACCCTCATATCAAAAAGAAAATTACAAATATAGAATGTTAACCACTTAAAAATAATTAAATAATTATGATATTCACCATCAGCTATGGTTCTGGGTTTGCAAGATGTCATTTATTCCTCTGCAAAAAATGGAATATCAGTCCTGGCTCTGAGAAAAGAAGGAATGAGCCATAGCACCCACTCAGAACACAGGAGCTCAAAGTGAGGATATAGTAACATATCAATCAATAAAATGCTGTCGACTACCCACCATTATTCCTAGTTCATCACAGAGTCTATAGAATTCATCCTGCTCATAAATTCCTCCTCCCCAAACCCGGAGAGTATTCATGTTAGCATCCACAGCAGACTGCAAAAGGAGCCGTAACCTATAGAAGAAAATTTAAAAACAAATGTTAATTTGAAAATCTGGGGCTGTTTAAGAAAAATTTAAAAAAACACATGATGGAGGCGCCTGGGTAGCGCAGTTGGTTAAGCATCTGCCTTCAGCTCAGGTCATGATCCCAGGGTCCTGGGATCGAGCCCTGCGTCGAGCCCCACATCGGGCTCCCTGCTCAGTGGGGGGTCTGCTTCTCCCTCTCCCTCTGCCTGCTGCTCCCCCTGCTTGTGTTCTCTCTCTCTCTGTGTCACATAAATAAATAAAATCTTAAAAAAAAAAAAAAAACACATGGTGGTTGATAAATACATTTCAAATCTCTTAGAAAAACACGTTCTAAAATTATGATGGTTTGGATATAATGCTAGGTGAAGAAAGTGAGACAAAATTATATACACAATAACTGTAACCACATAAACAAAACTGGAAAATTGTGGGTTATATATCTTTTCTCTGCCTTCTAAATTCACACTGTTATTATACTGTTTTTGAAACTAAATTTTTTCTTAGTTATTCTTATAGAAAAAGAAAACATTTGTAAACCTCAGAAAGTATGAGCTAATTTTATACAACCATTTCAAATTATAAGACAAAAATCAAAGTTTGCATATTAGTACCTGGCTTACTCTTATCTCCTTTTTTCAATTCCTCCAGTCCAGTACAGATTTTCCTCAATTTACAATGGGATTATATCTCAATTAGCCCATCATTGTAAGTTGAAAGTATTGTAAGTCGAAAATGCATTTAATACACCTAACCTACCAAACATCCTAGCTTAGCCTCACCTGCCTTAGATGTGCTCAGAACACTTACAGTAGCCTACGGTTAAGCAAAACCGTAACACACAGTCTAGTTTATAATAAAGTATTGATATCTCATGTAACTGAATACTGTACTGAAAGTGAAAAACAGAATGGGTATACGGGCACAGAATGGTTGTGAATGTATTGGCTGTTGACCCTCAGTATGGCATGGCTGACTGGGAGGCCTCGGCTTCTGCTACTGCCCAACATCACAAGAGGTTACTGTACCACACAGCGCTAGCCCAGGAAAAGATCAAAAGTCAAAATTCAAAGCAAAACTTCTACTGAATGTGTATCTTTTTTACACCATGGTAAAGTCAAAAAATCACATCAAACCATCATAAGTAGGGTACCGGCTATGTTTCTTTCTCTAGTAAATTAAATTTCCTTTCTGATTTTTCCAATTCCTATTCACATCACCCACAGGATGATGTCCAGCCACTCTGAGAACATCTACCCTGCATTTCCAGCACAGAGTTCAGAGAGGAACCAAGAAGCCCCCAATAACTGGCTGGCCAAGGACCCAGAGCATTGTGCCTCAGCGGATATACTAATTGGCCCAGCTGTACGGAAAAGTCACTGCCCAAACCAGCCAGATGAGAGGAGCCGGAACATGAAAAGGAAAAGAGGCAGCAAATTATCTGTGTCTATGTCTGGAGAATAACTTCATTTTCATATGAAATTCAAGACCATATATATACAGTTTAAAGTAAAAGCAAATTACTACAATTTTCGGCAAATTCTAAACACCAAATAATATACTACAATGCATATTTATACATATGTAAATAAGTTAAATGTGTTTATTTTCTCTTCACAAAGTTTATTTTTACTATCACAAAGACAGTTTACAATTGCAATCAGGAAATATTATTTTCTTATGAAGTGCTATTCTCAAAGCTTCAGATAAGCACTTTAAATTTTCTTCTAGATTTAAAATTGTAAAGCTTTTTTAGTTCCTTTTACTAACGTAAAAGTAAAAGAATATACAAATAGCTTAGAATGAAGAAGGAAATATGGGTTTCCATTTTTTAAAAAGAATGTACAAAAATATTTAAGGTATTCTTTGAAAAATTTAAAAAAAACAAATTTAACCATTTTTTTCAGGGATTATCCAAAATGTGCATTAGTCATTTTCTTGTTCCTCCAGAGGAAATATATAATAGTTTTCTAGAAATTGGATGGTTTCAGCAGTCTCAAGTCATTTAGCTGTTAAGACTATCTATAGCTCATGAAAATGGAATATATGATTTAAAAATCCTTTCCATTCTAAAGTTTCCATCATCCTAGAATTCTGTCTTACCTCTCAGTTCCTTCCACTGGAACCAAAGAAAATAAAAATGAGTAATTCTTTAGCTTTGTGGGACTGTTAATAAAAAGAAAAACAAGAAACAAAAAATGATAACTTACAAGTCAGAGGTTACTCGATCCTGGAATGAATCTGCTGGGATCCAGTTCGAGCCTTTCAGAAATATGGGCAATCCATTAATTTTGAAGTAGAAACTCAGACCTCGAGATCCTTCAATGGGCTCTTCTATAAGTTCCACTGTCCTAAAATAAACCTATTATGAACAAAATTAAATACTGAATATCAAATTTAAAACATAAGCAAAAGAGATTTTTTTAAAAAGGAAAGCAAACTTTTAAACAATTGACACGAACATAATTTAATGTTAATTTCCTATTTGCTATGAGGCATTTAATGTGGAAGTACACACTTCAGAAAAATATATATATAATAAATTATTGCCAGATTCTATCTTTTAATAGATATAAAATATAGAAACTATTAAAGAAGAAATATATTCTAGGGCGCCTGGGTGGCTCAGTTGGTTGAGTGACTGCCTTCAGCTCAGGTCATGATCCTGGAGTCCCGGGATCGAGTCCCGCATGGGGCTCCCTGCTTAGCGGGGAGTCTGCTTCTCCCTCTCCCGCTCCCCCCTCTTGTGCTCTCTCTCTCTCTCTCACATTCTCTCTCTCAAATAAATAAATAGAATCTTTAAAAAAAAAGAAGAAGAGGGCGCCTGGGTGGCTCAGTTGGTTAAGCAACTGCCTTCGGCTCAGGTCATGATCCTGGAGTCCCTGGATCGAGTCCCGCATCGGGCTCCCTGCTCGGCAGGGAGTCTGCTTCTCCCTCTGACCCTCCTCCCTCTCATGCTCTCTGTCTCTCATTCTCTCTCTCTCAAATAAATAAATAAAATCTTTAAAAAAAAAAAAAAAAAAAAAAAAGAAGAAGAAATATATTCTAGTCTTCCTCATGAAACAGGCATTTGTAATTCCATCAAAAGAAATATATTTGAAGGGCGCCTGGGTGACTCAGTTGGTTAAGCATCCGACTCTTGGTTTCAGTTCAGGTCATGATCTCAGGGTTGTGAGGTCAAGCCCCATGTCAGGCTCAGCATGGAGTCCGCTTGGGATTCTTTACCTCTCCCTCTGCCCCTCCCCCCGCCCACTCAAATAAATAAATAAATCTTTTTTTTTAAAAAGAAATCTATTTGAAGATAACATTTCAAAATTAGAACAAAAACTTATACTATTTCACAAAAACAGGGGAGAAATCCCACCAGTTAAACTGATGTATCCTGCATATATAAACACACTCTCACTTCAGTGTTGTTAACATGTGCCAAAATGTGCATCTTAGAATCAAAGACATATAGCACAAGCAATTTAATCCCAACTAATCATCACATTAAACTTGATGCTGGAGCTCTAGAGATGTAAGTGGTGTTTCAACTGGAAGATGGAATAGGAGTGCATACTCCAAAGTTATAACTGGTATGCAAGAAGCTGAGACCTTTGTCTCTGTCACACTCTAGCCAGGTTTTCCCACGGTTAAGCAGGAGCAGCAAGACTCTTGATAAAGAAGACTGATGTTCCTATCCAAATCTTCATTCCTTCCAGCCATGAACTGGATCAAGGAATGAGGAACATGGTTCTACGCCAACAAGGCCTAGCCTTGAACCAAGATTAAACTTTTCTTCTCTAATTAAAATAAATAAATGAGGGGCGCCTGGGTGACTCAGTCGTTAAGCATCTGCCTTCGGCTCAGGTCATGATGCCAGGGTCCTGGGATCGAGCCCCACATCGGGCTCCCGGCTCCGCGGGAAGCCTGCTTCTCCCTCTCCCACTCCCCCTGCTTGTGTTCCCTCTCTCGCTGTGTCTCTCTCTGTCAAATAAATAAATTAAATCTTTAAAAAATAAAATAAAATAAATGAATGAATTAATCAATTTATTTCATGAAATAAAAGTGCCCACCATTCTTCTACTTCCTTACCCTTGCCCTTATGATTCTGACAGACAAAAAGATACGAATTAACTTTATGAGAAGACATAGAATAAGGCTTGGTTGAGGGGGATCTTGACATGGAATTACCATAGCTGCTTTAGGATTGCAAAATGTAAAAAATGTAAAGTGATTTTCACAGATAACTTTTAAAACACCTTGATGGGTAGATTCAAATATCTAGAACAGCAGTTCTTCAAGTATGGCCGGGGACTACAAGGGACCCCTTGGAATCCTGCAGGAGGTCCTTGTGTTAAAAAAAAAAAAAAAACTATTTCCATAGTAAAGCTAAAACATCATTTGCCTTTTTCACTCTCACACTCTTGAATGTACAGTGGAATTTTCCAGAAGCTACATGATATGTGATGACATCATCACTTTGTTGGCTAATGGAATGCATGCTTGCATATTCTGCTGTGTTCTACTTCTACGGTAGAGGTTTAGTGTTTAAAGAGGTGTGTTTTCAGAAATTAACTCAGTTTGCTCTCAGCTTCTACTGTGTTCTTAGTAGTGGTGTCTGGTTATTCCTGCTATAATGTCTGTAACCTCACTGTCGTTCAATAAACTCTCCTTTTGAATCTCAAAGTTTCCCTTGCAACCTACACAGAAACACAAGAGAAAGGGCGCCTGGGTGGCTCAGTCGTTACGCATCTGCCTTCGGCTCAGGTCATGATCCCGGGGTCCTGGGACCCAGCCCTGCATCGGGCTCCCCGCTCAGGGGGACGCCTGCTTCTCCCTCTCTCACTCCCCTTGCCTGTGTTCCCTCTCTCGCTGTTTCTCTCTCTGTCAAATAAATAACTAAAAAATCTTTTAAAAAAATAAAGTAATACATGCATATTTATATCAATTTTCAAATTATACCAAATATTTATTTATTTATTTTTTAGGATTTTATTTATTTATTTGACACAGACAGAGAGAGAGAGCACAAGCAGGGCGAGCAGCAGGCAGAGGGAGAGGGAGAAGCAGGCTCCCCGCAGAGCAGGGAGTCTGATGTGGGACTTGATCCCAGGACCCTGGGATCATGACCCAAGCTGAAGGCAAATGCTTAACCGGCTGAGGCACCTAGACACCCAATATATCATTAGTATTTGATGTAGTGTTCAATGATTCATTATGACAAGCACATGTATTAGCTGAGAGAGTTTTACAGTTGACATTGCTGAATGCCTACTGGATAAAAAGTCAGAAAATGAGATCACCACATTGTCACATTGCAATGATACAGTTAAGTCATCCAATTAAAGATTAAGCTGCAACAGGATACTGAACTGATCTCTCATCTGAAGTATCACAGTTTGCCTGAGAAATGGATGAATCTCCAGAATGATGGGCTTACTGTTTGCTTATATTTATCTGTTAATCAGCACAATGAATCATCAAAGATCTCTTTTATGTGAATCTTTGGCAACAAAATACAGAAGATGCTGAAATATTCGAGGTATTGAATAGTTTCTTTGAATCTCAAGGTTAGCAACAACTGTGTTAACATTTGCCCTGATGTTACAAAAGCAGTGGTGGGTAACACTCCCGGTGCCTCAGCAAAAATCAAGGCAGTAGATCTGAACTGTGCTGTCACTGTATCTTTCACCTTCAGGCATCAGCAGGAAAAAAAAAAAAAGTCAGTTTCACTTAAGAATGTCCTTGATAAAGCAGTAAAAATTACTAATTCTATCCTAACCTTGAGTAGACATCGTTATAATAGTCTGTGTGATGAAATGATAGAATGGGAAACACGGATAAAGTCCCACACAATGGATTTCTTGAGGAAAAGCATCTGGGCCATTGCGTGAGTTGTAAACTGAATTAGTCACCTGGTCCATGAAACTTCATTTTAACTAGAAAGAACTGCCAGACAAACTATGGTTATTCAGACTTGGTTATTTGTCAGACATTTTCTTGAAAATGAATGAAGTGAGCCTTGTCACTTCAAGGAAAATAAGTAAAAGTATTGTGGACAAGGATAAAACTCAAACTTACAAGTAAAAATTAGGATTTAGGAAAACTTGTATCCACTACCATGAGCTCGAGCGCTTCCTAATACTTAAAAGACTTTTCAGATAACATCAGTGTGGTATTAACAAATGTGAATGTGATATTATATAATGGAATGTTTCAATGTTTGGAAACACTTGGAAATCTCAAGACACTAATATTTTTCAAATAACCAACGCACTATATTATGATATCACATACAAATAAAAGATCCATTAAGAATGAGTAAGTCATGTTTTTTTTTTTTTTTTAAAGATTTTATTTATTTATTTGACAGAGAGAGACACAGCGAGAGAGGGAACACAAGCAGGGTGAGTGGGAGAGGGAGAAGCAGGCTTCCCGCTGAGCAGGGAGCCCGACGCGGGGCTCGATCCCAGGACCCCGGGATCATGACCTGAGCCGAAGGCAGACGCCTAACGACTGAGCCACCCAGGCGCCCCAAGAATGAGTAAGTCATGTTAATAAAAGGTACAGCATAGAGAACATAGTGGTGTTGTAATAACATTGTATGGCGACAGGTGGGAGCTGCACTTGTGGTGAGCATAGCATAAGGTACAGAGTTGTCAAATCACTATGCTGTACACCTGAAACTAATGTAACATTGTCAACTATGTCTCGGTAAAAAATAATAATAATTTAAAAGATCCCTTAAAGGTGCAAGATATAAAACCAACAGATTTTAATGTAACAGAGTACAAACAGTTCATTAAAATGGCTTCAGATTCCACATTGCAACTAACCTTTAAGAAACAACCACTACTTAAGTTCTGTAGTACCAAAGAATAGCCTCGATTATTTGAAAAGGCTATTAAAGTACTCCTCTCTTTTCCAACCAGGTATCTATGTAAGATCCTTTCTTCTTCATATGTTTCAATGAAAACAACATGTTGCAAATTGAATGCAGAGGCAGATGAGAATCCAGCTGTCTTCCATTAAGCAACACATTAAAGAGATTTGCAAACATGTAAAACAATGTCATTCTCTCTACGTTTTCTGTTTTGTAAATATACCTATTCTTCATAAAATAACTCATATATTAACATGTCATGGATTTGGTACTGTGATTTGAAATGAGTAAATATTTAAACCTCAGTTTTAAAATCTACCCACATAAACAAAGGTACGTTGGGATTCTCAATAATTTTTATGAATGTAAAGTCATTGTGAGTCCAAAAAAATTTGAGAATCACTAACCTAGAAAATAGAACTCATTTATTTCTTTAGACCGATTAATGCTACAAATATTATTAATGATAAAACTCATCTTCCCCAATTTTTTCTTTTCTGTTCAACTTTTCTCGTGAAAAGACAGCTATCCCCATCTTCCGCTCTGGCAATAACAATTTTATGGCCCAGGTCAAAGTAAACCCTAAAGCCCCTGACAGTTGTCAGAGGTGAAGCAGGAATTACCAGCCACCTTTCCCTCTGGACATTCTTTGACAGGTTAAACGCTGTTGGGTCTATGATTAGTGTCAGTCATTCTCCGTGTCCTCTGGGAGTCCTGATAGGTAACATAAAAGCCTTCTTCTACAACAGGTATTTTACTTCAGAGGAAATAATAGGCTCTGAAAGAGGTTTTTTGAAAAGACCCCTCAGTAACACATATTTACATCCAGAGTGAATTACAAGATCAAAACTATTTTAAACAGCCCAACAAAATAAATTATTGTCTAAAAGTAGAAAAAAATACCTAAGAACCTAAATGTGTAAGCCAAGCAGTTTGAATTTAAATTTTTTTAAATTTCCAAATTTGTCGGGGAGTCTGGGTGGCTCAGTCGTTAAGCATCTGCCTTCGGCTCAGGTCATGATCCCGGGATCCTGGGATCGAGCCCCCGTGTCGGACTCCCTGCTCGGCGGGAAGCCTGCTTCTCCCTCTCCCACTCCCCCTGCTTGTGTTCCCTCTCTTGCTGCGTCTCTCTCTGTCAAATAAATAAATAAAATCTTTAAAAAAAAAATTTCCAAATTTGTCTATTGTTGATGATTCTATTAGCAACTCACTAGGTAAGTTTTTAAATTAGCTTTATGATTACATTTCTGAACTAGAAGGATTAACTTTCAAAGTACACTTTGACAAGAGTTAGGAATATCTTAACTAAAGGGCTTAAGAGGTGTGTGACTGATAATACTGTACTTCTCAAATTTCTTTCTCTGGCAGACCAGATGATGATGTAATGAATCATAGATTCATAAACTGCACATCACTTCTCAGCTGTTTGTAATCAAATCCTAAAAAGGCTGTCATAGTTGGGGCGCTTGGGTGGCTCAGTGGGTTGAGTGTCTGACTCTTGGTTTCGGCTCAGGTTATGATCTCAGGGTGGTGAGATCGAGCCCCAAGTCAGTCAGTCAGTTGGGCTTTGTGCTCAGTGGGGAGTCTGCTTCTCCCCCTCTCCCTTTGCCCTGCTCATGCTTTCTCTCTCTCAAATAAATAAATCTTAAAAAAAAAAAAGCTGTCATAGAATCACTAGATACTACTGATTTTCTTCTTAATAAAAAACCTTATTTCCAAATATTGACAAATGTTACCTGAAATATTTTTCAAATAATTTTCATGATTTTCAAAATACACCTAAAATCATTTCTCCTACATTATGTATTTTTAGAGACAAGCAAACGTATTTCTGTCTGTTCTGAAAGTGCTTTAACATGCAGAAGCACTGAGAAAACACGTGCTGGGTTTCCACAAAGAGCTGTCCTCACACAGGCCTGAGCAGGAGGACAAAGGAGAGCCTCGCTTTGTGGAGCCCTAGAAACGTACAGAGAGCACAACCAGAAGTTAACGGCTTCAAGTTTACACCAGCATAGTTGTAGCCAGAAGTGTATTCTTTGTATCGGACAGAATAGACAGAATCACTTTCTAACAAGCCCCCTCTTCTCCATGACAAAATTATTTTCAGTAATAATAATGAAATGAAATGAATAGTGATAATATCCAGAAAAGAAACGCAGACACTTTCCTTTATTTAACTTTATATGAACAATCATACTATTTTTAAGTAAAATAAATATTAGAGTAGAAAAAAGGAAAAGTGGGCGCCTGGGTGGCTCAGTCAGTTAAGCACCTGCCTTCGGCTCAGGTCATGATCCCGGGGTCCTGGAATCGAGCCCCGCATCGGGCTCCTTGCTCAGCAGGGAGCCTGCTTCTCCCTCACCTTCTGCCTGCCACTCCCATTTCTTGTGCTTGCTCTCTCTCTCTCTCTGTCAAATACACAAAATCTTAGAAAAGAAAAAAGGAAAAGTAATGGACTCGTGTATTTGATTATATTAATGTTTTTGAAAAAAGTAAATAATATTTCCATATATTGGTTCATTATGGAAATGAATAATATTATTTTGAGCCTTAACTTCTAACAATGTCAAGAACTTTGTCAAAATTGATCTTCTTTGTATGTATATGATTTATAAAGAATATAGGCAGATTTGCCAATCTATCCTTGCATAGTTGATAGAGGAACACCTCTTATTAATTTTAATTTAGAAATGTTTTTTCAAAAGAAGCCCAAAATATACAAATATTTTGGGAGAGTATTAGACATAAAGGTAAGTCTGACAGAGATTCATAAAAATCCCACTTCTCATTAAATTCCAAAAAATGCAGTAGTATCCATGCCTTTGTTTCTTTGAGAAACACTCAAAGTGTTTACAAATGCCTCTGGGCTGAAAAATTTCCACTTCTCAAGTACGTCTTCTGAACACAGCAAAATCAGAGAAAAAGAAAATGGCCAAATGCTAGTGAACACAGACATTATTTGATCCATTGCTTTAGAACAAGCATCCAGTTCTTGGTGAAAATGACTGGGGTATTCAACACTGCTGTTTTGATTTCTCTTGGCAATGTAAGATCAGCATCTTGTTGTTCCCCTGACACTCTTCTTCAGAATTGGATTCCTTTTTTCTATGTAAACGTCCTTACAGTTTGTTGTTGCACAGTGAAGAGCCTTCACCAAAATTTCTGTGCGCTTATCTTCAAAGAAAAGTTTGAAAGCTTGGTATTTCACTGTACATCGTTCAAGGCAGATTCTGGCTATTTGCAAATATGTTTGTATCTGATTAACCTCATCTAAAATTCTACACCAGGAAAAAAAAAAAAAAAAGATAATTCAAAAGAGAAAAACTGCAGTAGCAGAGGAAAAATCTGAGCTGATTCTCACACATCCACATTCCTTTGGATCACGGAGTACTTCGAAGTGGAGATTAACTTTTCGGAATTTACTGTGTCCTTACCTCATAATGAGCACTCCATATTATCTAGGAAAGACTTTCTGTAGCTTTTTCCAACAATGAGGTGAGATTTAAAAGAATGAACAGAATTTTTCCCAAGTTCCAGAAAACATCACACATGAAGAAATGTTTCCCCAAAAGAAAATTCCACAAGGTTCAAAGAATGATTTCCAGAAGACAGAAATAAAATTTGAGATTAATCTCTTTGATTTCTGTATGAACTCTGCTGTGAACACTGGGCACATATGCAGCAGGCTCCTGTCACTGACGACAACAGAGGTTTATGAAACAAGCATCCAGTTGTTTCAAGATATCCTCTGTGAGTTCAGCTGCAGTCTTTCCAGAAACATAAGAATGACTTCTTTATATCAACTCTTAACACCTTTCATACAGACAAATCTAACTTGCACATTTGATCTCTATGAAGCATCTGAAGTGCTACCAAAAAGAATTCCAAGGTATTTTGGTGTTTTTTAATATCTGCCACTACTAAAGCATACACTGATGTCATGTTTCACTTTCATTCTTTCTTTAGTTTTAGTTTTAGAACAATTAACAATTCCCACAACTATATGGTCAACTAATCTTCAACAAAGCAGGAAAGAATATCCAATGGAAAAAAGACAGTCTCTTCAACAAATGATGTTGGGAAAAAATTGGACAGCCACATGCAAAAGAATGAAACTGGACCATTTCCATACACCATACAAAAAAAATAAATTCAAAATGAATGAAAGACCTAAATGTGAGACAGGAATCCATCAAAATCCTAGAGGAGAACATAGGCAGCAATCTCTTCGACCTCAGCCATAGCAACTTCTTATTAGACATGTTTCTGGGGGCAAGGGAAACAAAAGCAAAAGTGAACTAGTGGGACTTCATCAAGATAAAAAGGTTCTGCACAGGAAAGGAAACAATCAACAAAACTAAAAAGCAACTGATGGAATGGGAGAAGGTATCTGCAAATGACACATCTGATAAAGGATTAGTATCCAAAATCTATAAAGAACGTATCAAACTCAACACCAAAAAGACAAATAATCCAGTTAAGAAATAGACAGAAGACATGAATACAGATTTTTCCAAAGAAGACATTCAGATGGCCAAAACAGACACATGAGAAGATGCTCACTATCACGCATCATCAGGGAAATACAAATCAAAACCACAATGAGATACCACCTCACACCTGTGAGAATGGCTAAAATTAGCAACACAGGAACCAACAGGTGTTGGCGAGGATGTAGAGAAAGGGAACCCTATTACACTATTGGTGGGAATGCAAACTGGTGCAGCCACTCTGGAAAACAGAATGGAGGTTCCTCAAAAAGTTAAAAATAGAACTACCCTACAATCCCACAATTGCACTACTAGGTATTTACCCAAAGGATACAAAAATATAGATTCGAAGGGGCACATGCACCCCAATGTTTATAGCAGCACTATAAACAATAGCCAAATTATGGAAAGAGCCCAAATATTCATTGACTGATGAATAAAGAAGATGTGGTATATATACAATGGAATACTACTCAGCCATCAAAAAGAATGAAATCTTGGGGCACCTAGGTGGCTCAGTCAGTTGAGCATCCAACTCTTAACTTCAGCTCAGGTCATGATCTCAGGATTGTGGGATCGAGCCCCATGTTGGGCTCCGTGCTGAGAGGGCAGTCTGCTTCACTTCCTCTCCCTCTGCCCCTCCCCCTGCTTGCATGCTCTCTCTTTCTCTAAAATAAATAAATAAATCTTAAAAAAAAAAAAAGAATGAAATCTTGCCATTTGCATTGACGTGGATGGAACTAGAGTGTATTATGCTAAGTGAAATAAGTCAGAGAAAGACAAATACCATATGATTTCACTCATATGTGGAATTTAGGAAACAAAACAGATGAACATATAGGAAGAGAAAAAGAGAGAGAGAGGGAAGCAAACCACAAGAGACTCTTAATGATAGAGAAAAAACTGAGGGTTTATGGAGGGAGGTGGGTGGGGGATGGGCTAAATGGGTGATGGGTATTAAGGAGGGCACTTGTTATGATGAACACTGGGTGTTATATGTAAGTGATGAATCACTAAATTCTACTCTTGAAACCTATATTACACTATATGTGAACTAACTAGAATTTAAATAAAATTTGGAAGAAAAAAAGTAACAAATAAGGAATTTCAACTCTAAAGATATTAAAATTAGTAAAATATTTCATATATGAATTCAAATATGCACTTACCAAACAAAATATTATGTATTACACATCACAGTTCACACTTTTCTCTATGTAAGTTTTTTTTAACAGACTTTTTTTAGAGCAGTTAAGATTCACAGGAAAATTGAGGGGAAAGTACAGAAACTTCCCATATACCCTCTGCCCCCATAGTGCATGGCCTTCCTCATTACCAGCATCCTCCACTATGGTGGTACATTAGTTACAACTGATAAGCCTATATTGACACATCATTATCACCCAAAAACCTAGTTTACATTATACTTCACTCATGGTGTGTTACATTCTACAGGTTTGGACAAACGTATAACAACATGTTATCATTATGGTGTCATACAGAGCAGTTTCACTGACCTCAAAATCCAGTATGCTTCACCTATTCACCCCTCCCTCCTCCCCACAGCCCCTAGCAACCACTGATCTTTTACTGCTTCCATAGTTTCATCTTTCCCAGAATGTCATATACATGGTGTCATACCGTATGGAGCCCTTTTAGATTGGCTTCTTTCACTTAGTAATCATCATTTAAGCTTCCTCCAAGTCTTTTCAGGGCTTAATAGCTCATTTCTTTTCAGCACTGAATAAAATTCCATTGTCTGGATCCACCAGGTTTACTTAGCACTTCACTTACTGAAGGACATCTTGGTTGCTTCCAAGTTTTGGCAATTAGGAATAAAGCTGCTGTAAACAGCAATGTACAGATTTTGTGTGGACATAAATTTTCAGTCCTTTGGATAAATAGTGAGCAGATCGATTGCTGGATCATATGGTAAGAGTATGTTTAGTTTTGTAAGAAACACCAGACTGTCTTCCAAAGTGACTGACTGTACCATTCTGCATTCCCACCAGCAATGAAGGAAGAGTTCCTGCTGCTTCATATCCTCACCAGTATTTGCAATTGTCCTTTTTGGCCACTCTTTTTTGTTGTTGTTTGTTTTTTATCTATTCATTTGACAGAGAGAGCGAGCGAGCGAGATCATGAGCAGGGGGAAGGGTCAGAGGGAGAGGGAGAAGGAGACCCCCCACAGAGAAGGGTGCCCAACTCAGGTCTCCATCCCAGAACCCCAGGATCATGACCTGAGCCACCCACGTGCCCCATCTTTTGGCCATTCTAATAGGTGTGTAGTGCCATCTTGTTCTAATTTGCATTTTCCTAATGACATGTGATGTGGAATATCTTTTCATATGCTTATTTGCCATCTGTATCTCTTCAAGTTTCTGTTACAGTTTTTGGCCCATTTTTTAATTGGGTTATTTTCCTATCGCTGAGTTTTAATAGTTCTTCATGTATTTTGTTTAACAAGATGTCTTTTGCAAACATTTCTCCCATCTGTGACTTGTTTCCTCATTCTCTTGACATTGTCTTTGGCAGCGCAGAAGTTTTCAATTTTTTTTAAAGATTGATTTATCTATTTGAGAAAGAGAGAGAGCACAAGTGCAAGTAGGGGGAGGGGTTTAAGGAGAGGTAGAGAGAGAACCCCAAGCAGACTTCCTCGGAGTGTGAAGACTGACACGGGGCTCAGTATCACGACCCTGAAATCATGGCCGAAGCCAAAATCAAGAGTTGGATGCCGAACCAACTGAGTCACCCGGCTGCCCCCAACCTGGGTGTTTTTAATTTTAATGAAGTTTTTATGGATGTTTTTTATTTTAATGAGGTTTAGCTTATCAATTATTTCTATTTAAAATTTTAAGCATAAAAATAAAAATTCCAAGAGGTCACACTGAAGTAGCTCATGTTAAGTTTTTGCTTTTTTATAATCACTCTGCTATTGTTGTTTCTAATCTACTTTTAAATACAAGAATATGTAATAAGACAGAGACTGGGGACATAAACTATTCCAAAACAAGTTTAAACTATTTTAAACTATTATAAACTTGCTTTCAAAATGACTATATGCAGCTGAGTCTCCATGATCCTGGGGACAACTAACTATATAACTAAGAGTTCTCCAAATTTACTTCTAGGTAGAATATAACATTTATTAAAGAGTTAATAATTAAAATGTGCTAAATTGAAGCCTACGTATGTTACTAAAACTCAAGAATAATCTCACAGATGGATAAAACTTAGACCAACAAAAGATTTTGCAAGGAGGAGTATTTAATCACTGACATTGTAGAGAATTGCCAGACATACTACTAATAATATGCAGACCAACCTGTAACCTACACATAATGCACCCACTTACTGCCTGTACCCAGGGCTAACTGCTCCCATGGCCCAGCCTGGGTAAGCCACTACCCATAGCCATTTTGGAAATGTTTAATTAAAATCTGACAGAAAGACAAAAGGGGGTGGGGCACCTGGGTGGCTCAGTCCATTAAGCGGCTGCCTTCAGCTCAGGTCATGGTCTCAGGGTCCTGGGATCAAGCCCTGAGTTGGGCTCCCTGTTCAGCGGTGAGTCTGCTTCTCCCTCTCCCTCTACCCCTCCCCCTGTTTGTGCACGCTCTCTTTCTTTCTCTCAAATAAATAAATTAAATCTTTAAAAAAAAAAGACAAAAGGGAAATTTACTAAGATGCACAGTGTCCCTCAAAATTCATGTCACTCAGAAACTCAAATGTTTTTGCCCTAGGAAACCTGGGACACAGAGAGGGAGACATACTTCACAATCTCTGTGAACTCTCAGTATTGATCAGAAGTACAGAGTGGTCAGAAATACACCGATTATTCTGAATTCCGTATTTTTTGGCTATGTACTTTTAAGGTCTTTAAAGAGCAGCACTTAGAAAGAAAAAGAAAAAAATTTCACTGGCATTGTGCTCTCTTTCTGCTCTGTAGATACTGCAAAGATGAAACTGGGAACTTAAAAGAAACAAAGAACAAAGCAAAATTTGAAAAAAGAAAAAAAGAGGAATAAATCTCCATTACTGTTCTAATTATAACAGCTAGGGGCAATTTTTTACCTCTTCTGGCTTAGGAACTGTGCAATATAATTTCTAATCGTGGATTACATACTATTACATTATTTTGTCTATTTCCCTACAATAATTTAATTGGAGAACCTTGATGCTAAGTCAAATACAAACAACTACCTTCTGTTGCTTTTAGCAAGATTTATCTTACATAGGGAATACATGGGAGAGTCTTACAAAATAAGTGGTGCTAAAGAGAAATATCAACTAATTGATTTCCTATTTTTCTAGAAAGGTAAACTATAATAGTCCTTCAAACATACTTATTATGTCTTTGACACATATTAGGTAGGAATTCAGTATAATCAATTAGTAGGATAGAAATATTCAATAAACCTGGGCATAAGATGGCAAAACAGTGATTAGGAAGATTTTTGTATCCCATTTACCCAGAGTAGCCTCTCCCACTACACTTATACACAAAACTTCCTTTGTTAAAAGAAAGCTGAATCTACCAGACTTGCATTCTAGGGTCCCCGTGAAATGACTTTTTGGACAGAATTTATAATATCCCAATGCCTATCTTTTGGTTTTTTAATTTATTTTAAAAATTTCCTATATTTTCTTCATATGACCTCCCTTCAACTTACAGTATATGCCTCAAAGTTATTTCTTTCAACAATAAAAAAAATTTTCAGTCATCAAGATATTCTTCCCTGTTCACAAGGAAATGTAGTCAGCCCTTTCCCCTCCTACTAGACCCAGTACATCTCTGCTGCATGGGCTGTATCCAAAATTTGTGACTTCCCCAAGGCCTTTTGTCTGAGCTAACTCTGCTGCTGTCATGAGACATACTCAGTAAAACAAAAAATAAAAATGCAGATGTCTAGGACGCCTGGGTGGCTCAGTCGGTTAAGCGTCTGCCTTCGGCTCAGGTCATGATCCCAGGGTCCTGGGATCGAGTCCTTGCTTCTCCCTCTACCTGCTGCCGCACCCCACCCCACCCACCCCCCCCACTTGTGTATGCTCTCTCTCTCTCTAATAAATAAAATCTTTTAAAAAAAAGTATATGTCTAATCTCAATGGAAGAGAGGCATGAAAGATATAAAACTGAAGCAAGATGGATTTCAATAAGATAGTTTAAAAATAGGAACAGTTATACATAGAGCAAGCCCAGGATAACAACAGAACCATCAGGATACGAGAGCAATTGAGGTGAGACAAGGAGGTGCCTGTGACGAGAACAAAAGTCCTGACACAACAGCTAGTACTGGGGGGCATGTGAGAACGTGGAGTAGAAGTGAAATATAAGCACTCTGGAAGGCAGTTTAGTACGCTCTCTCAAAGCTGACCTACACGTGCCCTGTGATCCAGTGATTCCAGTCCCAGCAGAAATGCTGTGCTCTGACTGATCATCAATAATGTTCATAGTAGTGTTAGTCAGAATGGCCAAAACTGAAAACTACCTAAATTTCAACAGCAGAATGTATCATACATTGAAATATCACACAGTAATATAAATAAACAAACTACAGCTATATGTGACCACAGATCTAAATGTCACAAATATAATGTTGAGCCAAGTTAACCAGACACAAAAGAATACATACCACGTGGTTCCCCGTACATAAAGGTTAAAGACAGGCAAACTACACTATAGTGTTACAAGGCAGGATAGTGGATCTTTGGGAAGGAGGAAGGCGCAGTGATTGGGGAGGCTCACAAAAGGCAAGGGGAGTTTCGGAGGGGCCAGCAATGCTCTATTTCTTGATCAGGATAACTGTTACATAAACGTTCTTTTTCTAATCATTCACTAAGCATTTCACATATGTTCTGTGTATTTTTCTGTATACTTCACAATAAACAGAAAATAAAAAGAAATTCTAATCTGACAACATGGATGGACCTAGAGGGTATTACATTAAGTGAAATAAGTCAGACAGAGAACGACCAATACCATATGATTTCACTGACATGTGGAATCTAAAAACCAAAACAAACAAGAGCAGAAACAGATCCAATTTCTATTTCAACAAATTGATGGTTGCCAGATGGGAGGGGGTACGAGGATGTGTAAAATGGGTGAAGGGGAGGGGGAGGTACAGGCTTCCGGTTACGGAATGAATAAGTCACCGACATAAAAGCACAGCACAGGGAATATAGTCAATGGTATTGTAATGGTGTCACATGGTGACAGACAGTAACTCCACTTGTGAGCATAGCGTATTATACAGAGTTATCCGAATACTATACTGCACACCTGAAACTAATGTAACATTGTGTGTCAACGATACTTCAGTTTAAAAAAAGAAGAAAAGAAATCCCAATCTGACACTTTCCCACTAAAGAGATAAGACTAAGAGACCCCTGCCAAGACAGATAAGGATGGCAAGTAGCAGTCAAATTCCTTGCTTGCTGAAACACTGGCAAGTCTGAAACCATTGAAAACATGAAGAAATTTAGGGCTGACAAGTATTGAATTCCCTGTAAGAACCACCCTGGAAACACAGGTCAATTAGGTATTATTTCTCACTTACAAAACGTGAAATTAATCTATACTTTAATCTAAATTTCAAAGGCAAACACTGATTCCTGAAACTTGCAGAGAGCTCAAATTTTATTTCATTCTGGTTTCCTCTTTTGGGCAATCAGAATCGTGGGGAGGCACAAGAGATCCTCTGATCCAATCTCTACCATCCCAGTCTAATGGACAAATGGACATAAATACTCTTCAAAGTTCCCACTGCAAACACATGCTGAGATGTTCCTCAGTGGCCCATTCTAGTGTGCACCACCTTGACTACCGCACAGCCACTCCCATGGGTGATCTTGGAAATATGATTTTAGGACACCATGCAATTCAGCTTTGAACAGTATATTCATAATATAATAATGTAAACACTGAATACTAAGTTAACAAAAATGGCCACAGGACAACACTGGAAGGGCAGAGGGAGGTAATGTGTACATTGGGGGCCAAGCAGGGGTCAACAGAGAAAATCATGTAAGACAGCTATATCCTCATCCTCTAGGTTTGAAGTCAATAGATAATACATCATACTGAAAAATTAGAAAACGCCAGTAGAAGCAGGTTATTTGGGAAAGTGAAGATAAACAGAAGAAATAAGTAAAAGTTAAAAATGATTGATTCTAAGGAATAGAAAATAGGAATAGGAAGCATTGGGCAAGGTACCCTATTACCTTCTGGTAATATCTGAGCTTTAAAATTATACATATGTACTACTTTGATATAACGTAAAATGTAAAAACACAGTAGGAGAATATTTATAAATAAAATAATATGTAAAGCCTGATCCATTTGTAAACATAAATACACACACATACACACACACAGAAGCTTTGGAATGCATGTAACTGTTACTAATGACTGTCTCTATGTGATGAGATTACAGGAGTTTTGCTGGTTTCTTCTTTTCCTACAAAGATCTGTTTTGCTATTTTAACAAGAAACGTACTTTTTCTTCACAAAATATTTTAAAGTATTTGCTTACCTTAGCTGATTTTTCAATACTTAAGCCTCCATCCAGTTTAAAAAGAATTGTCATGTTGTATCCAGTCTGGTTTCCATGTCCATGAGGCCACCAAGTTTCTACGGTAACATTCTTTGAAGAAACAATGTAAGTCATTCTATGTAATTTGTGGCATATTTTCAGCAAAATATTATAGTGATTAAGAGCATTATATCAATGTCTCATAGAGTCAATCACAGAAATTCTAGGTTCTATATTAGGCCAAATTATACCAATCCATACATAATACTTAAAAATCAACATGCTAGGTGTTTTAGCATGGATTAATATACCAAAAGGGGAAGGAAAGAACAGAATAACATGGGTTTTCAGAAAAACAATTATTTCCATTTCTAACACTGAAGCTTACATTCATTCTGTATTCTTAACAGTTAGAATTGGACTTTGAGGTTGACTCTTTTTCCAAGCCCAGAACTAGAAATTGTTTCTCACTTTTAATCTAAAATTCTCACTTTATCCGAATAGTCACAACGTTGCTTTACTCCAACCTGTTCAGTTCACAATGATCAATTAGAGGAATAAAAAAAGGAAAGAGAAAAAGGAAAATCCAGCCCACTTCTACCCATGAAAGATCAGGAGTTTGGAATTAGAATTCTGCATGTAAAATAAGCACCAATATTCAAAATAATTTACTGTATTTAATAATCACTGAAATCAGAAATAATCAGAAATTATACAGAATTATACAGAAATAATCACTGTATTTAAATGTAATGCTTAGAATGTATTTTGGATTTCGGATACTGCAAAGAGTGCAGAAAAATTAAGATACAACACACCTGACTTCTTGAGAGAAAAGGATGCCAAATCATACGTTCTCCATTTTCTTAATCTTAAAATTTGGAAATATCGTTCCTCAGTTCGTAACACACACAAAATATATGAGAGGTTAAAAGTGAAGGAGAAAATGGAAAAGTACATTTCTCTTTCATTCTCAGCCCCTTTTTTCTAGCCATTTCTTTTGAATAGTATTGCTTTTCATCTAGTGGTTCTGAGGAAGTACCATCATTCACCTTATTAATTTTCACAAATAGCTCAACAATCCTTTCCCCAGGTTGAAGTTCAATGCTGTATGTCTGCTGTGTCTGCAGTTTAGGGATGGCTACGATCACTTGACCAGAAATTGGCTTTGAGCTGACAACATCAAAAGAAGACTCTATTTCAAGATTCCACCCCTGGGTATGGTTATCTAAGGCATAGAGAAAAAAAAAAAAGAAAAGAAACATATATATATATGTGTATATATATATATATATGTAATATATATGAAATATGCTAAGCATTATTGCTGCACTCTTTAGGATTCATTGAAGAAAACACTGAAGCAGCTTCTAAACTAATAAGCACTCCACTGATCCTGTCATGAGAAAAAGTCCAGTGGAAATTCTCATTTAATCTTTAGAGTTTAATCATTCATTTTGTTTTCTTGTGTTTTTTTAAATCATTCATTCTGAAGAAGAAAAACCAAAAGCATATATTTTATATATACTTCTACTCTAAAAATGTTACAATCATAAGTCATAAAACTTTATATATAGGGCATGAATAGAATATCACAAATGAAAATATAACTAAGATTGATACATGCTCGTTCCTTTTTATAAAGCAAAGTAAAAATACACAGTTTGAAGCCATGTAATAAGATATAACTTAGATGTAGTAGAATTAATCAAATGTGAAAAAACAGAGATATACAGTTGACCCTTGAACAATGTGGGTTTGAACTGCATGGGTCCACTTACATGATTTTTTTCAAAAAATACATTGGAAATTTTTTTGGAGATTTGTGACAATTTGAAAAAACTCACAGTTGAACTACATAGCTTAGAAATACCAAAAAATTATTGTAAGGGTACAGTATATAATACATATACAAAATATGTGTTAGTCGACTCTATGTGTTATTTGTAAGGCTCCTGGTCAACAGCAGGCTATTAGTAGTGAAGTTTTGGGGGAGTCAGTGGAGTGCCTGGCTGGCTCAGTTGGTAGAGCTTGCAACTCTTGATCTTGGGGTTTAAGTTCACACCCCATGTGGGTGTAGAGATAACTTCAAAAAAAAGTTATATGTGAATTTTCAATTGCACAGGGAGTTAGTGCCCCTAATCCTCATGCTGTTCAATGATCAACTGTTATTTTAAATGTAGATTATTTAACCAAGAAATATTTACTGAAAACATTCTATGTGCCATGTACTTTGCTAAGTGATGGGAATTACATGGTGACCAGGATAAACATGGCCCCTAACCGCATGAGTTAAGAGTCTAATGGGATATAGCCAAATACAAAAGTGACATAATACGAGGATGGGAGAAATATGAGGTTGTTCTGAGAAAACATTCATAGGAAGGAAGGTCACTTAATTTACAGGGGTGAGGGAAGGCCCTTAAGAATAAACAGTATCTAGCTGAGCCCAGAAGGATGCTTTAGCTAAGTTCAGAGGCAGATGAGAAGTTTTCTAGGCACAATGAAAACCAAGGGTGAAGAGCCATGAGTGAGGAGAGCAATGCTTTTAACAAAAACTTGAGCAATAATGAAACTGGTAAGGGACATCAGAGCGACAGAGGAAGTAAGCAGGGTCCAGCTCATCCTGACTCGTGTGAGGAGTTTGGCAACTTTACCCTAGATCAATGAGGAGCCGCTGGAGATTCTTCCTCAAAAAGGAAAACATGGGGCACCTGGGTGGCTCAGTCAGTTAAGCCTCTACCTTTGGCTCCGATCATAATCCCAGAGTCCCAGGATCCAGCCCCATATCGGGCTCCCCACTTAGCAGGGAGTCTTCTTCTCCCTCTGACCCTCCCCCTTCTCGTGCTCTCACTATCTCTCTTTTTCAAATAATCTTAAAAAAAAAAAAAAAAAAAGGAAAACACGATCAGATCTGCGTTTTAAAAAAATTACAAAGGGCTCCCTCACAATGACATAGCAGGATAAAAACAGAAGAAGCAGAGAGACATGAAATTTCTATCTGTGCAAAAGGGACAGAAGGTGCCACTTGGAACATCTAGGAATGGAGAGGAAGAAAAGAAAAAGAAAAGGGAGCAAGACTGAAGAGGGAGGCCACAAGGAGAAAAGAAAGATGAGACAGCTGCCTAAGGAATAACACTTCGGGAGTGGAGTTTGTGAATGGGGTAGAATGTTTCAAGAGGGTTCTGAAGTAGTGTTTTATATTATGTGCAACATAACCCCTTCCTCCATCATCCACTAAACTTACATCATTTAGTCTCCAGAATAGAATCTGTGTTTGGTTTTGGTTTTAAAATAAGACAGTATGCCAAAGGAGGCTTTGGGCAAGAGCAGAGTGGAAAAGCTGACTCATATTTTTTAAGTTACCCAGGAGAAACCAGGGATGGAGTACCGAAAAAGGTTGCATAGGCAGGATGTGAGAGCCACTAACAAAAGTTCTCATTCCTGACTGCCACAGAAAGGACAGTGACTAGTGCAGATACACTTAGTTTGTATGCTCTATGGCAAGAAACAGGAATTTCCTGCTGAATGGCTTCTATTCTTCTCTGTGAAAAAGAGATGAGAGAAGGTTATCAGATGACAAATATCTTAGAGACCCTTTTCCTACAAATAAGGAGGGGACTAATAACCATGGCTCTGCTGCAAATGAAGGAAAAGTATGTATGCTGATCAATGAGCAAAGACTTTATAACTGGCATTCCTTACAAATGTAGAGCCACAATCAGGCTTACTGTAAAGATGATCATAGCACGTCTCATCATCTGTATCCCACATCAACCAAAAGTAGAGATGGACTGGATGCACACAGAAGTAAAACTAATCCTGAACTTAAGAACTATTTTATTTTTTAAATGATCCATTCTTTTCTTAAAGATTTTATTTATTTATTTGAGAGAAAGTGCACAAGCTGGGGGGGGGGGGGGGCAAAGGGAGAAGCGGATGCCCTGCTAAGCAGGGAGCTGGACGCGGAGCTCAATCCCAGACCCTGAGATCATGACCTGAGCCAAAGGCAGACGCTTAACTGACTGAGCCACCCAGGTGCCCCTTAAATGATCCATTCTTAGGAACACTAGTCAATGAGCCTTGAATTAATTTGCTCTGATCCAGCCAATTCTGGAGTTTACCCGCCCATAGCCTCCAAGTTTTTCTAAGATATAGTAAAGTATATCAAGACAACCACACTTGTTTGTTAAAGATACTTTCTTCCTACCAAGTATATACTAAGTCTCTCAATTTTCCCTTTACAGCGTTTTTATTGTTTTTAAACAGAAGCACACACTACAATCTGATCCAAAGGTATTTATTTTCTAAAATATCCCCAAATCTTTGACAGCTACATGACATTTAGCTCCCTATCACATATTCCCTCTGGCTTCCCTTACTATCTCTTATTTCAAGAAATAAAAATAGATAACATTTACCAAGAACTTCCTGTGAGCTAGGTACTGTTTTATGCTCTCAACATGTATTAACTTATTTAAGCATCACAACATTTCTATAAGGTAAATTTTATTATCATCACCGTTTAGATAAGAAAACTGAAATACAGAGGAGTTACGTAAATTGCCCAAGGGCACACAGCTAGTAAGTTGCAGAACTTGGACATGAACCAAGACAGTCTGAAACTAGAGACTGTACACTTAACCTCTAAGTTATGCCAATTGTAACCAAATAATTTCCCCCAAAACCATGTCTTACTGGTGCTCAGAATTTTTATAGCAGGGAGGGATTTAATTATATAGGGGATCATTTATTTTAATGATATCAAGCGATGACAGACATCAAATATATCTTTTGGCTGAGTCTTTAGCCACAACAGCACAGAGTCATAAAACTTTTGAACTAGATGTTGACAGATCCCCCAGTGTACTTTCTGGTAAGTGTTTAATTCCCTCTAGACCATGGCTGACAAACAACTGGTCTTTGGGCCAAATCTGACCTACCTCCTCTTTTTATAAATAAAACTTTATTGGAACACAGCTGCTATGGACTGAATTGTGTCCCCCCACCTCTCCGAAATTCTTACGTGGAAGCCCTAACTCCCCAGTATGATTGTATCTGGAGGTAAATCTTTAGGAGGTAATTAAGTTAAGTGAGGTCATAAGGGTGAGGCCCTAATCTGATAGGTCTGTGGTCTTATCAGAGGAAGAGATCTACCTCCTTCTTTCCCTCCCTCCCTTTATCTCTTTCTTTCTGTCTGCCTCTCTGTCTGTTTTTCTTTCTTTCTCCCCACCACCCCAATCATGTGAGGACACAGCAAGAAACGCAGCTATCTGCAAGCCAGGAAGAGAGTCCTCACTACAAACTCATCAGTGAGCACCTTGATCTGAGCCTTCCCAGTTTCCAGAACTGTAAGAAATCAATGTCTGGGGGCATCTGGGTGGCTCAGTCAGTTAAGCGTCTGCCTTCGGCTCAGCTCATGATCAGGGTCCTGGGATCAAGCCCCACATCGGGCTCCCTGCTCAGTGGGAAGCCTGCTTCTCCCTCTTCCACTCCCTCACTGTCCTTCTCTCTGTCAAATAAATAAAATCTTTGAAAAAAAATAAAATAAATCAGTACCTATTGTTGGAGCCACCCAGCCTGTGGTATTTTGCTAAGTCAGGCTACAACAACCATGCTCATTTGAGGACACGCTGTCTTTGGTTGCCTCTGTGCTACAATGGCTGAGCTCAATAGTTACAATAAAGGCCACATGGCCCAAAAAGCCTAAAACATTTACTATCTGACCCTTAACAGAAAATGTTTATTGATCTCTACCCAAAAAGGCTATTCTAATCTCTCTAATATCTATAAGGAGAAAACCCTCTGCCTCACAAAATAGCCTTCCCTTTTTGCTAGCCTTGACTACTATAAAGTCTTCACAGTGAACTGAAATCCCCTTTTCTTTAATTTCTTCAGAAAGATTTTAGTTCTGCTCTACTAATAACCAACCAAGTTCCAGCTGACCCCTTGGATGTTTCCTATCACTTCCTCTTTAGTGGAAAATTAGCGCTTGTAAGAGCCTCTGGCAGGAAGACAAATAATGCAGTTCCCAAAGCTTACTGGCAGTTTCTATTGCTTCTAACAGGGAAAGTTCTAAAGTAAGTCAGCAGTCCTCTGGCGCTCATCCAGCTAACTTCCTTGGATGCTGCTAACTAAAAAAACTAAGGCTGCAGAATTCAAAAACCCAATATGAACACTTGTAAGTCTATTGTGTCATCAGCAGACACTATACCGACATATTTAGCCCTCTCCTCTACTTCCAAATGGAATACAACCCTTCCTTCCAGAAGCCATGGAGAATTTAAGTAATTTAGTCTCCAAAAGCACATGTAGAGTTTTAAGTCATCAATAATTTTCCTGGTATTAACTAGTCACTTCTTTTTACTTGTTACTTTTTAAACATATAATCCTGTTTTTAGTTAAGGAGAGCTCCCTCTTATAAATGAAGACCCATTTCTAGAATCCAGCTTCCTGTCATACCTCCCCTAGCATTGACAAATTACCCTTTCCTAAAGAATACCCACCACTCCTACCATGAATAGTCAAAGCAATCTTGAGAAAGAACAAAGCTGGAAGTATCACCATTCCAGATTTCAAGATATACTACAAAGCAATATGACACTGGCACAAAAATACACACATAGATCAATGGAACAGAAAAAAAGACTCCAGAAATAAACCCATGATTATATGGTCAATCAATTTATGACAAAGGAGGCAAGAATATACAATGGGGAAAAGACAGTCTTTTCAATAAATTCTGCTAGGAAAATTGGACAGCTACACGCAAAAGAATGAAACTGGACCACTTTCTTACACTATACTCAAAAATGAACTCAAAATGGACTAAAGACCTAAATGTGAGACATAAAACTATAAAATTCCTACAAGAAAACGTAGGGAGTAATTTCTCTGACATCAGCCTAAGCAACATTTTTCTAGATATGTCTCTTAAGGCAAGGGAAACAAAAGCAAAAATAAGTAAGTAGAACTATATCAAACTAAAAAGCTTTTGTGTAGCAAAAAAAACCCATCAACAAAATAAAAAGGCAAGCTACGAATTCAGGGGCACGAGTGGCTCAGTCGGTTAAGCATCTGCCTTCAGCTCAGGTCAGGATCTCAGGGTCCTGGGATCGGAGCCCCAAATCGGGCTCCCTGCTCGGCGGGAGGCCTGCTTCTCCCTCTCCCCGCTCATGCTCTCTCTTGCTATCTCTCTCTCTCTCTCTCTCAAATAAAGAAATAAATAATATCTTTTAAAAAAAAGGCTACTGAATTCAGGAAGATATTCACAAATGATATACTCTATAAGGGGTTAATATCCAAAATACACAAAGAACATATACAACTCAACACCAAAAAGACAAATAATCCAATTAAAAAATAGGCAGAGGATCTGAACAGACATTTTTCCAAAAAAGACATACAGTTGGTCAACAGACACATGAAAAGATGCTCAACATCACTAACCATCAGGGAAATGCAAACCAAAACCACAATGAGATATCACCTCACATCAGTCAGAATAGCTAGAATCAAAAAGACAAGAAATAACAAGTGCTGGCGAGGATGCAGAGAAAAAGGAACCCTTGTGCACTGTTGATGGGAATGTAAATTGGTGAAGTCACTGTGGAAAACCATATGGAGGTTCCTCAAACAACCAAAAATAGTAATACCATATGATCCAGTAATTCAACTACTGGGTATCTACCCAAAGAAAATAAAAACACTAATTTGAAAAGATATATGCATCCCTATGTTTACTGGAGCATTATTTACAACAGCCAAGATAAGGAAGCAACCTAAGTGTCCACTGATGGATAAATGGATAAAGAGGACATGGTGTGTATGTGTGTATAATGGAATTCTACTCAGGCACAAAAAAGAATGGACCTAGAGGTTTGTTTTTTTTTTTTTTTTTAAGATTTATTTGTTTATTTATTAGAGAGAGAGAGTGTACAAGCTGGGGGAGGGGTAGAGGGAGAAACAGACTCCCTGCTGAGTGGGGAGCCCCATGCTGCAGGGTTCTGCCCCAAGATCATGACCTGAGCCGAAACCAAAAGTCGGACGCTTAACCGACTGAGCCACCCAGGTGCCCCTGGATCTAGAGGTTTTTATGCTACGTGAAGTAAGTCAGACAAAGAAAAACAAATACTGTATGACTTCATTTACATGTGGAATCTAAAAAACAAAACAAGCAAAAGACAAAAACAGATACATAAATACAGAGAACAAACTGATGGTTGCCAGAAGGGCAGAGGATTGGGGGGTGTGGAGAGGTGGTGGGCAAAATGGATAAAGGAGAGTGGGAGATACAGGCTTCCTATTATAAAATGAATAAGTCACAGGAGAAAAGACACTGCATAGGAAATACAGGCAATGGTATTGTAATAGTGTGGTATAGTGGCTGATGGTAGCTATACTTGTGGGGAGCACAGCAGAACATACAGACTTGTTGAATCACCTGAAACTAATACAACATTGTGTGTCAACTACACTCCAATAAAAAAATAAAATAAAATAAAATAAAACAAATAAAAATAAAAATAAAAAATGGAGACCAAAAAAATAACAAATACCTATCACGCCCAGCTCTCCTGCAGTTGAATGCAAATAATTCCAAAAATGGATAAAGTACTGGGGATGGGGATAGCTAAGAAGAAAAATTATTAAATGACTCAAAATCCCTTCCCAGGTCTCCTTCCCAATTCCACCAAATTTTACATCCTCTCCTCACTCTGACTAATCAACTCTGAGCCCAAACAACACAGGAATTCTATCAAAACAGGGTAGACAGGCAAGGCTGACCTGCTCTCTCTACAACTTGAGGCTTTCGCCAGCCCAAAGACTCAGGGATGCCCTAGCTGATGTCCTGCTCCCTGCAGAAGAGACCACGCTCTATAGTTTGTTCCATATAACCTCAATCAGGCAGGCAACCCAGAGAATGGCAGAGAATGTGGTTCTGGCCACTGACTCATTTTCAGGTTTTTCCAAAACTGATTCAGTGAGGTCTCTTTGAAAACAAACCAACCAACCAACCAACCACCATGAATCTGACTTGGATGGAAATTTGTATAAAGAGTAGGCAGCTATACAACCAGAATAATGTATGCTGTTTCTTCATCCAAACAATCTTCAAGACAGTTCCAATTTGTGTAGATGTGACCAATACATTAACCTTTAAAATCCTCTAAAATATGCCAGCTTGCTCCTTTTATATTCCCATAACTACTTCTTTGTCAAGATGTGGTCAGAAAAAAAAAGAAAGAAAAAACAGCTTGGGGCGCCCGGCTGGCTCAATTGGTAGAGCATGTGACTCGATCTTGGGGTTGTGAGTTCAAGCCCCATGTTGCGTATAAAGATTACTTAAAAATAAAATCTTTAAAAAATAGCTTTAGTCAGTTGTCTAAGAGAAAAAGAAAAGTGTAAAAAGACAAAGAAGTAGAAAAATAAGAGATGGCTGAGTTACTTGAATTCAAATGTGTTCACAACTACCAGAAAGACTCAAACTATATCCTAACCCTTGCTTTAACTGATTATAATTAAGCCGCAAGTATCAATGTCTTTATTTAGTCATGTGTCTAGCTTCAAGAAAAACTGAATTCTTCTGTAAGTAGAATTTCTTCTACTTATACCCTCACTAGGTTGTAATGACTGCTGTAACTTTTACAAACACAAGAAAAGAACTATGGAATGTTAAAGGCAGAAGAAATTTGGCAATCTCTGCATCACTTTGTAGATGAGGTTCCTGAGGCCCCAACTATAGAACCTAGCTCAAAAGTTCCTGAGCCAAAGGACAAGTCAAGGGCCCAGGTTTCCTGACTCTAGAGTTCTCCACTTTGCATGCATTTCTCACAGAAGCACCTCTCAAAGACAAAAATACTAGCAGGCATACACCACAATTTGTGTATAAACACTGAGGAAAACCAAAAGCAAAGATACTTTTAGGATCCAGGAATCACACTACTGGGTATTTACTCAAAAATATACAAAAACACAAATTCAAAGGGATACATGCATCCCAATGTTTATAGTAGCATTATTGACAACAGCCAAACTATGAAAGCAGCCCAAGTGTCCATTAATAGATGAATGAATAAAGAAGAGGTGGTATATAATATACAATGGAACATTACTCAGCCATAAAAAGAATGAAATCTTGCCATTTGCAACAATGTGGATGGAGCTAGAGAATACTGGGCTAAGCGAAACAAGTCAGTCAGAAAAAGGCAAATACCACATGATTTCACTCATATGTGGAATTTAAGAAACAAAACAAATGAGCAAAGGAAAAAAAAGAGAGAGACAAACCAAGAAAGAGAACAAACTGATGGCTACCAGAGGGGAGCTGGGTGGGAGGACTGGGGAAATAGGTGATGGGGATTAAAAAGTACACTTATCATAATGGAAAAAATAAAATAAAATGATAAAAGCAAAGGTACTTTTTGCCTTTCAGAATCCTAAGTCCAAATACCAAATACATTCAATGTGAAACAAAGCATTTGGGGGGGCGAGGCAGAATGTAAAAATAAAATGTTAGCCTCTTAATAAAAGAGTCTGTGAAAAAGAATGCTGACATCTACAAACACAAAGGATGTGTCTGACCCTCTACTAAATGCATAATTATATGTTGCCACAGTTCCTCCATTTTCAAAATACCATTTTTGTAACCTAAACTATCTCACAAGGGCATGACAACAGTTATGGGAGCATCGAAGAGTAGAAATATATTTCTTGAATAATTACTGTCTGTAAACCTTGACAGGCACTATAAATTATATCCCAACCCAAAAAAGCAAGATGTTGAATCTACTTAGAGAAACAAAATATACCCAAAGGTCACAGTTAAGAATACAGGATGGTATCTGGGGGGTTAAGAATTAACACGGAGATGGAAGAACATTCAGGTCAGCATGGGAAGGATCTGCAAAGGATGGTAGGTTGCTTATGTAAGATGAAAAACGATGCTTCATATCATGGGGCGGGGGGGAAGCTATTCAAAGATAGCTGCCTTGATTAGCTTCGCCCTGCTGAGCATCTAACAGCTCCTCCTTTTGCCCGCTTGCTTCCTGCATCTTTAATAGGTGATGAAAAGCTGCAGTGATGAAAAGCTGCAGTGAAGAGGTAGCCCTGTGCATGTGAAGAAACAGCAATGACAACAAGCTGAAATGACCAAGCCACAGAATGTTTCAGTTCAAACACAGGATATTTTCCTGTGCTCCTGCTAGAATTATAGGACAGCCTTCGGCAGCTGCTTTTCAAAGAGCTAACAGCTTGCATTAGACAGAAAGGCAGGCTCACAGTTAGTTACAACAGCTGTTTTCCCCTTCTTTACCAAGCAGCAAGATCTCCTTGCTTACTCAGCAGGACAAAATCCTCAGAGATGAAAACTAAGACAAAACAGACCCAAAGCAAAATTTCCCCCAAACAAAGATAAATTGGTAAATTCCAGAGAAAAAAATCTATTCAGGCAACAAGGCGAGATTAGTCAAGCAACCTACCTACCCATAAAGATATTTTCAAGGGTGAATACTGTTATTTTATGGGTAAAGTAATTCAAAGATGAATGAAAAAGTCATTCAAAATGAAGCCATTCAAAAAATGCATCAAACAAGGCACTGAGCAAGATTGACAAATCTTTGCTATATTGTAATATTATATTCCCTATAAGCAAAGGGCAGCAATGACCTTCAATACAGGCTTCTGTTGGGCAGGCCAGGGTCTAGGTGAGAGCTAAACTGACTCCTCCAACTCAAATGCCAGGTCTTCGAGAATGAAGGAGGGGGCACCTTAGGCTGAGGCAGCAAGTAAATGTGGATAGGGTGTGGGAAGGCAGCATCTCTGGGGTGGTGGAAGTGCCCGGGCACAGGTCAAAGATCCACAGCTCACCTCAGCTTGTGAGGATTCATATACTGAAAAATTTCTCTATACTATTTTTTAAAAGATTTTATTTATTTATTTGACAGAGAGAGACAGCGAGAGAGGGAACACAAGCAGGGGGAGTGGGAGAGGGAGAAGCAGGCTTCCCGCTGAGCAGGGAGCCCGATGCGGGGCTCGATCCCAGGACCCTGGGATCATGACCCAAGCCGAAGGCAGATGCTTAACCGACTGAGCCACCCAGGCGCCCCTATACTATTTTTTTCTGACTGTGGTAACAAAAGATTAAACAGTGTAGCATTTCATCAGAACATACTTATTATATATTTGGACTTAATGTGTTTATGTAAGCTTATGAAAAGCTCATAAAACTATATGATCATCCTTCCCTAATAAATTTTAGGGCATAATGTGAACAATTCACATCAGATTACAAATATGAAGGACCTAGTAGCATGGAAAAGACAATCAATAAATGAATATATGTCTCTCTCTGTCTCTCTCTCACACACCACCACCACCACCACCACCTCCACATGGGGCCAGATTTCTTGCTTATAAATGACTTAATCTTTGGATTGGGGCATCCAGCCCTACCAGCTATCTTCTCCCCATCTCTCCTCCCCACACACCTTAAAAAACCCAAGTCCAGCCAGACTTTCCCCTCCTCTCCCCCAGCAGATGGGGTCATTCTTCCACCTCCTCCTCAAAAGAAAAGAACAGGAGAATCTTCCTGGGTTTCTACACCCAGTAAAAGGCCTCTGAGCTTCCCTTTTCAATACCAGTGTCAATCTTGCACTGTTCAAAACACTGAAAATGTGGGTGCCCTAGAACAGCTACTGCTATTTAAAACCTGATTAGAATATTTCAGGGCTAAGGAGGAATTATTCAAATAAATATTTCTAGTAAGGTTTTAAAGAAAGTCATGTCAATGAACTGGTATCTCTTAATACCTTGATCAATGACAAGAGCCTAAGACATAACGGGAGTAATTCTGGTTTTCCTTTGACCTCAGTATTTTTTTCAAATATAAATTTGCTTTTATTATCTTAAACATTAAGAATAGGTGAAAATCATTGAGGAAGCTGAGGTTAGGGCAAAATCAAACAAATGACCACAGGATACTGAAAAGTGAAAAAGTTTAGAAACCACCATTATAAGGACTGAGAGTACAGAAAAGGATATATATACACATATACATATATATATAAATTAATATAAATATATAAATCTGTACATGTATTACATAGATATATAAAGTAAATTAATTCATAAGAATTTCAAGTTAATTTTTAAAAAGTCAAAGAAACCTTTTTCTGTCATACTGCACACAATTAAATTGGGGAGTTATTGTCAGTCATTTGATCTTCAGTGGTAAACTTACTAATTCAAACTCAGAAAAAAAATTGAACATTTGGAAAAACAATAAGGTTATCTTTTTCTAGCCGCAATAGGGAGAAAGCAGAAAGTGCCAGACAGTCAAATCAGCTAAGCCTTTCATAACAGGTTGGCTGAAATTACTAAATAGATTGTTTTAATGACTTTCTTCCCTTACTACAGAAACAATATAGGCTCGACATAGAAATCTAGAAAAGACAGTTGAGCAGAAGAATAAAATACATACTATCTGTATTACTGTTCTCCAAGATAGCCACTGTCTGCATTAGTTTTGACCAACCTCATTTCACACTAAAATTTTAAAAATTAACATATGTGATTTTAAAGAAAAGTTATATGTATCTAGTTTTGATTATGAACTAAGCCTCTTAAAAAATTTTTAGTACCGGGGCGCCTGGGTGGCTCAGCCAGTTGAGGGGCTGCCTTCGGCTCAGGTCATGATCCCAGGGTCCTGGGATCGAGCCCCGCATCGGGCTCCCTGCTCAGTGGGGAGCCTCCTTCTCCCTCTCCCTCTGCCTGTCTCTCTGCCTACTTGTTCTCTCTCTGTCAGATAAATAAATAAAATCTTAAAAAAAAAAAAAATTTTTTAGTACCTCTCACAGTGCCTGCCTCATACTACATACCAAGTAAATGCATAAAATATATTACCTTATTCTCTTTATTTTTCAACTTTTAAATATCTATTGATTTCAGTGATGACTGCGGTCTTCCAAAGAAAAACTGGAAAAAGAGTTCTGGACAAAAAACTCCTAAAGGAAGTTCCTCTCCTCACTTTCACATGTTTATCTTTCAATTTTCTTTATTACATCAAATAACCAAATTGAAATCTATAAAATTAATCATATTAAGAATTACTGCTTAATATGCACAGGGCATATCCTCTGAACAGGAAGCATATTTTTCTCTATGCTAAGTACAAAATATATTGCAGTCACAAAATATCAAAAATGTAGTTGATATGGGGAATTGATTACAGTGAATCTAAATTAAATTTTAAACATCATTTAAATTGATTTAACTCCAATAAAATTCACACAGTCACTAGTGACTAATAAACTGAACTCTAATGACTCATATTCAGGAAGATATGTTTAGTTTCATATTCAAAATTTTATATTAAACTAGAACAGTGTTATTCAAATATTTTCAGGTATCAGGGTAACTAGAACTCATAGTACTTTTTGCAAACCACCTAAAACATTGATTAAACTTCAAAATGATTAATAACTCTTTGTAAAATCAGACCGCTCCTTCCACTAGATTTTATTATACCTGAGAAAAAAATATCAGTGGGAATGGGGAAGAATGAACCATTCTTTGAATTTAGTAGCAAGACTCAGTTCAAGTTACACCTCTGAATAGTTCAGAAGCACTAGAGAGCTACGAACAGCCACATTTACACGTGCAATTTAAATTGCACCTTTTCATCCCCTTTTCCCATTTAAAAATGCCAGCAGCACCTAATAACCCCAATTACCCACCACCTCTGATTTGCTTTTGTCTTCTGTCTTCAGAAAACAGATTTGGCTCGATGGAATAGCAATCTTGGGTCACCAGGGCCTTTAAGATAACAGAACTCCAGTACTGACATACCACGTTCTTGCTGATTCCAACCAGTTAGGCCTGCCCGTAAATGGACTGAGCATCGTGAGGTATCATTCAAGAACCCCCTTCACTGGTTTCCCTGACTTCGCAAATCCTCCCTGATCTTCAGTTTTCTGAACTACTGGGGCTCCCATCCCACAAGCCTATTACACAGTCTTGCTTGGTGTGGTAAATTGCTCACACCTCTCATCCCCACCGCAACCAATGTGCAGGCAAGAGTATATACTCTAGGTCCTTTCTATGCCAAACACACACAGTGCTGGGCAAACAACTCAGTAACTATCTGACCGGTTTTCCACTGATTTGTTGACGTCAGTGAGATGTCTGAGGTTTTATTCAATGCTCCTTTCTTGTGAATAGTTCCTTCGGCTGAAAAAGTAGTATTCTTTACCTTACAAAACTTTCTTTATGCCTTGTTTGCCTACCAGTTTATTTTCAACTCTTAACAAGGCTGGTACGGGGGCACCTGGGTGGCTCAGTTGTTTAAGCGTCTACCTTCGGCTCAGGTCATGATCCCCAGGTCCTGGGATCGAGCCCCACATCGCTCTCCCTGCTCAGCGGAGAGCCTGCTTCTCCCTCTCCCTCTGCTTGATGCTCCCCCTGCTTGTGCTCTCTCTCTCTCTCTCTCTCTCTGTCAAATAAATAAATAAAATCTTAAAAAAACAAACAAACAAGGCTGGTACGTCATGGCCTTTAGAGGAGGAAACGTGCAGTGATAGTCAGCCCAGTGATGTGAGTGAATCAAGAACTCAGCAGAGTCAGAGTTCTGAAAGTGAGAACAGAGGCTGCAAAGAGGAGTATAAGGCAGCAGGCCCAATTCTTTTAGAAGGAACACTTAGCTCAGAGAAACCTAGAGCTGCTCTGGCTTTCTTTCTTTTTCTTTGCAAAATATGTTTAAAAGTATCTATCTCCCTCTTTCTTATATTATATTGTAAATTTTCATGACAAATCACAGTTTGTATGTATTTTTCATGCTGACAAATTTAATGTGCCACAAAATTTTTTAAATGAGTCTCTGAAAAGTACATCTATATATTCAAATTATAAACACAACTTTTACTACATAGAGGAGGCTCAAAAAAGAAAAACAAGAAATCACATCTCTTAGCTTACCATATATAGGGGAAAACATGAAGTAGTTCAGATGACAAATGTTATAGGCTTCAATTCTGACATCTTTCCAGATGCCCTGGGTAGGAAAGGACGGCCCCCAGTCCCAACTAAAGGAACTCTGCTCCTGTAATTTCAAGAGGAAAAAAGAAGACAGATCCTGATTACCGTGAAATTTAAACATGATGAAAAACCTGTTTTTTTAAAATATTATATACATGTATATTAGTTTGCTAGGTCTGTCATAACAAAATACTATAGACTGGGTGGTGTAAACAACAGAAATTTGTCTCACAGTTCTAGAGGCTGGTAAGTCCAAGATCAAGGTGTTGGCAGGTCTGGTTTCCTCTGAAGCCTTTCTCCTGGGCTTATAGACAGCCACCTTCTCACTGTGCCTTCACATAGTCTTTTCTGTGTATGTGCGCGCACACACACACACACACACACACACATTTCCTCTTCTTATAAGGACATCATTCATATTTGACTATCTCCCACACTGAAGGTCTTATTTTATTTTATTTTTTTATTTTTTTAAAGATTTTATTTATTTATTTGACAGAGAGAGACACAGTGAGAGAGGGAACACAAGCAGGGGGAGTGGGAGAGGGAGAAGCAGGCTCCCCGCGGAGCAGGGAGCCTGATGCAGGGCTCGATCCCAGGACCCTGGGACCATGACCTGAGCCGAAGGCAGACGCTTAACGACTGAGCCACCCAGGCGCCCCTAAATGTCTCATTTTAACTTAAGCACCTCTTTAAAGACCGATTTATGTCCAAACAAAGTTACACTTTTAGCTACTGACAATCAGGATTTCAACATAAAAATTCAGCGGGGACACACAATCCAGTCCATAATAGTGTGTGTATATGTGTGTGTCCCATTCAGAGCATCTAAAATGGCCTACAATGATCCCCTCCTGGTATTCACACCCTGTGTAATCCCCTCTCCTCAAGTGTGGATTAGACCTAGTGAATCACTTGTAACCAAGAGAATACAGGAGAGGTGATACCATTTCCAAAATTAAGTTACAAAAAACTGCACCTTCTGTTCTGGGTGCTCTCTCCCCCTCTCTCCTGGCCATGAGGGAAGCCAGCCGCCATGTTGTGAGGCAGCTCTGTGGAGAGGCCCACATGAGTAATGAGCTTGGACGCCAATCTGAGGCCTACCGACAACCATATGAGTGAGCTTAGGCCCAGACACTTCAGGCCTAGTAGAGCCACGAGATTACCAGAGCCCTGGTCCAGACTTCACTGTAACCTCACAGCTGGCCTTGAGCCAGACGCACCCAGCTAGGCCACATTCAGATTCTTGACTGACAGAAACTAGGATAATAAATGTTATTTTAAGCTGCTAAGTTTTGGCATAATTTGTTTTTGTTTTTGTTTTTTTTAAAGATTTTATTTATTTATTTGAGAGAGAGAATGAGATACAGAGAGCATGAGGGGGGGGGGTCAGAGGGAGAAGCAGACTCCCTGCCGAGCAGGGAGCCCGATGTGGGACTCGATCCCGGGACTCCAGGATCATGACCTGAGCCGAAGGCAGTCGCTTAACCAACTGAGCCACCCAGGTGCCCTGGCATAATTTGTTATACAGCAATAAATAACTAATACAATAACTAATACATGAACCTATGCAACATAGTTAAGTTTCGCAGAAATGTTTTAAGAACATAAAATCTGATTTTGTACATGTATTCTTTAAAAGCATATGACATTGAAGCAACACAATAGTCACTCTTTAAACTGCTCCAAAATATCTCTGAACCAACCATTGTATTTAACTGTAGTAACTATAAAGGACATTCTATTTAAGTGTAATAACTATAAAGAACGAGGAAACATTTAAAAATAAAGATAATTAACATGTTGAGGCTATGAGCTCAGCTTTTAAAAAGGAATAAGCACCACAGGAAATACTAAACTCTTTCTGAATGGAACATTTGTAGAATAGAGCCTGAGGAATTGGCCAAACTGTTCTCATTTAAGTATTATTTCCTAAGATCTGAGATAGAGATAAATTAGTTTCCATTACAGAGAAGAACAAAGAATTAAAACCACTTCAGAGCATTCACATTTGTCTAAATTCACCACTTCAGGATCAGATTCTCATGTTTGGAATGAAAACCATCTTGGAGCTATTTATTAAAGAGTTTGTAAGTTCAGGTATGTAATTCCTTTGTTAGAGACAGGGATAAGGAGGAGGGCAAAAATATTCAACATCTTATAAGGCAGACTATTTTCCCCATCAAGGGCTACAAATCACTCTTATTCATACAACTTCTTCAAATAAAAGTTTTCACTTATTCAAAAGAGATTTGTGAAGTGCTCTTTATATTTCAGGCTGGGAGACATCAGTGTACAAAACAGACAGTCCTTCCATTTATAGTGCTCACAGTATGGCAAGAAATTCAGGTACTGAATAAATAATCACAAATGCAAAAGACAGTGACAGGGAACAATATAATGGGGGAGAGGAGGGAAAGGTGTCAAGACAGGTTTCCCTGAATAATAGTGACTTTTATATGGAGATCTGAAGGGGAAGTACGACTTGTCCAGTGTGTTTAGGGGAGAAGGAAGTAAAGGCATCCCTTTCAAAAGGAACAGCGTGTGCAAAGTCCTTGAGGTGCAAGAGACCATGACACATTCCAGGAGATGAAGAGAGAACAATGGGAAGAGATGGGGAGAAGACAGCAGAAGTGGGCATGAGCCCACTCAGACCGAACTAAGACCTGTTACTTTAGCCTAAAGGCAATGAGAAACTGTTGAACAGTTTTAAGAAGGAGAGTGCTACAATGACTTTTGTCTGAAAAGAGCATTCTGGCTGCTCTATGTAAAATTAATTGGAGGAAGGCAAATAAGGTTGTAGGCTGCAGTTAGGTGGCCGGGGTAATATTTCATGCAAGAAATGATGATAGACTGAACTCAAGCATGCTAGTAGAAATAGAGCATGGGAAGATTAAAGAACTATTAAAGAGGTAATGTCCACATGGTTAAAATGACTTAGGGATGGATTGGAGGACGCATAAGAGAGAGAGGGTTTTATCAAAAATAACTCTTAGGTTTCTGGTTTGAGCAACTATTCCGGATGGCATTCCATTCAGCGAGACAGGGAAACCTGGGAGAAGGGTTTAGATCCAGGTGTTGGACATCCTGAGCTTTAGGTCCCTGTGAATCAGGCAAGTGAAGATGCCAAGTAGGCAATCCAGTATGAGGTCTGGAATTGAAGAGAGGTCTGGACTGAAGATACAATATTATAAATTATTAGAAATTCGACTGGTTATTGAAGAAGTGAAGCTAAATGAGATGGCCTAGAGAAGGTATAAAATGAGAAGAGGAAAGTGTCTAGAACAGACCAAAGCATGAATAATACAACTTCTAAGAGGGGTAAGTTGATCTGGATAAAGCAACTTAGAAGGAACAGCCAGAGATGTAGGCAGAAAACAAGGGGGAGGTGGAGAATATTGCTAAGAGGGTAGCTGAAGGGATGTGCCGCACCATCCAGGCTGGACAGAGAAGGAAGCAGAGACAAGAGGGGACCTGTGTTGATACCTCTATTCCACTAACTTCATATAATCAGTTACACACTTAGAAGTCTGCAACTACAGAAGTAAGTCTCCAAAATCAATAATAACACTACCCTACATTTTGAATAGCTATATAGCACTTTATAATATGCAAAATGCATTTACATTATTATTTCACTGTATGCTCCTATCAACAGTCAAGAAGGGAAGGGAATAGCTCCATACATAAATGATGGACTTGCTTAAGATCGTTCTGGTCATAAAGCTAGAACTCAGATCTACGATTCCTGACTTGCTCTCCAGTTCAGGTCTCTTTCCACTGGACCGTGTTGGTCTAGCCAGAAACATCAAGATGCAATTCATTGCTCTGGTAAGTTTGCCCCAGGGTTAGTTTTCCACACACCCTGAGAGCAGAATCTTGGGTCTGATTCCTGATTTCAGTGATGAGGGCTTTGTTCTATCTAGATAACCTGAAAGTATGTTTGTTTTTTTTTAAGATTTTTTTTTTTATTCATTAGAGAGAGAGAGAAAGAGAGCCCAAGCAGGGGGGAGGGTCAGAGGGAGAGGGAGAAGCAGGCTGGATCCCAGAACCCCGGGATCATGACTCAAGCTGAATGCACATGCTTAAACGACTGAGCCATCCAGGTGCCCCGAACATGTGCTTTATATGCCACAAACTGAATGGGGGAGGGGGGATAGAGGAAAACTACTACATGGATATATGCATAACATATATATACTTTTATTGAGGACCTGAAAAGTAACATTAGGATTCAGGAAGTCCTCATTTTGATAGAAGATTAAAGACAGAAGAGGAGAGAGAAAGAGTGCAAACTCTAGTATTCAAACCACTGAGCCATTTGAAGCCGAAGGCCAAAAACAAAAGATGAATTTGAAACAGAAGTATAAGTACACAGTATTCCACAGAATAGCTGACTGCTCAGTTACGGACTGTTCCTTTATGGTAGTATGAACAAATGGTTATACTGAGACACTGACACAAATTTAGGTAGGTTGAATAAAACAAGAGGAGGTGTCATTTTGACCTTAGTACTTATATTAAAGAAACATAATTTAATGATAAATCCATCCAGCGTAGAGAGAGCCACTTAACTTAAATGATCAGAATTTATCAACCTAGGCTTTAGTGAACAAGTACTGGAAAAATACTCTTAGTATCTTCACAGTGAAACCGATGATTATATTTGTTGTTAAAACTAAATGCCAATTTCTAAGAAAATTTAAAATAGAATTACCATATACTCCAGTATCCCACTTCTCGGTATTTATGCAAAAGAACTGAAAGCAGGATCTCAAAGAGATATTGGTACATCCATACATAGCAACATTATTCACAATAGCCAAAAGGTGGAAGCAACCCAAATGTCTATCGACAGACGAATGAATAAACAAAATGTGGCACGTACATACAATGGAATATTATTCAGACTTAGAAAGGAGGGAAATTCAGACACATGCTACAACACGAAGAACATTATGCTTGTGAAATAAGCCAGGCACAAGACAAATATGCATGATTCCACTTATCTGAGGTATCTAGAGTAGTCAAACTCATAGAAACAGAAATAATGGTGGTTTCCAGGGGCTGGGAGGAGGGGAAAATAGGGAGTTGTTATTTATTTATTTGTGAGAGAGAGAGAGAGAGTATAAGCAGGGGGAGTGGCAGGCAGAGGGAGAAGCAGGCTTCCTGCTGAGCAGGGAGCCCGATGTGGGACTTGATCCCAGGATCCTGGGATCACGACCTGAGCTGAAGGCAGCTACTCAGGCATCCCTGGGAGTTGTTTTCTAATGGGTATGGAGTTTCAGTTTTGCAACATGAAAAAGTTCTCGAGATTGGTTCCACAACAATGTGAATATACTTAATGCTAGTGAACCATACACTTAAAAATGGTAGAGATGGCAAATTTTGTGCTATGCATATTTTACCACAATTAAAAATTTTTAAAATAGGGGCACCTGGGTGGCTCAGTCGTTAAGGGTCTGCCTTCGGCTCAGGTCATGATCCCAGGGTCCTGGGATCGAGCCCCGCATCGGGCTCCCTGCTCCGTGGGAAGCCTGCTTCTCCCTCTCCCACTCCCCCTGCTTGTGTTCCTTCTCTCGCTTTGTCTCTCTCTGTCAAATAAATAAATAAAATCTTTAAAAAAAAATTTTTTTTAAATAAAAATAAAATCAAAAAGTTAATGCCACATAGAATACTAATCCAACCATGTACTGGAATAAACTCAAGTCACTCAGACTCAGATGAAACTCAAAGAATAATCACCTTGTGGATTTTGTCCTTTTTGTTAGATTTTATGTGAACTTAGCAGTAAAATATAGGAACACATCAGCAAATATATTAATATTTGTAGGAGGCTTCCTGGTAACAAGAATCACTAATAAATATAAACCTTACACTCTGGTGAAAAGCTTGATAAACTTAAATGTTAAAAAAATAATAATAATTTGTAGGGGCGCCTGGGTGGCTCAGTCAGCTCTCTCTCTCTCAAATAAATAAATAAAATCTTTAAAAAAAAATAATTTGTAAAATTACATTATCAGTCACTTATTTTTCTTCTTTTCCTAAGTTCTGAGGCATGCTGCAGGAAGGAAATCTAGGAAGACGAAGATTCTTCACAAAAATTCATATCATCTTTTGGTTCTGATTTCAAGTTTTCTTTTTTTTTAAGATTTTATTTATTTATTTGACAGAGAGAGACACGGCGAGAGAGGGAACACAAGCAGGGGGAGTGGGAGAGGGAGAAGCAGGCTTCCCGCCGAGCAGGGAGCCCGATGCGGGGCTCGATCCCAGGACGCTGGAATCATGACCTGAGCCGAAGGCAGACACTTAACTGACTGAGCCCCCCAGGTGCCCCTGATTTCAAGTTGTCAATCCCATAAAGCAGGCAGGAAAGAGATGCCCAACTTCTGAAATACTACTGGTGTCTCCAAACAAGCACTTCACGTGGCGGCACAGCCCATCCTCAAGGCTAAAGTCCCCTCCATTTGCAAGACCGTTACCTTTCGAATGAAGTTGACATGGCACTGGCCCTTCTGCACAGGCGGAGGGCAGTCCGGAGGCACGGAGTAGCTGTGAGCTTTGCTCCGCTGGGCCGCATACAACACTGGTGACTGGAAACACAGCTCAAGGGAGTTCACCTCTCTAACCACACTGGTAATATCAAAGCTCTGCATTAAAGGAAACAACAGATGTGGAAGTAGCCTCGTGTGTCAAATTTTAGATAGAGATAATATAAAAATGTATGAAAGATGCATAAAATAACGGAAATCTTCAGGGCTAGCCTTTTTGTAGAAGAAAGCACTTCACTGAAATAGTATAACCTCGTTGCCTGCTTATAGGTACAAGTGAACACATTCTCCTACCCAAAAGTAGATTTCTAGGTTTCTCCTTCTATTTGTACTGACAGATGACGGTCCTAGGCAAAGAGAGCAAGCAGAAAATATCTTTAGCCCTGGAATGTCTGCTCTGGCTATTTACACTTGGCCTTGAACTGCCAAGGAATTTCCTAGATGCTTCATGACAACCTGACTCTCTGGTATGAACAGCGTGTATTTCTAAGTCATAAGTTATTTTTGTTTTGAAAAGTCTACCCTTGAATGGAGATCAGGATATGATATCTTAATGTAATTATTCCAGAAAGAAAGGAACATTTGCCTTCTTAATAGCTTGTCAACTGGCGTTTCGCATGAAACTCTGGATCACCAAAAACAGAGAAGTGAATAGCATTTGCTGAACACTTCTCATGTGCCAAGAACTGTGTCAAACACTTTATATAATTAGCGTATTAAGTCCTCACAACAACTCCACAGGGTCTGTGGTGTTTTCATCATTCTACAATGAGGCAACTGAGAAAGAAAGTAACTTACCCAGTGCTTCAAAGAGCTTGTACCAGCCTGCACAGGTAATTACTCACTTACGTTTCTCTAATCAAAACAATTAACACATAAACACATATAAGTAGGTTTTAACCTGGTATCACTGTATACTTACATATCTTTTGAACATGTTGCCTGTTTTCCCAATAGGAACACTATTTAGCAGGACTTTTGCAACTGTATCGATGCCCTCAAAAATCAAATTCACTTTTTGCCATTTGCTTAAAAAAAGAAAAGATTTTTAAAACAAGATGTATAAAACATTAACTTAGATAAATCTTTTTTTTTTTTTTTTTTTTTTTTTAGATTTTATTTATTTGACAGAGAGAGCACAAGCAGAGGGAGAAGCAGGCTCCGCACTGAGCAGGGAGCCTGATGCGGGACTTGATCCCAGGACCCTGGGATCATGACCTGAGCCGAAGGCGGCACCAACTGAGCCACCCAGGCATCCCGATAAATCTTTTTTTGTTAGTTAAAAACTAAAGGAATAAATACTTCACAAAAAATACACATTCTTAAAAGGCAGTTTCCAATGAAATTTTCGTTAAGTATTGGTTTAATACATTTTCTAAAACTTAAATTCAATTAATTAACATATAGTATATTATTAGTTTCAGAGGTAGAGTTCAGTGATTCATCAGTTGCATATAACACCCAGTGCTCATTACATCAAGTGCCCTCCTTAATGTCCATCACCCAGTTACCCCATCCCCCCACCCACCTCCCCTCCAGCAACCCTCACTTTGTTTTTGTTAAGAGTGTCTTACGGTTTGTCTCCCTCTCTGATTTCGTCTTATTTTATTTTTCCCTCCCTTCCCCTATGATCCTCTGTTTTGTTTCTTAAATTACACATATGAGCAAAATCATATGATAATTGTCTTTCTCTGACTGACTTACTTGCTTAGCATAATACGCTTGTTATGTTGAGTGATCTAGCTTATCTTTCTTCATAACATTTCAATTGCCATAAAATCATGAGCACAGCTTGTAATTTCCGAATGTACTGACTTTTTTCTAGGACTTTACAAAATTCTTATGATAATTAAGTTAAATAGTAGATATAAAGTGTTTTCACAAAATATTACATTTACTGACACTATCTAAGAGAACACATTAACCAACTAACAAGTAACTATGAATGAATATTATGTGCCCAGCACCTTGCTAAGCCCTACGAGGAACTAAAACACTCTCTGAATTTAAGAAATCTGCAATCTAGTTGCCAGTCTGGCCTAAAACACAGGAATAAAGGGAAAACTTTCAATCTCTTCTATTTTATAGTACAGTCTTGTGGGACAGACTACGAGAGCTATCAGAGCTTATGTCATAAGGAAAGACTTCAAGAAAGAAACAAGAATTTAAAGACGAATAGAATAAATAAAATGTGGTATATCCATGCAATAAGATATTATTTAGCAATAAAAAGAAATGAAGTCCTGGTGAATGTGACAACATGGATGAACTTTGAAAACATTATTATGCTAAGTGAAAGAAGCCAGTCACAAAGGACCACAATATTGTATGGTTCCATTTATGTGAGACGCCCAGAAGAGGTAAATCCATAGAAAAGGAGTCAGTGGTTGCCTAGTGCCGGGATAGGGATGAGGGAATGGGGATGTTGAGAACGGGGAATGACTGCTAATGGGTATGGGCTTTCTCTCTGAAGTGAGGATAGTGATGGCGCAACTCTTTGAATATACTAAAAACTACTGAATTGTAGTGCTCGCTTATGCAGCACATATACTAAAACTGGAATGATACAGAGAAGATTAGCATGGCCCCTGCGCAAGGATGACATGCAAATTTGTGAAGCATTCCATATTTTATTCTAACAACAACAATAAAAAACTACTGAATTGTCTACTATAAAAGGGTGAGTTGTATGGTGTGCGAATTAGGTCTCAATAAAGTTTTTTTTTTTATTTTTTTTTTAATTTTTTTATTTATTTATTTTTTTTTAAAGATTTTATTTATTTATTTGACAGAGAGAGTCACAGCGAGAGAGGGAACACAAGCAGGGGGAGTGGCAGAGGGAGAAGCAGGCTCCCCGCGGAGCAGGGAGCCCGACATGGGGCTTGATCCCAGGACCCTGGGATCATGACCTGAGCCGAAGGCAGACGCTTAACAACTGAGCCACCCAGGCGCCCCTAAAGTTTTTTTTTTAAATGAGTAGAAATGTCTAGGTAGGGGTGCCAGTTAAGCATCTGCCTTCAGTCATGATCTCAGGGTCCTGGGATCGAGCCCCGCATTGGGCTCCCTGCTCAGCGGAGGGCCTGCTTCTCTCTCTCCCTCGGTCTGCTGCTCCCCCTGCTTGTGCTCTCTCTCTGTCTCTGTCAAATAAATAAATAAGACCTTTAAAAAAATTTAAAAAAAAAAGAAATGTCTAGGTATAAGGTAGACCCCCAAGGAAGAGCAAATTAAAAATAAGGAAGTGCTAACAGCATCAATACATTAAGATAACAGGCTAGTGGGCGCCTGGATGGTTCATTCAGGTGGGCCTCTGCCTTCAGCTCAGGTCATGATCCTGGGGGTCCTGGGATCAAGCCCCGCATCGGGCTTCCTGCTCAGCGGGGAGTCTGCTTCTCCCTCTCCCCTTATTCCTACCCCCCACTCATGCTCTCTCTCTTTCTGTCAAATAAATAAATAAAATAAAATAAAATAAAATAAAAGATAACAGATTAGTTTCAGGTGCAGAGGTTGTGCTAAAGAGCTAAAGGGAGGAATCTGGTCAAGTCCACAGGGCAAGATGGGACACAGGAAGTGGGACAGGAATAGGCAAGATTAAGCAGTATTTTCATAGAGAAGCAGAGAAGATTAAACTGGTTTTGTCAATTAAAAGGAAGACATTGTCAGGGCGCCTGGGTGACTCCGTTGGTTAAGCATCCAACTCTTGATTTCAGCTCAAGTCATGATCTCAGGGTTGTAGGACTGAGGCCCCCCAACACCCACCCGCACCCCGTTGAGCCAACCTCAGGCTCCCATTGGGCTGGGAGTCTGTTTGAGATTCTCTCCCTGTCCCTTTGCCCTTCCCCCTGCTCATGCTCTCTCTCATGCTCTCTCTCTCCCCCTAAAATAAATAAATAAACCTTAAAAAAAAAGAAAGGAAGACACTGCCATTCTTCTTTTTTTTTTTTTAAGATTTTATTTATTTATTTACTTGAGAGAGAGAGGGAGAATCTTGCGCAGATTCTCCCACTGGGTGTGGAGCATGAGGTGATGTGGGACTTAATTTCAAGACCCAGAGATCAGGATTTAAGCTGAAACTAAGAGTCAGATGCTTAACCGACTGAGCCACCCAGGTGTCCTGACACTGTCATTCTTGAGCAAGAACATCATGGCAAAACCAAAATTTGGGGAAGATGAATCTACTATTTGGGGAAGATGAGTCTAATGTTTCCATATACTTGTGTATGGGATAAAAAAACAAAGCAAGAAATTTAATTATGCAGCTTTGGCCTAATTGCAGGCACTCACTGACAAAGGCCTAGGCAAATGTGGAGACTGGGAATGAGGAGAAAGGGGCTGAATCAAGAAAAATGATAGGCAGAAATTAACAGGACTCAGACTCAGACCACATACAGAGATGAAGAAAAGACAGTATAAGCCAAAAACACCTTAGGCATAGAAGATCAGCAAAATGGTGTTACATTAAGAGAAACAATAAGACTGTTACAATAGAAAGTAAGCTTTAAGTGGGAAAGTCAATTGTTTAAATTTTGGATATGCTGAGTTCAAGATGAAAGAGACCCCTCTACAGAGATATTTTAAGTATTATGTGGAAATAGGAGCCTGGAGCACAGCAATGCTGCGATGTTGAGCACCACATTCTGGATTTATTTCTCTTTCAAGAGGCTAGTAAATAATTACCCCCCGCCCAAAAAAAAGTCATACAAAAGGGACAGAAGATTTTTTTTATTTAGCAATAATGGTGGTAGATATAACTGGGTTGCTTTCTGCTACGTGGAACATTACTGAAACTGAACTATGCTTTTCCTCATGGCTTCATGACATAATATAAGGCCAATGCCATGGCTTCGATGGCTGGTTAACACCACATGGAACAAATGATATATCTCAGATCCTACTTGACAAATTATAAATATACACACTCTATTGATTATGGGGTGGGGGGCAGAGAGAAGGAAATGGAAATAAGAGAATTGACTAGGTGTAGGTGACTCCATTCTAACCCATGGAAGAATGACTGAGTAAGACCTAATTTCATGACTGATGATCAGTGGCACCATTCTTATATACAAATCAAAACATAAATCAAATATTCACTTTTATCAGACAAGGCTTTAATCTCACAGCTCTCTGTCATGCAATCTAAACAAACAAAAGATTATTGCAGAGAAAGAAAAAGAAGATCAATAATAATAACTAAATATAACTAAATAATAACTAAATAAATAAATACGGATGTAGATACAGATATACACACAAACGTACCTAATGTTAAAGGGGATTTTAAATTTCTTGCTATAAGTCCAGTTATCCAAGGAGATCCATCTGTAGTTAAGGTCATTAAATCTGTAGTAAGGATCCTGTTGATAAAAATTATGGTAGATGATTATGCAAAAATAAATAAATGAAATAAAATAAAAAAAATATTAACAATAACTATTTGTCACCTAAAAATTAATGAATTCTTGGCCTAGGAGTATAAGCATTTCATATGCTGGCACATCCCATCCTCAAGGCTAAAGCTCCACCTGTTTAACTTCCGAGAAAGTTAACATAGCATTCAGATAACTAAAAAATACTAAAAAATGTTTTTTTAAAAAGTCCAACAAAATTCCTCAATGAAAGAGCTTTGAGATAGAAATAACATAGTTTCATTATCAATAAGAACATGTGTGGAAATGAAAATTACCTGCCCTTGTTCAAACCAAACAAAGAACCTCTGAGGTATTAGCAGAGAATAAAAGTCAGAACTTCTGGTGTGTGGCTCTCAGTCTTTTCCTTTTTTAAAAAAGATTATTTATTTATTTATTTATTTATTTATTTATTTATTTATTTGACAGAGAGAGAGAGAGAGCATGCGATAGAGCACAAGCAGGGGGAGTGGCAGAGGGAGAGGGAGAAGCAGGCTCCCCACTGAGCAGGGAGCCCGCAGGAGCCCCATCCCAGGACCCTGAAATCATGACTTGAGCCAAAGGTAGATGCTTAAACTACTGAGCCACCCAAGTGGCCCTCACTCTTATAGCCCTTTTATTCTCACCGTGCTTATTGCTGCCACTATCGCAACTGGCCTAAGGGGGACTGGTTCTCCTCTCCTACCCAAACATCAGCAGAACTCCCACTCCTTGGATTCACCTAGCATTTCCAAAGTTATTTTTCACCAAGCTTTACTACGTGAGCACAAAAAGGACGTCTACGGAGAATACACAAGCAGCACAGATACCATCAAACTGACAAACTTCAGGTCGCCTATATTATCCTAGACCAGGTCAGCAAACTACAACCCGTGGGCCACATGCAGCTCACTGCCTGTTTCTGTGCGGCCAGTGAGCTAAGAATGGACACGTGTCAATAAATAAAGCTTTACTGGAACACAGCCATGCCCATTCTTTACAAATCATATATAGCAGCCTTCATGCTACAATAGCAGAGTTGAGTAAGTATAAGAGAGGCCATATGACCCATTATGCCTAAAATAGTGCCCAGGCCTTCACTGAAAATGGTTGCCAATCTCTGCCCCAGGCAACAGGCCTGCTGGGTGTTCACAGATGCTGTTCTCACTGAGTGACCAGCCCCAGGTCCTTCCTGTCATAATACTTAGAGCTCTTTCTTCTCCTACCCATCTTCCATGCTTTACCTTCCAGATGCGGACACAGAAAAGAAAGTGGTAAGTGAAGCTTTTTGGTCCATCTTTCTGTGAACAACATCACAGCTACACAGAGGGAAACAGTGCAGTCCTCTCCAACTGGGGCCAGGGGGTATTTCCTCAGGGACTGCATCTCCAGATGGAGAAGGAAAAGCCAACTTTGTCTAACTCCCACCGATGACCAAGTTAGGCTGGCAATGGCCAGTCGGGCACTTGCTCGGAGCACCAGTCAGTAAGAGGCACTACAACATGGCTGGGTGTATACCAAGATGGAAAGGATGCTATCTGTCAGAAATTGCTCCTGACTAGGAGAAATATTTTATCTTATTTTTAAGATTTAATTTATTTTTAAGTAATCTCTACACCCAACGTGGGGCTCGAACTCACAACCCCAAGATCAAGAGTTACATGCTCTATCGACTAATCCAGCCAGACACCCCTGGAAGAAATATTTTAATAAGCTACTAGGGAAGGGTATAGTTAATGAGATTAGTAACAACTGATAATCACCAAACTGACTTTTAAGGGTGATGAACAGTGAGGTTTCAGTCTGCTAAGTGGGATGTGCCAGGCCCAGCCACCTTGTTTCCTTTTCTGCTCTTCCCACACACGCAGGACTCAGCATCTCCAATGAATAAGCATGGAATAAATATTTAAGGACACAGGTTTAAAGAAGTACCTAATTATTAGCCTGTCCATGTGTCTCCACCCAGCCTTATTTATAACTCTATACTGTGGACTTACTCCAATACAGTTAAAAATATCATGAAAAGGAAGGTGTGAAGGCTAATGCAGTTGCAACATGTCATCCTGCTAAGCCGTGGGGTTGGCTGATGATCCGGCTTGTGGGGCACAAGTCCCCTTCCTGTCTCCCAGCCCCTTGAAGGAAGCTGCTTGTTGAGTTCAAGAGGGCAAGCTTCTCAGATATATTTTTTCTAGACAAATAGAATGTAGAGGTTAAAATTTTTCTTTTACTTGAAAGAAGCCAATCTGAAAAGGCTACATACTATATGACTCCAACTACATGATCTTCTGGAGAAGGCAAAACCATGTTAACTCTAAAAAGATCAGTGGTTGCCAGGGCACCTGGTGGCTCAGTTGGTGGCTCTTGGTTTTGGCACAGGTCATGATCTCAGGGTTGTGAGATCAAGCCCCACTGAGCTCTACATGCAGCGGGGATTCTCCTTGAGATTCTCTCTCTCTTCCTCTCTCTCTGCCCCTCCCCCCTTCAATCTCTCTCTCTCTCTAATAAATAAGTAAATCTTAAAAAAAAAAAAAAAAGATCAGTGGTTGCCAGGGATTAAGGGAGAGGGGGTGAATAGGCAGAGCACAGAAGATTTTGAAGTCAGTGAAACTCCACTAAATGATACTATAATGGTAAATACATATCATAATATATTTGTCAAAACCCACAGAATATATAACACCAAGAATGAACTCTAATATAAATTATATACTTTGGGTGATAATGATGTGTCAGTGTAGGTTCACTGATGATAAAAAATGTACCACTCTGGTGGAGGGATGTTGATAATGGGGAGGCTGTGCATGTGTGTGTGTAGGCGGGTGTATATGGAAACGTTTGTATTTTTCATTCAATTTTGCTGTGAACCTAAAATTACTCCAAAAGATAGACTCTACTAAAAAAAATTTCCTCTAAGGGAAAATATCTTACCCCCTAAAATAAAGACTGCAGAACCTTAGATTACATTTATAATAACTATTCCAAATGCTAAGCAACCAACTTAATTTAATTCCAGACTGGTCTGACCCCCTTTGCTCATATTAAAATTCTGAGTCCTATTTAAAGCTAACAGCCCAGTCTCTCTGCTCCTCGATGATAGCTGTTCTTCTGGTGCTTCCGCTTAATTTGCAGTACTCAAACTCACTGCCATGTCTTCTGAAGAAGGGAAGATTTTTGTGAGAGGGCTCAACTTCAACACCAATAAGCAGACTGGAAGACCTACTTTGGCAGCTCTGGTCCTATTTCTGAGGTGGTTGTTGTCAAGGACTTGTGAGACTCAGCAATCCTGGGGTTTTAATTTCATCACCTTCACCAAACCAGAGCATGTCTCAGATGCCACAAGAGCCATGAATGGAGAGTCCCTGGATGGTCATGATCCACATGGATCACTCTGGCAAGTCGGCCAGGGGAACTAGAGGGGGTGCCTTTGGGGCCCAGGCGCAAGGTTGCAGCTAGTCTAGAGGTGGTAGGGACCAGGGCTATGGGAGTGGCAGACACGATGACCTGGAGGATATGGATATGGAAGGCCAGAGTGCTTATGACCGCTACACTGGAGGAAATAACAGAGACAATTTTGACAATGGAGATGAGGCATGTGTACCTAATGTAGATACACAGGAATAAAACTTCTGATCCAGGATCATCCTTCCAATGGCTGTACTTACAAAGATTTTTAAAGCTACACTGAAACATCTGTTTTAGTGCATCAACTTCTATTTTTGAACTGAACTCCCAAGGTAGCTTGTTAAAGACATTTTAGAAAGCTCCATGTGTTTTTTAAAAATTTTCTCCCATTTAAAGACAAATCCTGGGACATTTGTAGGGTCTGATATTTTTCCTTTTACCATTTTTTAGTTTGGGCTCTCAGAATTACTGGTTCTGGCAAAAAAAAAAAAGATAATAATGCACATTTAGGAACATTTTAGAAGCCTGTATACAATGTTTATCATGAGTGGGAAGCAATTTCCAAATAAAATCATAAGACATCAAGAACATGATTAGAGGTTTTTTTTTTTTTATTCAAGGTCACCACCCTGATTACATAGAAGTTTCTTTAAAATATCTGTTAATGTCATTTTCTTTTAATACTGGAAGAAAAAAATATTCTGTTGTGTCTCATTTAGCATTTAGGATGTCCTTCACAGCACTGATTAAAAAATTGAAAACTGAAAACAAACAAAAAATGAATTAAATAAAGCTAACAGCAGTTCAGTGTTACACCTGATGACTAAGATATCATGTAAGTCACTGAGTTGTTAAGCAAACCCATGAGCCCTAAAAAACAATAGAAGTATCATTTGTTGTCCAAGGTAGGTACTCACATACTCTTATCTTCATAAGAAACATATGCAGTAAATACCATTTACAGAGGAAGAAACTAGAGCTCCAAAAGATTCCACTCCTGATGTCCCACAACTAAGCAGTACATCCAGGAACTAAACCAACTCAGTCTAACACCAAGGTCTGCATTCTTTCAACCATCCTACAGTGCCTCCTGCCACACACACTTACAGTTTTATACCAGATGATCACCTGACCCAAGGGGAGAGGTATTATCATCATTTCCATTTAGTAACAAACAGTCCAAAGCTTAAAGTTAAATGAAGTGCTGGAGCACTGATTCACCCCAGGACGTCTGGCTCCAGAGTCCACACGCTCAATCATTACCTAATACTGCCATTAACAAAAACCACCAATAGTTACAATGTCAGTGCTTCTACTAAGCAGGAACCAGGAGATAAACATGCTATATAAAGCCTGTGCTAGTTATTTATAATTGGCATTTACCATGCTTCCTGTCTATCAACAAACTATGTGGCATCACACCATACAAATGACATTATCAGTCTCGTTTTTCTCTGTAAGCTTCTGAACTTCATCTGTTATGACTGCTTTTAGATAAATTCCTTAACCAGGTATAGCTTTTCCACTCCCCAATTCTGCTTCAATCCAATGCCTGATTCTATCCCAGACATAATTACTTCAAATGAAAAGGAAGTCTTTGCAACTGTTTCATACATAGATATTTTCTTGGACACTTAGGCAAAAAAATAAAGTTTAAGAAAACATAATGAGCAAAAGAAAACAATATATTGAGTAAACAATATATTAAGATATACAGATATTTGGTAAAAACTTAATTTGTAAAAAGCAATAAAATGGTAATTCAGGATAGTAGTTACCTTAGGGGGAGGTAGATGATGGGACTGGAAGAGGCAAGGTGATTGCAACAATGTTAGCTATGTGCAGGCTCATAAACTTGATGGCAGGTGCATGGGTATTCACTTAATTATTAGACTTTAAAAATCACAAACACACATGGGCATATAACTTTCCATGTATTGGATACTATATAGTAAAAAGAAGAAAAAAATGTTCATAGGAAGCTATGAACATTCCTCTAACCTACATAAGGGTATTTATGTGTTCCATTCCGAAGAAGCTGCACTCTCCAAACCTCAGTTTGTCCGTCGCCCAAAGGAGCTTCAGCTACGATTCTTCCTTCAGAAGATGCACAGGTACAAGAACTCAGGTTCATGAGTCAAAACATTTTGGTTGGCCCTAACATCATTTTTGCCTAAAATCCTTAAACTAGTAAATATTGCTTCATGTCTACCACAGCTATTAGAAATTATAGATAATTAGAAATTATCCATTTCTAATAAAAGCATGACGGTAAAGTGTTCATTGGAGGCTTGAGCTGGGATACAAGCAAGGAAGATCGGACTGTATATTTGTCTCGATTTGGGGAAGTTGTAGACTGTACAATTAAAACAGTGACGGAAGATCAAGAGGATTTGGATTTGTGCTTTTCAGAGATGCTGCTAGTGTTGATAAGGTTTGGGAACTGAAAGAACACAAATTGGATGGCAAATTGATAGACCCCCCAAAAGGGCCAAAGCTTTAAAAGGGAAAGAACCCCCCAAAAAGGTTTTTTGTGGGTGGATTGAGCCCAGATACTTCTGAAGAACAAATTAAAGACTATTTTGGAGCCCTTGGAGAGATTGAAAATATTGAACTTCCCATGGATACAAAAACAAATGAAAGAAGAGGATTTTGTTTTATCTGTATGACATATACGGACGAAGAGCCAGTAAAGAAATTGTTAGAAAGCGGATATCATCAGATTGGTTCTGGGAAGTGTGAAATCAAAGTTGCACAACCCAGAGAGGTATACGGGCAGCAACAGCAACAACAAAAAGGAGGAAGAGGTGCTGCAGCTGGTGGACGAGGTGGTACTAGGGGTCGTGGACGAGGTCAGGGCCAAAACTGGAACCAAGGATTTAATAACTATTATGATCAAGGATATGGAAATTACAATCGTGCTTATGGTGTGATCAAAACTATATTGGTATGGCGGCTATGATTATAGTGGGTGTGACCATGGGAACTAGGGGTACGCAGACTACGGCGGCCAACAGAGCACCTACGGCGAGGCGTCTCGAGGGGGTGGCAATCACCAAAACAATTACCAGCCATACTGAAGGAGGACGTTGGAGAAAACCGGAGGAGATTGCTGAAGTTAACCCATCTTGCAGGACGACACTGAAGACTGGTCTTCTGTTGATCTAAGATGATTATTTTGTAAAAGACTTTCTAGTGTACAAGACACAACTGTGTCCAACTGTATATAGCCGCCAGTTAGTTTTCTTTGTTTTTACTTTGTCTTTTGCTATCTGTGTTATGACTCGATGTGGATTTGGGTTTATACAAATTTTATTTGTATGATTTCATGTTAAACCTCAAATAAATGCCTCCTTATGTGATTGTTAAAAGAAAAAAAATGGATAAAAGAAGAGAAACTAAGGATTTGGGAGAATTGAAAGAAGAGGCATTTGGATATATTGAGTTTCAGTACTCCATGAAGACATTCAGGTGGAAGAGTGGAGCAGAATTTCCAGCCACAAATCAGGAGAGGACAGAGTTAGAGATTAAGGCAGTGGAGCAATTCTGGCACAGAGCCACACAGTTCTCGCACAAACGGCAGAAACTAAGAGACTTCCAAGGATGGAGAACAGAGAAGAAGGGATGTGTGGACTGACCCTCAGGACCTGCTTGCATTTATCAAGAACTTTTAGCAAATGGGATGCTTTTGGTGGTATATTTTGAACAGTATATTGTGCTCGTCACTGTTTTCACTAGACATCTTTAAATTAAAACAGTAATTGTTCTCTTTGCTTACTATTTATTCTTGCCAACAGGCAATATGGGATGTGAAAAGATGTGGGTTGAATCCTTGTCCCACCGTTTAATAGATGCAATGATCTTAGGCCATAACTTCTCTGAGCCTCAGTCAGTGTAAGAAATGATAACCTTGTGGTGGGAATTGTAAGATCAGGTGCACCTGAGAGGGTCAAGGATAGTGCACTGCACATGGAAGACATTAAATCATTATTACATGAAGATGAGTCTCATAGCCTAGGTTGACTATGTACACTTACATGTGATAAAGACCAACCAGCCCTTACCTAAAGATTCAACTCTCAGATGTTCCTTTGATTCCCAGTGTTGGGCCATGAGAAGCAAATCCTCTTCACAAGCAAACACACCCCACAAGGCATCAAACGAAGAAGCATTATGTCCAGGTTTAAGGATCAGGATTTTCTAAAGCTATCTTTTTTTTTTTAAAGAAGGCTTAAAAACCTCAGGGTTCTCTCTTCCCCAAAACTGAATGACTGTTTCTGCTCAAACTTAAACTTCAAATAGAGTCCTAAACTAATTTATCTCCTTAATGTCACACATCGTTTAAGCAGTCAAACTTTTAGAAAACATCTAGACCTTTAAATGACTCCTTTCCTAGAAGCTTTTGAGATCATTTTGCAACATAAAATGATCAAATAAAATCAAATATTCCATTTTTAAGTCTTTCATAGAAGGTGAGTACAGACACCGGAAAAAGTACCTTCTATTTAAGGATAAATTTATATTTGGTCAATTTGGACCATAATCATGAGACTTCCTCCTCTGAAACACAACAAAAATATTCAAATGGGTGATAATGGTATTATACTTAGAGATCCATAGTGAAATGTTTGAGGATGAAATGATGTGATGTCTAGGACTGCTTTAAAATAAGGGGGGGTGCATAGTGAATGGAGGAAGAAATAAACTATATTGAAGGCAGGGTGGTGGGTAAATGGGAGTTCATTTGCTACTTTTTTTGGTATTTGTTTGAAATTTACCATAACAAAAAGTTTTAAAAGTATATCTACATGACAACTGCCTCTTGGCTACTTCAAGAGTTCAAAAATACACATTTATCCACACTGATGCACATATTTTATTAGAATTTATTGACGAGTGATAATCGGCAGATCAGTGCCTCCATTGACAGACTCGTGGCTCATAGGACAGAATGACAGCTCCTAGGACAGAATGATTAAGACTAACTTATTAATCACATGTATAGCTACCATGATATAATCTTAACATTTATATTTTACAAATTTACACATCTAAAAAGTCTTCTCTGATCATTTGTCCCAATTACATAAGAAGGATATAAGACAGTCATAAAATTTAGAGAAAAAGTCCTAAGCATTTGGTGCCTACCATTTTTTAGTATATGTGTATATTCATATATTTATAATATATTCTCTTCTATTTTTAAGTGTAGATTTCAAATATGAACACATCTTCGTAATGGAGTCTATGTAGTTATTAAAAATTATTCTAGATCTATACTTACACTTATAGATACAGAAATATGTTCACCATATATTTTAAATGAAGAAGTACTTACAAAACCATTTCAGGAATTGATTTCATATTATTGTATTTGTATATACTTAGAAAAATCTGGAAAAATACACATAAAAAATTATACAGTGGTTACTTCTGCTTTGTAGTATGCTTTTTATTGTTTTTCCCTTGTTCTTTATATTTTATATTTTTGTGCATCAATTTTTTGTTCAAGAAGCATTAAACATTTATAATTCTTTAAAAAATAATTTTAAGAGAGGGAATAAGAAAATTATCAGTATATGAGAATTTCATACATGAAAAAGTAATGTTTTATATCAGTGAACAAAAGAGAAATTGTTAAATTATGGGATATAAAAACCAACCATTTGAAAAACTCAAATGGATCAATATTTTAAACATGTAAGGGAATTATAAAGATACTAAAAAAGGGAAATAATTGTAAATATTTATTTAATTGGGAAAAAGGGAATTACTTCTGAAGTATAATATCGAAGACAGAAACAATCATAAAAGGAAAAAACCTTACAAGATTTTCAATATATAAAACTTTAAAACAGCTATATGACAAAATAAATCATTAACAAAAGAGACATTTTGAAAATATATAACAAGAGGTCTAACAAATCTGTATTTTAAAAGATGAATAGCCAACAGAAAAATAAAAAACATGAGTAAATAACCCCAAATCACCAATAAACATGAAATAAACATATAAAAGATGTTCAACCTCACTATAAATTGTGTTTAGTTTTGCTTTTTAAAATAATGTCCAGGGGAGCCTGGGTGGCTCAGTCGTTGGGCGTCTGCCTTCGGCTCAGGTCATGATCCCAGGGTCCTGGGATCAAGCCCTGCATCGGGCTCCCTGCTCAGGCAGGAAGCCCGCTTCTCCCTCTCCCACTCCCCCTGCTTGTGTTCCTGCTCTATCTCTCTCTGTCAAATAAATAAATAAAATCTTAAAAAATAATAATAATAATAATGTCCAAATGGGGCACCTGGGTGGCTCAGTCAGTTGAGTGTCCCACTCTAGATTTTGGCTCAGGTCATGATCTCAGGGTTGTGGGATTGAGCACCCCCCCCAACCAAGGCTCCCTACTCAGCGGGGAGTCTGCTTGAGATTCTCTCTCTCCCTCTCCCTCTGCCCCTCCCTCCACTCACATGCGCCTGCACTCTCTCTCTAAAATAAATAAATCTTTTTAAAAACTAAATAAATAGAATAACGTCCAAATCTAGCACCTAAAATGAGCACTCTGAAAAAATGATGATGGGAATGTAAAACTGTTACAGTTTTTATTGAGAAAAACTTGTAAGTACATATTAAAAGGCTAAAAAAGTGCATACCCTTTGAATCAGCAATTGCACTTCTAAGAAATGTCTAAGAAAATAAGGATATATGCTAACTAAAATTTAGTCAAAAGGATCTTCATCAAAGAATAGAAAAAATCAAGTCAGATAACTATCCAACAGTAAGTGATTGATCATATGATAGCAAATATATACAATGAAATCAAAAAGAGCCCTTAAACATGGTTTGTAGAAATATGCTTATCATATGTAAAACCATCAAAAATATTCTATATAAAAATTTTGTTACACTGTATATTTAATCTCTACACCCAACATGGGGATCAAACTCACGACCCTGAGATCAAGAGTCCCGGGCTCCACCGACTGAGCCAGTCAGGCGCCCCTTGTTACACTGTATATTTAAATAATTATCAAAAATGTGTATAGACAGAAAAGTTCTGAATGGATATATTTTTAAATTTTAATAGTAGTTATCTCTGAAAGCCAGGTTTCCAAGTTTTCTTCTTCTCATCTATATTTTCTAATTTTGGCACACTGAGAATCTTTTATCTAAAAAAAAAGAAAAATGTGGGACACCTGGGTGGCTCAGTCTGTTGCGCATCTGCCTTCGGCTCAGGTCATGATCCCAGGGTCCTGGGATCGAGTCCCACATCCAGCTCCTTGCTCGGCGGGAGCCTGCTTCTCCCTCTGCCTGCCGTTCCCCCTGCTTGTGCTCTCTCTCTCTCTCTGACAAATAAATAAATAAAATCTTAAAAAATTTAAAAAAAAAGCTTTTCAAACTTGCACCACTGAGGAATTGCATAGGAAAGCTGAGAACGTTCTTACAAAAGTCCCCTTGTCCAAGCACTTAGTATATCATATGGTGATTAGTTAGGTTTTCTGCCTCACAAGAATGTGACCTCCTACAAAACAGGAACTGAGTCTTATTCATTTCTTTTTTATTATAATGCATACTTTATTTAGTGTGTGGTATAACAGTAGGCTGAATGAATGAATGATAACCTTTATCAGGGAGTTCAAAGGCTCTCCAAGACACCTAAGATTTAGATCCTGTATAGGAAACACAGACAAGTCACCTATGAAACACCAAAGGCTGGCCAAAGGAGCCTCTCAGTAAAGATGAATTCTATTAAACTAACTGCTCAGACCAAAAAATCCTGAAGTTTTCTTTGACTCCTCTTTCTTTCACACCTCACACCCAATCCATTGACAAATCCAACTGAACAAATCCTGTTGGTTCTACATTTAAAATGTGTTCTCACAAGCTTTCTCACCATTTCACCACTACCACCTTGGTCCAAGCAAGAAGTCATCTCCTGCCCATTTAAGGGCAATAGTCCTCTACTCAGTGTCCATGCTACCATTCTGTTGCATTTTGGTCTTCACACAGCCAAAATGACCTTCTAACAGGCAGATCCATTCATGCAACTCTATGCTCCAAACTCCCGATACATGTAGAATAAAATCCAGCATGCTTCCCATGGCTTACAAGCCCTGCATGATCTGCTACAGATGCCCTCTTTGAATACATTCCCTTCTGCGATGTCTCACAGGGTTCCAGCCACACTGGCCACCTAGAACTTGTCAAGCACGTTCCCACCTCAAGGCCTCTCCCCTCTCCACACTCGCCTTTTTTCCCTCTTTGCTGGGAATCCACTTCTTTTTAAAACTGAACTTATCAAAAAGATCTCTGCTTAAAAGTCACTTTATCAAAATGGCTATCTTTAACCGCTTTATTCTAATAGCAGTCCTTCCCAACCAGCCTTCTACCCTCGCTTCCTCTAATCAGCTTTCTTTTCCGTGCACCACCTGCCATTATATTATCTATTAATTTGTCTGTTGTCTATCTCCTCCACTGGAATGCCTATTGGGACAAAGAGTTTGTTTTCTTCACCACTCAATTTCAGGCACTTTGAATAGTGCCTGTTATGTTGGAAGTACCGAATACTTATAAGGTAATTAGGGGAATGAATAAGTAAATACCTTTGGCAAGATATGTTTCAAGTTCTCTGTGTAAACACAGTATCGGGTCCAGTATCTGCTCTAAACGACAGAATATTTCCTGAGGCCAACACCAGGAAGGGAAGTTGGAATGAAGCAGGTGGAATAACAGCAGCATATTACTCAGTAATACTGATGTTGCTGATGATCAGGCCCAGAGTTCCCCAATCCCCAAAAGCCGCCCCGACCTCTCATCCCACTACCATTTAAAACCCACATATACCTTATTGAACTTAAAGTTTTTCTAAGAATTTCTGAACATATTTAACAAACACTGTAAATTATTTCCATGAGGAAAAGTCAGTTATTTCATACTCTGACAACCTCCTTCTCATTAGCTAGTAACCAAACACTGTTTCTTAATATGTAGCCTTGTAACATGGAATAATCATCTGATTTGCTAAAGCCACTAATTATTTCTCACTGCCCTTAATTTTTCAGTAAAATGAGGCAAGGAGAGACCCTGCAAAATAAACACAGGCATTCTCAAAGCATGTGTGAGGGAAGCCTCAGGGTACCAAGGTCAGCTGTGATCTATGTCACAAGTAGTTTGTTAACTAAAAGTAGTTAACGTACCTAAATTTGAGAATTAGTTATTTTAAAAAATAAACTGGACTATGGTCAGTGTCATTTACAAGATTCACTTCCTTTCTGATATATATTTCTTGAAAAAAAGCTAATGTGTACCAGATCAGAAATTTTGCATAACCCTACTTGATGATCCTGTCATTTAAGTAAACTGTGAATGATATTCCTCATAGTCAACCACAGGAATATCATAATTTTTCAAAACACCACGGTAAGGGTGGTAACGTTGAGAACGCAGGCTATGGAATGGAGTCAGGCCAGCCTGGGCTAGACTTCCACTTCTGCCACTTAGTTGCTTTGTGATTTTGGGTAAATTCTCTAACTTCTCTGGGCTCCATAACTCCCTATCATCCATAAAATGCAGTTAAGAAGATCTACTCTTGTAGAGATGTTATAGGGGCTGGGACAATGTATCAAGTACATCTTGTCCCAGGCAAGAATGATTAAAGAATGGGAAAGCCACATGCAGCTGATGGAACAGTGCACAAAAACAGTGGAAGGTGGGAAAGTCTGTTTGCAAACTTCTGCACACAGGCAGCCAAATAGAAAACCGTCCTCCACAAGGAGTCTATAAATTGGAGCATCTGTTAAGACACACACACACACACACACACACACACACACACACACACGTATCACGTGCCCTGAGAGGAAATGGCATCTTTCTTCATATCCCAATCAGCCTTAAAAATTATTTAGCCTTTACACTAGTACTAATAATCCTAACCTTACATTTGTATGTCTCATCTTCCTCACCCTAGGAGGGTTGCATCAATCCCAAATCTGACTCCCTGAGGTCTACAAGCGAAAGAGAAAAACTAAGACATTACTGAATACAACTAACACTTAGCAAAACTATTGTCCCCTGAAGTGTCCATATAGTAAAACAGTAAGCCCCTGCCTTATGCTTTGTCAGTAACAAGTCCTTTCTATACACTCTACAGTGGAGAACTATCGCAATAGGAAAACCGCCAGCAGAAATACTGTATGCCCTGTATGAACTTCCGCCTTCCAGAATGAGTGATGTCCCACACTGGGTCGGTCCGTCTCCACCAAGCCCAGACCCCAGAGGTGCTCTCCGCCAACAGTACGTAAATGGCCTCAGCATTTCCCCGCCCCAGACCACAAGACGCAAAGGGAAAGTTAGGGCCAAACCCAGGAACACAGCCTAAAGCTTGGGGGCTGCCAAGCCGTTCCTGGGCCCCTCTCAGCAGGAGGGGCATGCGGGTGCAGGTTCCGGCCGGGCGGCCGCACACAGTACCTGGATGAGGCCCCGCTGCAACAGGGCGCTGTGCACGCAACCGGGGACCCTCCCCGGCAGCTCCAGCGAGCCGTTCCCGCTGCGGATCCTCCAGCTTCCCCGCAAGCTGAGGCTGCGTCCCAAGGCAGTGGGGCCCGCTCCGCACAAGGCGAGCAGGAGAAGCAGGCGGAGGCGCATATCGAGAGCGGGTGCTACTGCACCCGGATCGGCGGCCGCGGAAGCGCGGGTCCCTCGGAAGAAGCCGGGCTCTCGCTCTCTCCGCCCGGGCCCCGCCCCCAGGTCAGCTGAGCGGCTGGGACCGCCCCGGCCCCCGAGGCTGCGCGGGCTGGCGGTGAGCGCCGAGCTCTGGTGGCTGGGCAGAATCTGGTCCCGGGCTGGTACCTCTGCAGTCTGGGCAGTTCTCAGCGCTTGTTCCTGCTGCTCCGATGTCTGAACAGGAGGCGAGAACTGTGCAGGGTAATTGGGACACACAGATCCCTGGGCACAAAGTGGCGCGCAAAGCCTCGGGGAGCTCAAGGACAGACAATAGGATGACGAGACACAGCTAGAGAGGCTCCTAACGGCTTCAGAGAAGGGAAACACCGAGACACTCGCCGCCTCAACTCCCCCAAATTTCCCCAGACCCTCATCCACACTGCAAGGGCCTGCCTGGCGGCCGTAACGCTCACCTCCTGCAGCTCCACAGGTGGGCTCAGAGCGTACTCCCACCCTTCAAAGAGTAGACGGTGACTAAAATTACCTCATTCGTAGAGTCATTTTGAAGGCTGAGAAAATCCGTGCACAGCGTGCAGCGTGGGGCCTGGCCCAGAGATAAACAGTTAGTTACTGTTAGTGGACTACGACCCTCTGTTTTTAAAAAGCCTCACAGAGGAGGCTTCCTGAGGTTCCAGAAATTTGCCCTAAATGCGCTGGCAAATTTAAAATCCTCTGCCGCTCAGTGAGTGTGAGACTTGAACTGAAAAGTTTCTGAACTCACAAATGTAGACAGTACATTTTTTTCAGGTTGTTATAAGCATAAAATGAATTAACATGTATAGCTGTTCCTACCAACGCAGGGGTACCCAAGGAATACCACAGGCTTATTTCAGGTTTCATTGTCACGTGGTCTACTTAAGTCCCATTTTGCAATAGGATGTAACAGTGATCCTAGGAAGGTGACACGGAATTTTACATTACATAAAATAGATTTATTCCTGTGCTGATGTTATCTCCCTTGTTTCCATATTTAGGAGGAAGCCTTTTAAGAGTTCTCCCTTCATCAAATCTGAGCTTTATTTTGGCTATTTATAATGACCCTGGAATTGCCTGAATCTGTAGACACAGGGCAGTATTTTACTTTTACAGAGTCATTATTTTTCATAAGCCTAGCATCTTGGCTTTAGGGATATTATGGATTATCTAGTCCAAGCCTCTGGTTTTACAGCTGAGGGAACAGAGTCCAAAGCGGTCAGGTGACTTGCCTGTCATACAGTGGCAGGCAGGACCAAAATTCTCCAATTCTGGCTTAGTCTCCTTGTAGTAGAGCCTATTGATATTGAGAAGGCTCTGGCTGGCTCAAAGCCTTCCTCACTTCAGCGGCGTTCTTTTGATAGGAACAAAGCTCTCAATTAAAATAATATGCCATAACTCAGTGCATTAAATAGTCAGCCCTGGTCTGTTTAAAACTAATAACAAGACATAACAGCAAGAGTAGTACAGGAATTTTTTCATAAATCTCAGAGATTCCATTAAGCCAGGTCAAAGGAAAACTCATCCCAGCAAGTATGTTTCGATATATTCTGTTGTTCTATTAGGAAATAGTTTAATGTGGCGCCTGAGTGGCTCAGTCAGTTAAGCGTCTGCCTTTAGCTCAGGTCATGATCTCAGGGTTCTGGGCTCAAGCCCCAAATCAGGCTGCTGCTCAGCGGGAAGCCTGCTTCTCCCTCTCCCCAACCTCCCCCCCCACCCCTGCTCATGCACGCGCTCACTCTCTCTTAAATAAATAAATAAATAAATAAAATCTTTAAAAAAAAAAAAGAAAAAGAAATAGTTTAAGGAATCTACTTTAAGAAAAAAATAAGAATACACACTTATCATTTCTCTTTTCATTCCAGGACACAAACATGGCATGACTTGGATTGCTTCACCTTGAAATCAGAGAGCTTTGAGAAAATCAAACCCCTAATAAGTATTCTGCCTAAAGTTTGGATTGGCACAGGTAATATAATGAATTTTCATTTTGTTATAGGATAATTTTTTGTCCATTATTTCCAGGAAGAATAAATCTTATTTTTAGCCATAAAAATTTTTAACTTAAGTAACTTAAAGCCACAATATGAAAAACAATTTTAAAAAATAGTCACAAGTCCTTACACTGTATAAATGGATTCTATTTTATCATCTCATTTGATGCTTTCTAAAATTCAAATTGTTTAGATCAAACGATAGTTTCCTGGTTTAAAAAGACAAGGCTTATAGAAGTTAAATGATATGCAGGGTCAGCATCCTGCTACAGAAGACCAATGAGGGCTTTTTGGCTCACATGGCAATGCTTCCAATCATCTCTAAATATATGAAGTTGGTAAACTCATTAGATTAGAACACCAAGGTATACCAAGGCCAAAGATGTTCCAATCCCATGAGATAATTACATAAATTATAATGAGGGGAAGAAAAATGACTCAGAGTGTCTGCTTAATCCCCAAAGCTAGGGATAGTAGGCCAGAAGTATCTCCCTAGAAAGTTATACAAAGAACTCTTAAACTCAACAGTAAGTTCACAAATAACCTGGCTAAAAAATGGACCAGAGACCTTAGCAGACAAGTCACCTAAGAAGATATACAGATGGCAAATAAACATATGAAAAGATGTTCCACATCATATATCATCAAGGAAATGCAATTAAAACAACAATGAGATACCCCTACACACCTATTAGAATGACCAAAATCCAAAACACTGACAACACCAAATGTTGACAAGGATGTGGAGAAACAGGAACTCTCATTCATTGTTGATGTGAATACAGAATGGTAAAACCACTTTGGAAGATACTTTGGTGGTTTGTTACAGAATTAAATATGCACTTACCTTATGATCCAGCAATCACAATGCTTGATATTTACCCAAAGGAGTTGAAAACTTATGTCCATACAAAAATATGCGGGGGCATATGGGTGACTCAGTCAGTTAAGCATCTGACTCTTGATTTCAGCTCAGGTCATGATCTCAGTGAGATCAAGGCCGGGCATGGAGCCTGCTTAAGATTCTCGCTCCCTCTGCCCCTCCCCCCCCCAACTCGTGTGTGCATGCATGCATGCATGCTTGCTTTCTCTGTAAAAAAAAATTTTTTTTAAATGCATGTGGATGTCTATAGTAGTTTTATTTGTAACTGTTAAAACCTGGAAGCAACCAAGATGTCCTTCAGTTGGTGAATGGATAAATAAACTGTGGTATGTCTGAACAATGGAATATTATTCAGTGCTAAAAAGAAATGAACTATGAGCACTGGGTGTTATATGTAACTAATGAATCATTGAACACTACATCAAAAACTAATGATGTACTGGGGCACCTGGGTGGCTCAGTCGTTAAGCCTCTGCCTTCAGCTCAGGTCATGATCTCGGGGTCCTGGGATCGAGCCCCTCATCGGGCTCCCTGCTCTGCGGGAAGCCTGCTTCTCCCTCTCCCACTCCCCCTGCCTGTGTTCCCTCTCTCACTGTGTCTCTCTCTGTCAAATAAATAAATAAAATCTTTAAAAAAAAACAACAACCTAATGATGTACTATATGTTGGCTAACTGAACATTAAAACAAAGAAAATAAATTTGAAGAAAAGTGAGTCAAAAAAATCTTATGACCAATAAAGATATCATATAACAGTGTATTACTATGTATTATATATAAAATTTTGACACAAAAATGATGTTTGTTATTTTGATTGCATTTCAAAACTAATAAATTAATCTTGAAAAACAAAACAAAAAAACTAAAAACAAACAAACAAAAAAAAGAAATGAACTATCAAGCTGTGAAAAAGAGGGAGGAAACTTAAATGCATATTACAAAGTAGAAGAAGCCAATCTGAAAAGGCTATATAAAATATGATTCCAACTATATGACACTCCGGAAAAAGTAAAACTATGGAGACAGTAAAAAAGATGAGAAGTAAAAAGATGCCAGGGGTTAGGGAGGGATGAATATATGGAGCACGGAGGACTTTTAGGGCAGTGAAACTACTCTGTATAACCATAATAGTGGATATATATCGCTATACTTTTGTCAAAACCCATAGAATGTACAACACCGTGAGTGAAGTGCAATGTCAACTATAGACTTTGGGTGATAACGTAGGTTCATCAGTGGTAACAAATATACAATTGTAGTGGGGGATATGATAACGGGGAAGGCTGTGTATGTATGGGAGCAGGGAATGTATGGGAAATCTCTGTATTTTTCATTCAATTATGCTGTTAACTTAAAATTGCTCTAAAAATAGTCTATTAAAATATATATTTCTAGAAATTCCATGGGTCAAAGAAATAAGACTTCCTGTGACTTGTCATGTAAAGATCTTGGAAGTCATCACTGCATCCTAAAAATAAGTAAAAAGCTGAACTGAAAATCACTAACTCTTCTTAGATCCATCAGAGAATTCAGGTGACAGCAAACCACTACCCCCAAAACTGGAGAGACAGGTGGATACAGAGAATCACAGCTTACCAAAGCAGAAACCCATGAGCAGAAAGCTCCTCAGGAACAGGTACTAGGGTAGGAAAACCTAAACTATAAATGATGAATTGCTGGAAGTTGAGAGTTAAAAACTCTTATCAGGGCCCAGTCTTAGGGGGTTACCCATGCTTTTGTGAGTTTTGCTTTATGGAGCTTAACCAAGTTCTCACACTGAAGATTAGAGAACAATTCCCTGATACTTCAGCAGGGGGAGGGGAAAAGGAACCATTTTGAAATACATCAGATGATTCTGTTCTTCTTAACAGGACCTGTCATCAAGAGAAACTATTTAACCAAAGCCTAACTAAACCTTTGGGGTTTTATCAGGGTCTAACCAACCTAGAAGAAGGGAAATACCAACTCCAGCCCTCTCTAGCTATCCTGCCCACTAAGGAGGTGAAAAAAAAAATGAGAAGCTCTTATGAAGTTCATAGCTCAGGGCACAAGCTCACTAAAAACCTAAGCCTAATCATAGGACTATAGAAAGCTTCCCCTCTCTTGGGGCACCTGGGTGGCTCAGTCAGTTAAGTGTCCGATTCTTGATTTCAGCCCAGGGTCATGGAATTGAGCCCCACAATGGGATCTGCACTCAGTGTGGAGTCTGCTTGTCTCTCTCCCTCTGCTCCTCCCTCCTCTCTAAAATAAATAAATAAAATCTTAAAAAAAAAAAAAAAAAGCTTCTCCTCTCCCCACATCCTCCCATCATATCACCAAAGGCCTATTTACCACAGTTCCTTTCACCCAGAACACCATGTATGGCTTTCAACAAAAAATTACAATGCAAAAAACACAATTTAAAGAGGCAGAGCAAGTACTAGAACCAGACTCAGATATGGCAGGGATATAGGATTAACAGGCCAGGAATTTAAAATAACTAACTATGATTAATATGCTAAGGGTTTTAATGGATAAATAGCATGATAGAACAAATGGGGAATGTAAGCACAGGGAGTCTAAGAAAGAAATTCTAAGGAAGACTCACAAAGAAATACTAGAAACTAAAAACATGGAGAAAAATGAAGAATGTCTTTGATGGGCTCATTAATTAACTAGAGATGGCAGTGGAGAAAATCTCTGAACTTTAGGATATGTCAACAGAAACTTCCCAAATCAAAAAGTGAAGAAAAAAGACTGGGGGAAAAAATGGAATAGAATATTCAAGGACTGTGGAAGAACTTAAAAAGGTGGAACAAACAATGTGAATATGAGTAGGAGAGGAAAAAGAGAAAGGAACAGAAGCAATATTTGAAGCAATAATGACCGAGAATCTGCCCCGAATTAATATCAGAGGACAAATCACAGGTCCAGGAAACTCAGAGAACACCAATCGGAATAAATGACAAAAACAAAACAAAACAACAACAACACCCAAAGAAATACAACTAGGCATATCATATTCAAACTTTAGAAAACCAAAGATAAAGAAAAAATCTTGAAAGAGCAAGCAGGGGAAAAAAACCCTACATTTGGAGGAATAAAAATAAGATTACATCTAATTTCCCTTCAAAAACCATGCAAGCAAGAAGACAGTAGAGTGAAATGTATAGTGTTGAGGGAAAAAAAAAAAAGCATCACCAAACTAGAATCCTGTATCCTGCTAAATTATCCTTCAGAAGTGAAGGAGAAATAAAGATTTTCTTAGACAAACAGAAAATGAGGGAGTATGTTGTCAATATACCTGCCTTGCAAGAAATGTAAAAAGAAGTTCATCAGAGAGAAAGCAAATGATATAGGTTCAAAAACTTATATCTACATAAAGAAACGAAGAGCATTAGAGAAGGAATAAATGAAGATAAAATTAAAACTTTTATTTTTCCTGTTCTTAATTGATCTAATAGATAACAGTGTTCAAAATAATAACAGTGACAATGTATTTGATGATTATAGCTTGAATATAAGTAAAATGATTGCCTGTAATGACACAAGGGACCGGGCGGGAGGAACTAGGAATACTTTGTTACTATAAAGCACTTGCACTACCCATGAAGCAGTATGCTGTGTTTTGAGTGTGGACTTTGACAGTGGAGTTGTAAAAGGTATATTGCAAACTCTAGGGCAACCACCAAAAAAAAGTTTAAAAACAATAATTCATATGCTAATTCAGTAAGTAAAGGAAGTAAATAGTGTACAGATTGTGAGGGAAGATACAAAACTATCTTTGTTTACAGATGATATGATTGTGTATGTAGAAAATCTGAAAGAACAACAAAACCTCTGGGACGAGTATGCAATTTATAGCAAAGCTGCAGGATACACGGCTAATATACAAAAGTCTATTATTTTCCTATATATCAGCAATGAAAAATTGGAATTTGAAATAATAAATGCAACACTATTTACATTAGCACCGCAAAAATGAAGCATTCAATATAAATTAACAAAAATGTATAGGATCTATATGTAAACCTACAAAACTCTGATGAAAGCAATCAAAGAAGAACTGAATAAGTGGAGAGATAACTCTATGTTCACAGATAGGAAGACTCAATATTGTCAAGAAGTCAGTTCTTCCCAACATGATTTATAGATTCAATGGAATCCCAATTAAAATCCCAGCTAGTTATTTTGTGGATTTTGACAGACTGATTCTCAAGTTTATAGGAGGAGGCAAAAGGCCCAGAATAACTAAGACAATATTGAAGAAGGCAAACAAAATTGAACACTATCCTATCAGGAGCTCAACTAATTTGGGAGAGACGAGCTGCCAAGTGTTGGAACAATCAATCAAACCAATAAGGAGCCAAAATGAAAGTAACAGTGAAGCCTTTAAACACTTATTGTGATAGTATGAACAAAAGGCTAAAACAGAGAAGATGCCAGCTCCCCCCTGCATCATTTCCCCCATGAAATGGCATACCAATTGAGGGTCAGGTGCATCAGCAGAGATGTGGGCATTGTCTCACTGTTGAGGGAACCCTGAACAAAAGGCTCTGGCTGCTTTATGGACCCTAGGGGGAGAGAGGAGAGGAAGGGCTAGGAGTAGAAAATTACTGGGTACTGAGTCTAAGTAGGGATAAATGTGTTTAAGGTTTCCCACTTGTCCTGCCCAATAAGGAGATACCAGCAGAGTCAGCTGAACAGGACATTTTCCCAAGACCTCAGATAAAGAGACCTAGGAATGAAGTTACAGGGACTGGGAATGTAAATATGTGAAGAGAATGAACAGCCAGAGGGACATCAGTTCTTCACAGCAACTCCCTTTAGAGATTGTAATACTTGGCTGTATACCAAGTCTGGCATGAGGGAATGATTTTTTCCCATGAGGCCTGTCAGGTAAAGCCTTGTAATTGCCTATGGTCAGGCCTGAAAAATTATACTTACATCATGCGATCCAACAAATCTGATAGTCCTGGAGATTTATCCATGGAGGATATAGAGAGTTTGGGGCAAACTCCAATAGAAGAGTCTCGTTGTAGATCCTTATATTCTGGAACAAAGCTATGTACTTCACCATAAAGATCCTACTCTGAAAAATATGTCCTAGTATGCTACTGGGTCTTAGCAAAGACCAAACTTCTGACCATGGTACATTAAAGGGCTATGCAGCCTGAACTGAGGATTATCAAATCAACCAAGTCATAAAGCTGGGCAGAAGCATCAATGTCCCATTGTATGTAGGAAGTGATATATTCAAACTCAAGCAAAGCCCAAAGGACTCAAGTAAACTACATGAATAAGTGGTCTAGCCTTCCATGTCACTTATCTCTGCTGCACTGATGACCTCAAGGGGAGTTCCTTATGACCAACTAACAGAGGCCTGATTCACATGTAGGTTGGTGCAATGTATATTGGAACTAGCCATAAAAGGATAGCTGCCAGCCACATTACAGTCCCATTCAGGAATGGCCCTGCCTGACATTGGTGAAAGGAAATCTTCTCATCACACAGAGTTGTGAGACCTATGTTTGATTTTTCACTTCATGTGAAAGGAGAGGTAGCCTGAGCTACAGTTATATATTGAACATTTGAGCAGAGCCAAAATGTTTGGTTGGGGCCTTAAAAGGGCCTTAGAAGAGGAGTGCCTGGGTGGCTCAGTTGGTTGAGTTTCCGACTCTTGATTTCAGCTCAGGTCATGACCTCGGGGTCACAAGGTCGAGCCCCATGTTGGGCTCCACGCTCAGCAGTGAGTCTGCTTCTCTCCCTCTCCTTTTGCCCCTCCCCCCGCTTGTGCTCTCTCTCTCTCTCTCTCTATCTCTAAAATAAATAAATAAATCTTTTAAAAAAGGGAACCTTAAAAGAAATGAGAGTGGAAAATAGGTGACATGGAGGTCTGGGTAGATAATATGTGGAGGGACACAATAGGCATGGGCACAACACACGCAGTTTCGTTGTTTCTCACATTAATGCTCACAAGAGAACACGTACCACAGAGGAGGGTCTTGAAAATCAAGTTCACAGAGAGCCCAGTTCTATGGATTTTAGCCAGTCTCTGTGTGTACCACTCCAATACTTGACATTGAGCACATGAAGAAAGTGATCATAGGAGCAAAGATGAAAGCCAAGCACAGACCCAACAACATGGGTTTTCTCTCACCAAAGATGATCTTACTTACCAACCAGCCAGAAGCAGAGACTGATGCTGAGTTCTAGATAATGGTACCAGCCAGCCCCCTGTTGGCAGATTGATTACACTCAACCCTTTCCTCCTTGTTGGAGCCATCAAATTGATTTACTGGAATTAATACATATTCTGAAAATGTTCTGCCTTCCCTGACTGCAGGTCTCCATAGCACCATCCTAAAGTTACAGAATTCTTTCTTTTGAAATGGTATCCCTATGACATTGCCTTAGAAAATAGGCCCACTCAATGTCAAAGGAAATGTGAAGATGGGCTCATGAACTTAAGAATCACGGATTTTACCAAGTACCCTGTCACCCAGGAGCTGCCATCCAGAATAAAACAAAACAAACAGCAAAACAGTGGAAATTTCAGCTTAGGTGTCAGCTGGAGGACAGTATCTTGTGAGGTTGGAGCCCTTTCCTTCAGAATGCAGTATATACACTGGTCTCTCGCCAATATATCGTGCTGTGTCTCCCAGAATTAGAACACTCAGGTATAAGAACCAAGATGTAGAAGTAGCTGTTGCCTCTCTCATCATCATTATCAGTGACTCACTAATGGAATTTGTGTTTCCTATTCCTGAAACTGTTGACTCTGTTAGGTCGGAAGTCTTGATTCCAGGGGTGAGAAAGGTATAGGGTTCCACCCAGTTGGAAGTTGTGACTAATATTTTGGAGTCACTTTGGGTTCCTCTTACTACTGGACAAACAGGTAAAAAAAAAAAAAAAACCCGTAGAGTTAATGTACTGGTTGGGGTAATGAATTCTGATTACCAGGTGAAGCTAGAGTTGCTACAGCCTAATGAATGCAGGGAGGATTATGTTCGGAACCTTGGGGAAGTCAGTGGAACATCTCTTACCACTTCCATGCCCAGTGTTAACTGTCATTGGGAAATTACAATAACCGTAACCCAGTAGAATCAAAACAACCCAGCATGCAACCTACGTGGGCCTCAGTAGCCCCAGGACCCAGGCCTAAATCAGTCCCATGGTTATTCTGGCTCCTGTCATCACTTTAAATCTCAGAGGAGGCACCATGCCACAGAAGCTAGAATCAGACATTCCCAGCAACTGCCCAAAGGTGCTTTCCTACTTTCTCTGACTCATTTCCCTTTTCCTACACTCTCACTATTTTGGGATTGTACCTCCCAAAGAAAACATTAACAATTAAACTTTGCCTCCATCTCTGTTTGCTAGGGAACTCCAACAAAGACAATCTTCTCTCTCAATTTCTATTCATTAGCTTACTTGATCATTCTAGGCCGTCCAATAAAAATTAGACATCCAGAGCTGTTCAATAGAAATATAATGTATGACTCATAAGTAATTTTACAATATCTAGTAGTCACATTTTAAAAATCACATCTTAAAAAAAACGTGGCTCAGGAGAGCATGACTCTTGATCTTGGGGTCATGAGTTCCAGCCCCACAGGGCGGGTAGAGATCCCTTAAAAAAAAAAAAAGTAAAAGGAAACAGGTGAAATTAATTTTAATACATTTTATCTAAACCAATATATACAAAATATTATTTTAACATGTTGAATATAATTATTAGTGAGATATTTTACATTCTTTTTTTCATGTAAGGTTTCAAAATCTATTGTGAATTTTGTGCTTACAGCACATCTCAATTTGAATCCTAACTTTTGATCTGTATTCAATATCATAACTTTTACAGTGAAAAAGATTCACATACCAATTTGTTCTGAAATATCGGGGGACAATTCTCCATGGATCTCATATTTTTGAACATCTTGTGAGCAGAGGCACTGGATACTTTTGTTCTGGACTATCTTGTAAAGGATATTTGTATTTCAAACAGCCTTGGAAGAAGAACACCCACCCATGTCTTACTTTAAGTAGTCAGGCAGAGAGCAAATTTTCTCTTCCAGTGCCTTTTTGTTCTATTTAGGCCCTCAGTGGTTTAGATGATGCTGAGTCACATCAAGGAGGACAATCTGATTTACTTAGCCTACCGATTCAAATGCTAATCTCTTCTGGAAACGTCTTCACAGACACACCCAGAAATAATGTTTAACCAGTTATCTGGGCATCTTGTGTCCTAGTCAAGTTGACGCAAAAAAATCAACCATCACAGTGTACAGTTCAGTTGAGTTTGGCAAATGTATATACTTGTGTAATCACTACCCCCATTAAGAAACAAGACATTTAATCCTAGAAAGTTTCCTTGTGCTTCTTTCTAACCATATCTGCCCCCCACCCCTTCCCAGGTAACCACTTTTCTGATTTCTATCACCATAGTTTAATTTTGTCTCTCCTTGAATGTCATGCAAATGGAATCGCACACTATGTTTTTTTTACTTCTGTTATTCAATGTAATGTTCTTCACATTTATCCATGTCATTCATCCTTATTCTTGATAGATCTTTTTCTTGGTGTAGTATTCTAGGGTGATAGTTATTTTTCCTCAGTGCATTGAAGATAATATTCCACTATCTTCTGTTTCCAAGATTTATTGAGAAATCTTTCATTTTTGCTCCTGAGTTGATCTACTTATTGTTTCTTTGCAGGTAACCTACTTTACCTGTGGGAGTGGCAGCTCTATGTGGATCCCCGGACTACAGGTGGGATGCGCACGGGCTGTGCAGAAGCTTGTAGAAGTGGGTTCTGGTGTATGACACTCCAGAACACAGGAAGCTGTGTGTAGGCCATACAGGAACATTGGCTGATTTGCAAATATTGAACCACTCTTGCATCCCAGGAATGAATCCCACTTGATTGTGGTGAATGATTTTTTAAAATGATTATTGGATTTGGTTTGCTAATATTTTGTTGATGATTTTTGCATCTATGTTTATCAGAGATATTGGCCTATGGTTCTCTTTTTCTGTAGTGTCTTCATCTGATTTTGGTATCAGGGCAATGCTGGCCTCAGAGATGAATTTGGTTGCTTTCTTTCCTCTTCTACTTTTTTGGAATAATTTGAGAAAAATAGATATTAACTCTTTTTTCAGTGTTTGGTAGAATTCCCCTGTGAAGCCATCTGGTCCTGTACTTTCAATTGTTAGAAGTTTTTCAATTGCTGATTCAGTTTCATTGCTGGTAACTGGTCTGTTCAAATTTTCTATTTCTTCCTGCTTCAGTTTTGGCAGATTATATGTTTCTAGGAATTTATCCATTTCTTCTAGGTTGTCCAGTTTGTTGGCATATAATTTTTCATAATATTCTCTTATAATCCTTTGTATTTCACTCTCTTCTGGCCTGCAAAATTCTGCTGAAAAATCCGCTGGTAGTCATAGGGTTTCCCTTGAATGTAACTATTTTCTTTTCTCTTGCTGATTTTAAAATTCTCTCAAAAAATAAAATTCTCTATCATTACTTTTTTGCCATTTATTTACTATGTGTCTTGATGTGGACCTCCTTGGGTTGATTTTGTTGGGGGCTCTCTGTGCCTCCTGGATCTGGATTCCTGTTTCCTTCCCCAGATTCAGGAAGCTTTCAGCTATTATTTCTTCAAATAAATTTTCTTCCCCCTTTTCTCTCTCTTCTTCTTCTGGGATCCCTATAATATGAATGTTATTAGGCTTGATGATATTGCTAAGTGCCCTAACGCTCTTTTCGGTTTTTTTTCTCTCATGTTCAGCTTGATTGCTGTCCATTACACTTTCCTTCAGGTCACTAGTCCATTCTTCTTCCTCCTGTAGTCTACTATTTATTCCATCTAGTGTATTTTAAATTTCATTTATTGAGTTCTTCATCTCTGGTTGATTCTTTTTTTTTATGTTTTCTATCTCTTTGTTAAGGGTTTCCCTGAGGTCCTTCACTCTTTTCTCAAGTCCAGTGAGTATCTTTATTACCATTACTATATATTCTCCATCAGGCCTATTATTTATCTCCATTTCATTTAAGTTTTTGCTGTGATTTTGTCCTGTTCTTTCTTTTGGGACATATTCCTCTGTTTCCTCATTTTGTCTGTCTGTGTCTGTTTCTATGTATTAGGAAAGTCAGCTATGTCATCTGCTCTTGACAATAGTGGCCTTATGAAGGAGAGGTTCTGTAGTGCCCTGCAGTGCAATATCCCCTGTTTACCAGAAACTCACTTCAGGGATATCTCCTATGAGTGTTGCATGCACCCAGCTGTTGTGACTGAGCTGCTTTTGCCTTCAGTCCGGTTATCAGCAATGGCTCTCTTTGCCTATTTTGGGCAGGGTTTGGCCTTTGTGTTGTTAGTGGGCCAGTCTGGGGCTGCCTTGGGCTTGAGTCAGACCAGGCATTTGCCGGAGATGCAGTACTACTGATGGGGGAAGGGACCTGGAGTGGAGGCAAGGTAGGTAGTGAGTGTTGGCAACATGCTGGTTCCTGCAGGTGGCCTGTGTATTTATGGGGGGAGGATGAGGGAGGGAAAAGGTGCCCTCCAGCTCTTTTGTTCCTGGAGAAATCTCTCAAAGATCCCTGCCCCTCCAGCACATGCTCTGAGATTAGTAAACAAATCTCCCTCCTGTGTACCCCAAGCATTTTTCAAACTGCTTCTCTGTTCTGTCTCTGTGAGACTGCTGTGCTATCTTTTGAAGGGTTGGGACTCAGTTTCCTCCTGCCCTCCCAGCTTTCCAACTGGCCTGCTGATTTTTTAAGTTCCAAATTTTAGGTTTCACTGATTTGAAGAACTTGTGAAATCCGGCCCTCAGGTTTTCAAGGCCAGTTGGTCTGGGGATTCATCTTCCCAGCGTGGGTCCTCCATGACCGGGGTGCCTGGGGTGGGGTCTGCTTTTCTCCCTTCTTCCTCCGTGGCATCCGTCCCTCCTGCGGACAGTCCTGTGGGTCCATTTAGCTCCCAGTTGTGTCTCCACCCTTTCTACCCTCTTTGACGTGGCCACCTTTCTACATTTAGCTGTGGAGAGTCTGTTCTGCCAGTCTTAGGGTCATCTTCTTGGTTCTTTACACTGATGTGGCGGTTATCTAGTTGTATCCATGGTACAAGATGTGCTTAGGGTCCTCCTACTCTGTCATCTTCCTCAGAAGTCAGTATGTGACTTTTCCTGTCTGGCTTCTTTCACTTAGTGTGTTTTCAAGGTCCATCCACATTGTAGCATGCATCAGTACTACATTCCTTTTTATGGCCAAATAATATGCCATAATATAAATATACCACAATTTGTTCATTCAACCATTGTTTCCACCTTTGGCTACTGTGAATAATGCTGCTATGAACATTCATGTACAAACATTTGTTTGAATTTGTTTTCAATTATTTGGAGTATGTATCTAGGAATGGAATTGCTGGGTCATGTGGTAATTCTGTGTTTAACTTTTTAAGGAACTGACAACCTGCTTTCCATAGAAGCTGCGTCATCTTACATTACCACCAGCAATGTAAAATGGTTCCAATTTCTCCAAATCCTCACAAACACTTATTTTCCGTTAAAAAAAATTATAGCTATCCCAGTGGATAAAAAATGGTATCTTATTGTAGTTTTGATTTGCATTTTTCTAATAACTAACGGTGTTGAGCATCTTTTTCATATGTTTGCTGGCCATTTGTAGATCTTTTTCAGAGAAATATTCAAATCCTTTGCCCATTTTTAAATTGGGTTACTTGTCTTTTTGTTGAGTTTTAAAGATTCTTGATATATTCTGCAAACTAGACCCTTGTCAGATATATGATTGCAAATATTTTCTCCCATTCTGTAGGTTGTCTTTTCACTTTGATACTGTCTTTGGACATACAGAAGTTTATAATTTTGGTAAGTCCAACTTACCTATTTTTTCTTTCATTGCTTTTACTTTTGGTATCATTTCTAAGAATTTATTGCTAAATCCAGAGTCATGAAATTTACTCCACTTGAGAGTTTTATGGCTGTAGATCTTACATTTAGGACTTTGATCCATTTTGAGTTAATTTTTGCATGTGATGTGAGGTAGAGGTCCAAATTCATTTTTTTTTTTTTTTGCATGTGAATATCCAGTTGTCTTAGAACTAATTGTTGAAGAGACTATTCACATTGAAAGGTCTTAGCACCCTTGTTGAAAATCAGTTGACCGCAGATGTGTATGGCTTTATTTTTGTATTCTCAGTTCTATTTCATTGGTCTGTATGTTTATCTGTATGCTACATACTCTTAAATACTGTAACTTTGCAGTAAATTTCGAAACAGGAAGTATGAGTCCTCAAACTTTGTTCTTCAAGAAAGATTGTTTGGTTCTTTGTGCTCTTTTGCAATTCTCTATGAATTTTAAAATCATCGATTTCTGAAAAAACAGTCATTAGGATTTTGATAGGGACTGCATTGAATATGTAGATTGCTTTGAGGATCATTGCCATCTTCACAATAATAAATCTAATCCACAAACACAAGATGTCTTTCCATTTATTTAGGACTTCTTTCAGAAATGTTTTGCAGTTTTCAGTGTACAAGTTTTACACTTCCTTGGTTATTCCTATTTTATTCTTTTTGATGTTATTTTAGTTTTTTTTTTAATTTTTTTATTGTTATGTTAATCCCCATACATTACATCATTAGTTTTAGATATAGTGTTCCATGATTCATTGTTTGTGCATAACACCCAGTGCTCCATGCAGAACGTGCCCTCCTCAATACCCATCACCAGGCTAACCCATCCTCCCACCCCCCTCCCCTCTAGAACCCTCAGTTTGTTTTTCAGAGTCCATTGTCTCTCATGGTTCTTCTCCCCCTCCGATTTCCCCCCCTTCATTCTTCCCCTCCTGCTACGTTCTTCTTCTTCTTTTTTTCTTTCTTAACATATATTGCATTATTTGTTTCAGAGGTACAGATCTGAGATTCAACAGTCTTGCACAATTCACAGCGCTTACCAGAACACATACCCTCCCCAGTGTCAGAGAGGGAACACAAGCAGGGGGAGTGGGAGAGGAAGAAGCAGGCTTCCTGCCTAGCAGGGAGCCCGATGCAGGGCTCGATCCCAGGATGCTGAGACCATGACCTGAGCCAAAGGCAGACTCTTAACGACTGAGCCACCCAGGCGCCCCTGGAATTTTTTTTTTAAATTACATTTTCAGATTGTTCATTGCTAGTTATAGAACTACAACCAATTGATTTTTGTGATATCTGTACCCTGCAATTATGCTGAATTCCATTTTTAGCTCTAGTAATTTTTAAAATTGTTATCCTTTAGGATTTTCTGTATCATGTCATCTGTGAATGTATAGTTTTACTTCTTTCTTTACAATTTTTGATGACCTGATAATTTTAATATCTGAAATTTTTGCAGGTCACATGGCTCCCATTCATGGTGCTATATTCCTTTGTATATATTTTTTTCTTTCTGATATGTACCTGTGAGCTATCACTGAGTCCCTGCAGAGTGTTTGCTTCTGCCAGTACCTGGCTGCTCTGATTTGGAACTATTTTAAAAATTCAGTCTTCTTGGGGCACCTGGGTGGCTCAGTCATTAAGCGTCTGACTTCGGCTCAGGTCATGATCCCAGGGTTCTGGAATCAAGCCCCGCATCAGGCTCCCTGCTCCGTGGGGAGCCTGCTTCTCCCTCTCCCTCTGCTTGTGTTCCATCTCGCTGTGTCTCTCTCTGTCAAATAAATGAATAAAATCTTTAAAAAGATTAAATCTTCCCTCTCGCTGTGTCTCTGTCAAATAAATGAATAAAATCTTAAAAAAAATCAAATCTTTTTTTAAAATATTTTTTAGAAATAAATATATATATATATATTTTAAGATTTTATTCATTTATTTGACAGAGACACAGCGAGAGAGAGAACACAAGCAGGGGGAGTGGGAGAGGGAGAAGCGGGCTTCCCGCTGCGCAGGGAGCCCGATGCGGGACTTGATCCCGGGACTCTGAGATCATGACCTGAGCCGAAGGCAGACGCTTAAGGACTGAGCCACCCAGGCGCCCCTAAATCTACTTTCTAAAAAGATATTTTGCTTGAGTTTTCTGGGACCACCTAAGTAGTAAGATTTAGGGCTGCAAATCTTCACAAAGGCCTATCACTGCAGATTCTGAGAAAATATTCTCCTGCCACAGAGCACCAATGTTCAAGAGATGCAGACTCCTCACTGTACAATACTATTAGGGAGGGACTTCTCTCACTTGACACCACTCTTTGGATGCATTCTGGGCTTCGCCAGGGTCACAAAAATTACAGTTCACTTGGTTTTTCAAGTGTTTTTGAGGTGAAAGTTGGGTTTCTGGTTATATTCTGCTTTCTTTTTGGGCTCCTGGCTTCAATTTGTTTTTGGCTTGTGAGTACTCCATTCTTGACTGATTGTAGACACATTATAAAAAAAAATGTTTTTCCCAGGATCTTTTTTTTTTTTAAAGATTTTATTTATTTATTTGACAGAGAGAGACATAGTGAGAGCAGGAACACAAGCAGGGGGAGTGGGAGAGGGAGAAGCGGGCTTCCCGCGGAGCAGGGAGCCCGATGTGGGACTCGATCCCAGGACCCTGGGATCATGACCTGAGCCGAAGGCAGATGCTTAACAACTGAGCCACCCAGGCGCCCCTTTCTCAGGATCTTTAGTTGCTTTTTTACAGGAGAGTTGGTCAGCATAATCATCCATACTAATGGAAACTGAACTGTCCATCTACTGACTGTGATGCTATTTTTCTTACAGTAGTCAGTGAGTAAAGAAGCTTCCATTCATTACATCAGTCCCCCTTATCTGTGGAGGGTATGTTTCAAGACCTCCAGTGAATGCCTCAAACTGCTGAAAGTATTGAACCTCTATATACTATATATTTTCCTATACATACATACCTATGATAAAGTTTAATTTATAAATTAGGTACAGTAAGATTAAGAAAAATAAATTATAACATATACTGTTATAACTGTATAAGAAAAGTTACGTGGTCTCTCAAAATATCTTGCTGTACTGTGCTCACCCTTCTTGTGATATAAGAGGATAAAATGCCTGCGTGATGGGATTAAGTGAGGTAAATGTGACATACTTAGGCTACTATTGACCTCCTGATGATGTAACAGGATGATCTGATTCTGGACCACAGTTGACGAGTAACTAAGACTGTGGGTAAGGGAGAACTACTTTTCTATAGTATATTGTAGGGTTTTTTTTTTTTGCACTTTTGGAGTTAAAAATATAGCAAGGAATATTTTTGGTAAAGTCCGCCGTTTAGACTTTAAATATTTGGCCACCTAACAATGTGCCTGGCAGTCATCTAGTCATTGAGGAATATAGCAGAACAAAACAGACAAAATCCCTAACAGCTTACGTTCTGGGATAGGGTTGAAGAAGAAACAATAAATATTACATGCAAGGTGGATAATATTGAATATGCATGGCACACTTTACAATGGCAGGGTTGTTGGTATTTCATGTGGAATAGTTGAGAAAAACCACTCTAATTCAAGTTTGACATTTGAACACTTATAGGGAACAGGAAGCCGTATGGCATCTGAGATAATTCCAGGCAAAGGGAAGAACAAGGGCAGACATCTTAAGATGAAAATCCTGCATGTTCAAGTCTCACCAGAGGCCTGTGTGACTGAGCTGAGGGAGCTGGGGAGTGGTGGAGCAGAGTATGCTAAAGAAGCAGAGGTGGTGGGAAAAGTCATTACAGCTTGTAGTTCACCTTAGTAATTCTGGTTTTACTCTGAATGAGATGGGAAACGGTTAGGTTTGCAGTGAGGACATGTAATGTGGCTTAAAAGGATTATTCTGGGTGTCGTGTGTGGGACAGACTGCTGCAAAGTAAAAAGCGGGAGGACCACTGAGGAGGCTATTGCAATAATCCAAGAGGTGATGGAGCTTTCTACCATGGTGGCAGCAGTAAATACAGGGAATAAGTAGATTGAGTAAAAATTAAAAGTGGAACTGAAAAAAAAACAAAAACAAAAAACTGAGAGGACTGCTGTTTAATTTGGAAGTGTGAGAAATCAAGGCTGATGCCTAGGCTTTGGGCCAGTGCAACTCAAAGAAATGTTTACACTTACTGAGCCCAAAAAGAGGTAGGGGTGTGTGCATCTGTGTAGAAATCAAGGTTTTAGACACTTTTAAAAGGGTAGCTTTTAGGTAGCCAGGTGGATAATGAGTAAGGAGCTATACAGTTTAGAAGAGATAGCTGGGAGGTCAGCAAATGACAATGGTTAACTATGTTCTCTTAAGCAACCAGGGCACGAAACTCCAGTTGTTTGGTCTTGACACTATTCAAATTTAATATACCAACAAGGTACTGAGTTATTTAAGAGGCTCACACAATAGTATGCACAATGAAAATGAATTCATAAAACCATTTTCAGTACAGGAAAACTTTTGAGGGCTCTTAAAATTTTTTAAATTTCATCCAGAAATAGTGCACAATTTGGATAACTGACAATGGGATCTTAACTAAAATTCCATGTAAAAGAGCAATTACTAGAAATAGTGTGCCAGAGTTAAAATTCATAAAAAATTCTCCAAAATGAGGCAAGAAAATATGAGTTATAGCGTAGCAGGAAAGAATGCAAAATTCTCATTACTGGAGACCTAAAGAAAACAATCTTCCTAGCCTTTCTAGAACAGTTCTTTTACACAGCTCTTCCATAACTTTTTGGGGCATTGGGGGTGCAGAGGTGGTCATGCTTTTAAATCCTGTTTCCAAATACCTTTACAATTTATATTACATTGGGGATGTTGAAAGCTTTAATAGCTACTTTTGAGTATGTTCAATATATGCTAAAACCAGTGAACACTGCAAACACCCTAAACATGAAATTTTACCCTTTCACTAACCTCCCCCCCCAAAAAACTACTAAGCCATTTTAGGCCACAGGAGACCAGTGTTCAAATCCTTGCTCAGCTTTTCAACCAACACTTGGCCGACTTTTGTACCTGGTTACTCTTTAAATACTACTTGGCCATTGGTTGAATTATATATACACAAATAAAGCTAAATGTTATAAATCTGAAGGTCACTGGGTTAGACAAATTAATTGTAGGATGTTAAGTAAATGTGTAAAACCACCTACATTATACTTCAAAGTGCTATAAATTTGTCAGATATAAAGTGGAAATGTAGTATTTGGGCATCCAACAGAAGTTCTCTTATCCCTATGAAACAGCAAGAGGTGTCCAATAACTAGCTATAGGGCAAAGACTGCTGCTGTGGGGTTAGAGCTAGATTTCAGAATCACCTGGATGGCTTTTTAGAACAGAGCACTGGGTTTCTCAAATTTTCTCAATCAGTAAACCTGGAGTGTGGTCTGATAATTTCCATTTTAAAGAACTTCCCAAATGATACTGATTACTAGAGTCTTGGAACCACACTTTGAGAACTAGTCTTAATTCTTTACAGACCAGTTTTATAACTGCTATTTTAAGAGGTTCAAAATAGAACTCACACACAGTATTAAAGTGTGGATTTCATGTTAGCTGGAATTACTGAGACCAAAGTGTCTTTAAACACAGACTTTAATGGTAACAATTCCTTTAAGCTCAATTAACCTTAGCTATTACAAGTGTTAAGCAGATGTCACTATTAAGACAATATTCAGTGACTTGTACTGGTTTCCTCATAAAATAGAAGACAAATTCACTTAAAAGTGTAATCAACAATCATTTAACAGTTTTGTTATGCCAACACAAAACACGGCTAATTTGAGTTACCTCCAAAATCACTAACACAGCATGATCAGTAACTGAAGCATATTTTAACTAAGCCATTAAAAAAAAAAAAAGTGAGTGTTTCACTACCCCTGAGACCACTAGTTAACTGTGGTTCATACTTTTAAAAAATTGTGAGTACACCCACACAAGAAAGCAAACTAACAAGCTTTTTAAAAAATCTGGTATCACATTGCAAACTTGCCCAGGAAAAAGGAGTCACTTAAAATATAATTTACCATTAACAGGTCAGATGGACTATACTTCTCATAGATTGAGAAACTCAGTATTAAAAATTTGACTTTATGCATGAAAAGATCTAGGAAATATGTAAGAACCAAAATCAGTTTTTAATCTTCTAATATGCATCCAGTCCTACACACGGCACTAGTAATGTATATGGGGAAAAAGGGCAAATTCTTGGATTCTTTTGAAGGTTTCATTGGAGATGATCTCAAGTCCGGTGTCCATACATTCAAAAATGTTGGTTTTCCAGGTACTTTACTGTTCTCTTAAACCTGGAGAAGCCATTATGGCTTATTCCCTTAGAAGTGACGTAAGAAATGTTGTAGAAAGCATCAAAGATACAGAGAACTGGACACATCTAGTAATTATTATGACAATCAATGGTTTAAGTCATCTCTATGAATACGTAAGGTTGTCTACGGCTAAAAGAAAAAATCAGCTTGAAAGTTATTTAGGAGTTCAGAAGCTCTGACAAACTGTTTATTCACAGCTGGCTTTCAGTGATATGCCTACTAAAGCTATTACTTTGAGAGTATAGAATCAGAAGTAATTATTTTGAAAACAGAGCAAAAGAACAGTATTTCTTACCTTATGGAGCAGTAGGCTACTAATTTTTCATTTGTAATTTGAATCCAAAATAGCTTTAACAGTATGACATCTACCTTTAAGGAGTAATTTTTTAAGTAAAAGATGAAATGAAAAAAATTCACTCGTTGGAAAATTGTATAGCTGGGTTGATATTTCTCAATGAAATGCTTAAATTACAGAATTAACAAAGTCAGAACATCTTCGGAAGGCATGCATTTCACTTGCAGTTTAGAGAAAAACCTTAAGTCAATAAACCATGTCCAAACTACGTATTAAAATGTTTATAAAAAAAAATCAAGCTTTAACATTTATTTTATATCTAGCTTTCCACATCTGTGTGCAGACAAGGAGTAAGATTGCACATAAATGTAAGCAGTGCAAAAATGTGGAAGTGGAGAAAAGTCACAGATGTGCTAGAAATCAAATACAAGATTTTAAGAAAGCAATGGACAAATCAAAATAGGAAAAAAGTGAAACTATAGGGTCAGGATTAGGAAGGGTGAAGAATGATAATGCCCTTGTTACTACAGAAGTTAAATTAGTGGCACAGATAGCACTTGTCAAACAAAAAATAATCCAATAGCATTGACTTTTATTCATTCATGTTAAGTCACCTGAAATGATATTTGTTGCATTTAAATGCTCATTAATGTAAATGGCTGAACAAATCCATTTCAATGGATATTCAATATCCCACATAGTTAAGTCACTTCAACACAGCCTCATGACAACTCCCACACCAAAACAGTACTTTATTTTGTAAATTTTGACCCATTATTACTCCCATGTTATGGTTTTTTCAGCTGTCAAGTGTACAAGGTGAAGAAAAAAATTTAGTTAGATGGGGGTTGCACCTGGAAAATAAATTTCTTCAACTCCATATACATGTTTCAAAACTGCTGGGTCCCAAGTCCATCTATGAACTCCAGGGCTGCCAGTATCACGTGCAGCATACTAAAGCTACACTATCCGAATAGCTTATTAATTCTGCATAAATCAGGTCAATCAATGTGTCAACCTGTAACAGACTGTGCACTTTTAACTGAACATGGCAAAATATTCACTCTTTTGAACTTTACATCATCATTTGATGTCAAACAATGAAGCAAATCCCAACAGTATATACAAAAACAGCTTTGCATTTACAAAAGATTGTTTCCCATACTGATTAATTCAGGCAGCTAACTCATTGGTTTATGCAACTTTATTGAAGAAAAATAAATCAATTACTAGCAGAGCTATTAGTTGATCACTCATCCATTGACAACTTGCATCATTTATTCAGTGCTATATTAAACAGTGTATTGGAAGATAGATTAACTAATAGCTCCAAGCCTCCTAACAATTTAAATGAGAATTACAAAATGTTTGAGACCCTATTTTGGAATACAAAGGGTGTTTGACTTCCAATTTCCATTCTCTGTAGAACAAGAACAGGTCATTCCTTTATTGACATGCATAAAATACATCACATTTTCTGTTCTGCTGATGCTATAAATTCAATACCAATTCTCCAGCCACATCAGTTATGAGCATAAAGTATATCATGTAACCTCAAATCTCTAACAGTGGAAGGCTTAAAAAAAGACTGGATGCTAGAATAATGCTGCTTCCTTTGATGTGACAACTGAGCATCCATCTCCCTCCCCCTCAGATGATTTCTTCAGCATGTTAGAGCAGTGAGGAATGGTTTTAGTCTCATAACCAAGTTAGAGTGAAGACATTGGCCACATAATACACATGCTCCATTTTTAAAAAAATTCTGAATCTTGGGCAACTGTTCTCTTGTAACTACTTTACAGTTTCTAAAAGCAGTTATTGTCCAAAGCTGGAAGAACTTAAGTCTTCTCAGATGAGCATGTGAATGAATGGAGGGAGGTAAACAAAAAATAAAATTAAAAAAGATGAGGTCTGATAGGGGAGCAGCCGGATAAGAAAATCAAAAAAGGAACAGTAATTTAAAGTTTATTCCAGCTATAATGCAGGTTATTCTGACTTTAAGGTAGCATCACATGGCATACTTCTGAGTCCATTCCCGAGATATTCTGTTGTACCTGTAAATAAAGAAGATGTTACTTAAAAAGTTAAAAATGAATTCTTAATACTTTTAAAGGAAAAGATTGCTATTTTACCTCCAGACTCATCATGGAGTCATCTCTCATGGTTATGATTAGAATTAAGCCAACGGAGAGAAAAAGCATTGGTACTCAAAGCAATGTGGGGAATGGAAACCTTATGCTTCCAATACAGTGTTTCCAATACACTAAAAATATTTTAATAAACACAATAAGGTGGCATTGAAATTGGGGAGGCTAACAAAAATCAAAGACCTTTTCTCTCCCCTACCACCTAGTTAAATGTTCTATTTGAAATTCTAAAATTAGTATCCATTCCAACAAATTTTAACATTAAAAAGTATTTTACAGTTCATCATGGACTTATGTCTGAGTACAACACAGATTCTGAACATCTATAGAAATTTCCATCAAAGCTGGAACCAAACAATTTTATGTGAAACCTAGACCTTGAGAAATTACTAGAGCCAGGGTAATACCAGAAAATACCTTTGAGATTTAAGCACAGGTAGAAGATTAGACACTGAGGAGGGTGAAAAAAGCAATTTTCAAGAGGGAGGTGGGTGGGACTGGTACGTATATGTTAATTAGAACGCTTATGTGTTACTTTTAGAAAGGGTGGTGACTGGAGCTAACAAGCCCCACTTGAGACCTAATAAATGGGAATCTCTACTAGGAGTACAACTTGGGGGCATCTGTTTAAAAGATCAACAGATAATTCACACAAGAGCAACGTTATTTATTACTGAGGAACATCTCTAATATTGACAAATGCTATCAATTTCTCCCTGTATTACATCCATGCGCCATAGGCTACTTACCAAAATAGTGATTTAAACTAAGAAATGAATATACATCAAAGGGCACAAGAGAACTTTTAGATTTGTATTTCTAGTTTAAACTTTGTAAAATATTAACTAGCTTCATTTCAAACCAAGAACTAAACATGGTTCAACCATTTTTCTAAACTTTGGCATATAGAAGTTCTTTCTACCATTCATGGTTACCTCATTTAAGGACACCCTCTCAAAAAGCCAGCACTTTAAAACAAAGGTTTCATTTAGCATACAAGGAGCCACAAAGTATAGTTGATATTAATGCATGCTTGTCAGTAATGAACATTTAGTTTAGATGCTTAGAAGCTTTATTAAAAGTGTTTTCCCCTTACATTATTATTTCTTGGCCAAATTTGAACTGAATCACCACATTCCATATAGTACTGGTATAAAGGTTAAAATATGCCAAATTTAAAATGTAAATACCATAGTAGTTTGAAAAAGATACTACTTAAACTTTAATTTCTTACTAGTGCTATATATAACTGTTTTGCCATGCAAAAATACTCTCAAGCAATAATGACTACTGGGTATACTTTCACGCTAAACAGAGATCAAGCAGTTAACTGTACAGTTTTCAAAAAACTGTAAATGTTACCTTTTGTTAGTTAATAAAGTGCCTTAAAACATGCAGCACTCAAGTGCTGGCAGTACCATGAATAAGCGCACCATAGAGTGCAGATCCTCTTACCCTACAACATAGCGTATTTCTCTGTCCACTCTCTTGCTAACCTATTGTACCTAATTGAACAAGTATACTTAGCATTAATTATAACATACAACAAAGTTATAATGGTGAAGTCGTACATAAAGATAATTCAAATATTTGAGAAATTTAGACAAATTTTTGTAACAGTACCAGTGTTTCAAAAACATAATTGGGGTCAAGAAAACTTTGCTTTCTTCCCAAAAACTTAGTGACAAAGCACTGAACATGTTAGAAAAATAGAACGTTTTAGAGGGGCTATTCACTGTCACATAAACTTAAAAAAAAAAAAAAAAAAAAAAAAATCCCATTTCAAAAACCACCTTTCTGTACATTTTAACTATTATCTTACCAGAAATAAATCATCAAATCTTCTTGGCATTGCCAAAACTTACAACAGACTATAAGCCTAGCTCATTAAGATAAATCACTCTTTATATTATTTCCTTAAATTACTACATACTTACTTATCTCTGTCTGTTTTATAGATCCGTGCAATCTCTGGCACTAGGGGGTCATCTGGGTTTGGATCACATAGCAGTGAACAAATGGATAAAAGAACTGCAAATAAGAACAAAAAAAAAGTCTGTTACCCAGCATTGGGAATTTGGATAAATAAAAGTGTATTTAAAAACGTCATTCCTCAAAAGATTTTTAGTTTGTACCTTAATGTCAGTGAGAGATTTTGCTTCATAGGAGACAAACTCCTGGTAAATAAGGAATGCTAGAAATAGAGCTTTGTACTGCCCAACTCAGGAGTTCTGAGATATTCAAATGATGCTATATTAGTTTATTAATAATCATTTTTAAAAAGTGACATTAGAATTTAAGTAACTGGAGTTTCTTGGTACTTTGAGGGGGGAAATCTAGCAAAGAATATGCAGGGAACACCTGTGCAATGTTATTCTCAGCTGTTAAGGCATGATGAAAAATCCATTCTTGGGGAGCCAGCTGGCTCAGTCAGGAAAGCATGTGACTCTTGATCTTGGGGGTTGTGGGTTCAAGTCCCATGTTGACAGTAGCAATTACTTAAATAAATATTTAAAAAGACAAATCCATTCTCTGCCCTACCCTCAGGGGAGTTTCACAAAAACTCCCAACTGCTCCACTGTGTTTTGTCTCCTTGAATATAATTATAAACTAACAGTACTGGTTAAATGAATGTGGAGATCTAGCTCTATTACTAAGTGAGCCTTCTCAACTCTAGTTCTTACCCTGACCTGTTCAATATATGAACTTGGAAGATACCAAGCATCACAGAGCATATATCTAATTCATTTTGTATGCCTGTTATGTGCCAGACACTGCAAAGTGTTATAAAATTTTAACATATAAAAGCTTAGAGCGGTTATGAAAATCTTCAAAGATAACATTACCATAAAAGACAGTACTAATCTAATATATATTACAGCAAATATAATTTTAAACCCAAAAGGCAGGAGGACACACATAAAAATTCAACCCACATTTACAGAAACATAGTGTTGATTCCCAACAGTGATAAACTTGGAACCTACTATTAGGATGTTCTTGATACTGCGTCTGTATACTATCTGTATACATGCAGATCTGTAATACATGGTGTTAAGAGAGCTTGATTTGCAAGGAAACTGGAATGTATCCCAAGAAGGTGAAAAACAATTATGTCACACTTGAAATTATAGCAGCGTTCACCAAAACTGATTTTTTTCCTCTCCAAGAGTGATTTCAAATTCATTGTACCAACATGTATCTGAAACACTGTCTTAATTAGCAATATTAAAAAAACCTCATTTTTTGTACCTAAGGGATGCTAAATCAACACCAAAAACCAAAATTTACTGGAAGGCAAACTTCCTTCCCATTATGTAGTTTTGTGGTAGGTCATTTTGTGTGTGTGTGTGTGGGGGGGGGGGGTGGTGACAAAAGCCACCATAGTCATTCAAAATGGAGAAAGATGGAGGCACTCCATCTCTATCTGGGATATTCATGTGGAGACTAGACAATCTATTAGAGATGTCATATAATGGACTCTTATTAAAAGTAGGAGACCAGAATTAATCTAGAGACATTTCCAAGACTCTAATAATTTTAGCCTATTACTAGGTAGGAACAACCTATTAAACACAACACCTAACTAAATTGTTTTAAAAGGCTTTTTATCTAAAAAAATACTGTAATAAACACAAGAAAGCAAAATTGGAATCTTCCTATAATGGAAACCAAGATTTAAAAGCTCTACTAAACTTTAGATCTACCATTTTATAAAACGCAGAAGCGAGTTGAGATATGAGTGGGCCTAGGATTGAAAATACTACAGAAATCGATTTAAGAAACTATGTATTTGCAAATAATGCCTATACCCTAATTTGAATTTTAACTTTTTCCCACAAAATCTTTAATCAATACCACTAAAAGCATAAAATGTAACTTTTTTCTTCCCCACCTCTTACCAAAACATCAGCATATTAAGTAGGCCCCAAAATCAAACTCGTTTTTTTAAAGATTTTATTCATTTATTTGACAGAGAGAGAACGCAAGCACAAGCACACAAGCAGGGGGAGCAGCAGAGGGAGAGAGAAGCAGGCTCTCTGCCAAGCAAAGGAGACCGACGCGGGGCTCGATCACAGGACCCCGGGACCACAACCCAAGCCCAAGGCAGACACCCAAAAGACTGAGCCACCCAGGCACCCCAATCAAACTCCTTTAATTAGAAAGTCAGAGCAGCTCAAGACTCTAAAAATACTTTACCTTTAGAAATAGTTAAAGCAGGAGACCACTGTGATCTTAGAATATCGAGACAAATGCTGCCATTACTGTTAATATTTGGATGATAAATTCTTGTTGTAAATGCAACCTAAAATAAATAAATAAAAAACTTTTAGGTATTTTTCCCCAAGTAAAAATAAGCATCCTAATCTGAAATAGAAGACTTCTAAGCAAGGCTTACAATACTGCGTGTCTCCCTGTCTCTCTCTCTCTCACACACACACACATTCTCACACTCTCAAATGGATGAAACCTATTTATACACATTAAAGGAATAAAAATTACAGAAACAAGTTTGTATATTCTGATCAAGATCTTTCAGGGGCTACCTCTCTTTAATTAAAATGGAAAATGTAACTTTGTGGCAAAAATTTTACTATCAATGATATGATGGGATATTCTGAAGGTTAACTTTGGCTCTTCAGTATCAAAGAGCATTGTGAACAGTAATCAACATTCATTAAAAAATAAAGGAACTTCAGAATGTAAACCAAATTTATAGAACAACTCATTTAAGGTATCAAGTTACAAAGGTATGTGTTTTAGTCTGCATTTCCACTGTACATAAAATAAAATTTGAATGATCGCAAGTATTTCATCTAAAGTAACTATTATACTGCACCTATAACAGGATTGCAAAGATGGCTGAAGTGCCAATGTTGTTATTTTCTATTGTTATTCATACAGGTTGGCTTTATGTTAATTGCTCTGAAGAGTCAAGACCTTATGCTTTTAATAACTGTACACCAGGCACCTCAGTGCATTAAGCAACCCTAAGTTTTGATAGGGTTATTATTATATATGCAAATGCAAACCCCTGAAAGACAGCCCATGTAAACCCCAACAAACATAGACAGCATAGGCTGCAACAATATGGGCAAATGCACAGGAAACTAATACTTGAAGCCTACTATTACAAAGGTTAATAATACAAATTTGTATGAGCGTAATAAACGGTGGGAAAAGCTTCCACTTAATGTATCAGAGTCTTGCAACATTAAGGATAAGTCAGTTCTTATCTCCATTTACAAAGTTCAAATCCAGGTCTAACTGCTCTCTTAACTAAAGGTTAAAAGTTAGCATTCTGTACTGGTCACTTAATACATATATATTTAGCCTTAATTATTCTTATTCACTACATACACACACCCCAATTTAGCCTTATTTATGTAGAACGTTGATTTCTAAGAATATTCTACTCCTCTGAAATAATGCACAGATCTTATTTACTAATGGATTTTGGGGGCAAATACTTGCCTTAGGTGGTTTGAAGGGGTAGTCTGTAGGAAAATGAATTGTCAAAAAGAATACACCGCCTTGGTATGGGCTGTCATTCTGTGAAAAGAAAAATTTGCTTAACTCTGATATTTTTTTTTTTTCACTCTGATATTACTCCTAAATATTACTCCTAAATAATCCATGTAACATTTCTATTTTCTAAGCATTTCTTTAACATGAGCCAAGATTACCTATTTATGCTGCAGTAGTCTAAATTATTCCACAATTCAGTTCATATTACTAAAAACTACACAATCAAAATTTACTATAGAACAATGAACCCTTATTTACTTAGACCCCATTTTATGTAAGTCACCAAAGAACTGAAAAATTAACCAGAAACCAATAGATGCTGATTTTCACAAAGTATACGTAGCAATAAAGTCTATATACAGTATTATATATCAAACCTGAATTTGAAAATAAGGTCTTATATTTATTTCCTCTAATGATAGCCATATACACATATATGGGCTTTGTACCTCAACACACCACTCTGGTCACTTTGGCAAACCAAAATGTTGGCTATTGTAGGTTAACCCATAACTACCTTCAACAGGTGAAGCAAAACAAACAAAATAGGTTTTAAATTAAGTTTAATTCCCAACTGGCTCCTCAAAATTTTCATTCTTTAAAACGTTTATTTATTTAAGTAATCTCTACACCCAGCATTGGGCTCAAACTCATGACCCTGAGATTGAGAGTCACATGTTCTTCCAACTGAATCAGCCAGGCACCCCTCAAAATTCTCATTTAAAACCATGAAGGTTTTTTTTTTTTTTTTTAAGATTAGAGAGTGTGTGCGTGTGTGTGCAGGTGCACGTGCCCAGGACGGAGGAGCAGAGAGTCTTAAGCAGACTCTGCTAAGCATGGAGCCTGACTTGGGGCTTGATCCCAGGACCCTGAGATCACTACCTGAGCTGAAACCAAGAGTTGGATGCTCAACCTACTGTGTCACCCAGGCGCCCTCAAAAGCATGGAAGATTTTTTTTCAAAAGCATACTGAATTCTCCACAACAAATCAATACACAGGATTACTAGATTTGGAAAACAATGTGCAATATTTGCTCTTCCACTTCAACAGAAAACAGAAACTTTCAAGCTATAGCATCACTCTTCCTCCTTTGTTGTTTTGCTTATTATAATCTGAGTATGAAAAACTCTCTTAATAAATAACATTTGGGAAACAATTCTTGGTAGAATTTTACATTTAATTTAACCAATAGCAGGAAAAAGATATCACTGTATTCCCATTTTATAGAAAAATAAAAATGGGACTTGAAAAAATAATTTAGGTGTACAAGTGGTATAAGAACCAAGACTGAAACCCAGGTCTTATGAAGAACACTGGTCAAAATGGATCAGAGTGAGGACAAAAGACAGTGACCTCGTTAAAAACTTTAAGGTAAAAGCTGAAAACATGAAAACTGCTTAACTGCTTCTGGATATGCAAAGAAGCTACCTGGTGATGTCTTCGACAATTTACAGTAACCCAGTTATTACCAACATCCATTCCTCTCCATTAGAGAGAGTATGTGCACAGTGCTAATTATAAGCCTTTTACTATGCCCATTCTGGATGTCAGGAAAGTAAAAACTTTTCCAAATCTAACACTTTAATACAGCTCATTTAATTCCCAGCCCTCTGTGAAATAGTTAAACAATAGCTGAATTAATCTAACTTGGTTCTTGGGATGCCTAGGTGGCTCAGTCTGTTAAGTGTCTGCCTTCGGCTCAGGTCATGATCCTGGAATCCCAGGATCGAGCCCCACATTGGGCTCCCTGCTCACCAGAGAGTCTGCTTCTCCCTCTGCCCCTCACACCCTGCTCGTGCTCCCTTTAACAGATAAATAAAATCTTAAAAAAAAAAAAAAAAAATCGAACTCTGTTCTATAGATCAGGTATATGTAAGGGACATAGAGAAGAATTTCTTATCTTGATGGGCTAACATTCTGGTAAAGAAGAGACATGCAATAAAATGTTGCAATTATTACGAAAAATGAACAGGGCATACCTGCAACTTGAGGAAAAATGTCAATTTACTGATGAAGAATGAAGTTCAAAGAAACATACAACTAGTATAATGAAAGAGCTACAATTTGTGTCCTTCTTACTCCAAAGTCCTTTCTTTTCATATTGTCTACAAAATTTTAATTCAAAAAACTAAGACTGCAAAGCAGCATATAAAAAGTATAGAAAAAAATCAAAGCACAGAATATGATCTGAATTAAATAACATACCTTTGTTAACAGCTACATTAACTGGGAACAGATGCTTCAAATGGCATAATTTTACAAAACAGACTAATATGGAAAATGTTTATACAGTGTATAATGAACCATTGAGGGTTCTCCTAAACAGTAAAAGTTTTTATAAAACCACATTACCAAAGTTCTAAGTTTTTATTCCAAGTTTCATACAATCACAAGTACTGTATCTGACTGCTTCTGAATAAAGGCAATCTAATGCTAAGATTTAGGCAAAGCCAAATTTCTTTTCACTTATTAAAAAAAAAAAAAAGAACTTAGGGATGAAAATATTTCAGTGTTACAATTTAACACTACAGTTCCATCAACACAAAGAGGAAAAACTGGTAAAACCACAAGATCCAGAGGTCACCAAAGTATACTAGCTAAAAAACTGAAGCTCTGTATCAAATTTATTATAAACTGAAAGCAAACAGAAAATAACGAAAACAAAGAATACTTTCATCAGTAAACTGACCTAAGTCTTAGAAATTCAGAATTTATTCTGGATCTCTTTAGACACCTTCTGCTCCCTGGTTTTAACTCCAATTTGCAGTCCAAAGTTGCTCCTTCTCAGTGTCTGTACTCCTCCCCTAGGGCAACCATTAAGTGCTGGTATTCCCCCAGATCCATCTTCTGCTTCTATCTCCTGACCCATACTTCAATTTTTCTCTAGTATAGTTATTAATTCCAGGACATATATATTCAAATGCCTATAAATATTTATCCTTGGATGTCTCATGTGTCCAAAACTCAAACCACAAACCAGGAACAGATCACCGATCACAGTAGTTACTAATCTTAAAGATCCTTAAAAATCTCTTCAACTAGCTTCCTCTCCCCTTTATGCTGTCACTACTCCATTCAAGATCTTACTATGTTTTGTTTATGTTATGGCAATGGCTTACTTCTGGTATTCCTGCCTTCACTGTTTTTTTTCTTCTAATTTATCCCTTACCCTAATGCTGTTGTTGTCCTAAAACACAAGTTACATCCCTGCTTGAAATCTAGCACAGCTTTCAAGATAAAGTACAAACTCCTAAGCACACAAGGTGCTTTATGATCTCCTTCCCACCAATATAGCTGGTCTCATCTTCCACCTCTTCTCCTGAATATGCCCTCCTTACTGCACTTAAAATATTTCACATCTCCTTTTTCTCCTAGTATTTATTTCTTCCACTTGAAATATTCTTATCTGTATCCTTATCTTCTTCATCTCTAGAACCATACCTACACTGTAGGATCCATATCAAGCTTAAATGTCTTTAAAAAGATAATACAGCCTTCCCTTTATTTAGTTCAATATGCTTGTTGCCCTTCTTTTATACCTTTCTATACAACACAGTTATTACTACCCAACATACTTACGTAACTTATTTTTATTTTCCTCTTCCTCTAGACTACAAAGTTCCTTAAAAAGGTACTGAACAGAAGAGCTGTCATGCATCATTAGCCTTTGCAAGAACTGAATACACTTAAAATAAGTTGAAAAATAACCCTTATGGACCAATAAGACAATACCTATGAGCGAATTATTTGACCAGACGGTTTTTGCAGCTGATTCTGCTCAGGCTGCCAAAGATTACGTTATATTACCCAAAAACGGTACTTTCTTCCATTACTGTATCAAAGATTAGGTGGAAGTCAGTGTGGTTCTCCAAATAACTTCAAAACACCTTTCTATCAGCTCCATTTCCAATTAAAGAAAAATCAAGTGTATAAATATCAGATGAGTTAATTTCTCCTAACTGCATCAATTGTTAATGGGAACTACCCTTAATACGAAAACAAACAAAAAACATAAAAACAACCAAAGTTTAAAAAACCACATAGCCAGCAATGCTCTGTCAATTCTTTCAAAGGTTTAGTTTTTATTAGTATTTGTGCTTCCAAAGTATCCTACCTTCAGAAAGAATCAGCCAATTTAAATAGTTACTAGAAAGAAGCATTTTCCTCATAAATTTAATGATTGAGAACATTTCCAGACTACAGAACGCTAAAATTCAATAATTAACTGTATTAAAACTTAAATTAGATGCTCCATTCCTTTGTTAGGAACCTTTAGTTATGTGGCACTGCCAATCACTTTTACTGACCTAAGAAGTACTCCAAAGCAAAAGTACTTTTGTCACCATTTATCCTTTCAGCAAATCTGCAAATATATGGATTGTTATGCCATCAATGGCCCTATGTTTTAGCTCATTCAATCTGCATGTCACATACTAACAAAATAAAGCAATCTAATCAAACTGTGATGTTTTATCACAAAAATGCAATCAAAAGCCAAAATAAGAATGAGTTATTTCATTGATGACTCTACAAGTAAGGGTAACTATTAACTATTTGCAAACTGGCATCTAAACAAGTGCTTATTTATAGTTTTTGCTTTTGTTAATCAGGGAATATTTAAATAGTTCTGATAATCAAGTATTTGTTTTTAAAAGCAGAGCTATCATTAATACACATTAAAAGGTTGCTGAAAAAAATTTACAGGGAACAGCCACAATCTGAAATAGGTATAAACAAGTGAAAAATGTTTTTTGAAAATAAAAGCAAATCAGGTGAACAGCTACAAAAAGGTCAGGATAAGCAATCTTCTTTTATTCTCTGGAAAATTACTAGTATAAACTACTCACACTTCACTTTCATTTACTCTAAGTATATTCCTTACCTTTTGGAAAGACAGTTCAATAAACAGTGAAGTCTCTAAGTCCAGCAGAAAAATATCACACTGGTTGCAAAGAGCTGGTTTATTATGCACACCATAGAAGTCTTGATTACCAACTCTTTAGTGCTTTATTAATACTGACAACTAATTTTTATAATGAGGTCATCTTAAAGCACCATCTGGATCAAAGACGAGCTTTTATTTGCTAGAAATGTTAAGGTATTTTACGGAGTACTCTGCTTTGAAAATTGGTGATCTATAATGAGAAAATTCTAGGAATTACAAATGCAAGTGCCTACAGAATCTAGGTAGGCACAATGAAGTGGATAGGAATAGTGTGAGACACAAACTCCATATAAAAAAGGGAGGTAGGTGCTACTCCATCCCAAGCCATTACTGCTGTGGAATGAAGGTCTAGTCTGGCTTTTTTTGCGAAGATTGCCAACTTTCAAAGTGTTCTGTGGACCAAACTGGGTAAAAATCACACTAAGTTAACTATGTATTTAAAATAAATAAATCACAATTTTGTTACCAAATATTTTAAAGCAAAATAAAATTTACAACAGTAAAAACAGTCCTTGAGGTAACTGGGAGTGAACAATTCTGACTTTGAGGTTTCTTAAATTAGGATAATACAGATATATTTCAAATTAGGAAGCTAAATATCCCCCACTACCACCACCACCATGACCACCACCAAGTTTAACTTAGGTTGATTCACAATCTCCTTACCTTTAGGTCCTAACATTTCAGAATTACTCTAACTTAATCATCCCTGCTATGATTTCCCAGAAAATTTCTCCCACTAAGCACTTCATTTATGTATCACTTACTTCCCAACTTATCACACTTATTGTAATTGCCTGTCTCTCCCAGATTTTAAGTTCCCTAAAGAATGAGAGGGACCATGTCTATCCTTAATGGCTGGCACACAGTGGGGGATCACATTGATTGAGATAGAAAAAAAAAATTACTGCTATCAAAATCAGAACTACAGAATAAAACCTTACTAACTTTTCCAAGAGCATTTCTTCTTTTAGAATGACAGACATCTATCTATTGACCATTATCTCACCAAGTACATTATTGACATTATGTTGAGATTAAACCACCGGGGGGGGGGGGTGCAGATTAAGACATACATATAACTTAAAAATAGAAATCCTCAAGTGCCTTCCAAGTAAAAAAAAATATTAAGTATTGTGCAAGATACAGTCTTACCCCAGGTTGTTTTACTGCGCTCTAATTCTGTGAAATTCTTAGATGGTATCCATAATTCTGAATATTCAATTATCCAGCATATACAGTTTCTTATCTACCCAGGATAGAAAGGAATTTTGCTGTATTCAAAATATCACTTTCTACCTAAAAATATTCAAATTTTGTAAAAAACTAAGGTTCTATAAAGAATCAAATATCAAAATACATCAACAAAAACTTAGATTTTCAGCAGCAAAAGGAATAAGATCTTTGAGTAACACCATGATAGAGTCAATAAATTAACTGGCTCTATAAGTAAAGGGAAGCTCTGTGACAATGCTTTACATTACTATGAAAGAAAAACTAGAATAAAGTGAAAAAATATTTGATAGGTCAGAGATGCTATATTCCAGAACCTGAATACAGGGACAGACACATAGCACATGTAACAATGACTAATTCATTAAATTGTTATGTCTTTCAAAAACAGTACAACTATGGCAATTCCAAAACAGTACTACAATGTAATAAAATAAATATAAGTTAAATACAAGTAGGTCAATGCTGAATTTTTAATTAAAAGCAGAATGTTTTAATTCTTAATACTTACAGGTCCCATAATTGTGGCTTGCCAATGAAACACTAGGGAAAAACAAAACAAAACTGTTATCTAAAAATGTACTAGCTTTTTTGAAATTAGCCATTAAAATCAACTTTAGAGTTACTTACTATCATCCCCAACTGGACCTGCAGAACATTGTGCTGGAGGGTCACGGGCCAAATCACTAAGTTCCTATACCAAAACAGAAAATGATGGGTCATGTAACCATAATAAAAAAACGTAAGCAAGCAAAGAATTTTCACCCCATTCTTTAAGGAACATACAATCACAGTTCACATTAATAAATTCTAGGAGAAAAAGCGTAAGTAGCCATAGTCCAGCTCTTGGGACAGTAGGCATAGATATGAAAATTGTTACACCCACAAAAGGTGTCCTTATTAAAAAAAGTTCTTATCAGATACTTTCATGGCTTAAGAACTTAGACAAAGCAGTTCTCAATATTCATGTTGTTTGCTGAACTTCTGGACATTTCAGAGGCCCTCGCCGTTTCTATTATCTTAAATCCTGTTATTTCTGAACCATACTAACCGCAGACCTCATTTTCCAATTGAAAACTCTCTCATGGGGCTAGGTAGGTATCCTTTTTGGTTTGATCTTATTCCTGCAACTCAACAATGTCTTTTATACAATGTTCAGTAAAATTACAACTCTGGAAGAACCTGAAGTTTGCTTGTTGTAAAACATGCAGTTTCCAAAATTCCATCTGACCTTATATTTACAAATATGTACTTGGCTCTTCCATGACTTGTATGTAACAAATATGGATAATGTAATAAGAAAATACAGTGGTTTCTTTAGTTTTTTAATTTAAGAGAATATAACTTTAACTATATACACCTATATATAAATCTCTATAGGGATTTATAAACCCATGAGGTAATAGCGGGCTTCTAAGAAAGACAGGGAATATACAATACTGTAGGGAGATAACTAGAGCAAACATTTGCCTCTATCATATGGTCAAAATGCACTTTAGGAAATAGCCAATTGTTCAGGAGTGATTAATCCAAATTCACTCCATTAAAACAACAACAACAACAACAAAAACCAATGCAGAAGAGTTGTCCTTGTGGTAATCATTTCACAAAATATCAGAACATTATGTAGTATATCTAAAACTAAAAACGTTACATTACAGGTCTATTATATTTCAATTAAAACTGGGGTTGGGGGGGGAGGTTGCTCTGATACACTCTGCTAATTTGCTTCTGAAAACTCATACCAGATCTGCTTTTAATATTATCAGAACAGCCAGAGATCCCAGGATTCACAATCTCAGGATAATGGAAGATCAGATCATTTCTGCTTGCCTTAGTAAATACACCTTCATATGTTCAGCATATTTTAAAATGGGAGAAAATTCATTCCAACCACTTTTGATCCCGATCAGTAGAATTACAGAAACTCTTGAATGGAAGTTAAACAAATGGTTAAAAGAAGCCACGTGTGGTTTTTAGCTTAAAAATAAAAACAGGGGCGCCTGGGTGGCTCAGTTGGTTAAGCAACTGCCTTCGGCTCAGGTCATGATCCTGGAGTCCCGGGATCGAGTCCCGCATAGGGCTCCCTGCTCAGCAGGGAGTCTGCTTCTCCCTCTGACCCTCATGATCTATCTCATTCTCTCTCTCAAATAAATAAAATCTTAAAAAAAAATAAAAATAAAAATAAAAACAAACACCCTCACAAAATATCAAATGATTCTGAACCAAGTTTTGAAAACTATACTTTTTTGAATAAAAATAGAAATGTACTTGCAACCTGAATTGACTATCCATTATCAAGCAAATTACTTTTTCATAGGCCAGGTAAGTTTTCAATCAGCCACTTTTGTTATAATGGGAATCTACTTTATCATCTCAAGGCATAAATATTTTACCGTAGGTAAGAATCAAGTAGTCTAGTCTAACTGATATGAACAAAATTCTCCCATGTTCCAAGGCTTATATAACAAGTTCTTCTGTTGAACTGGCCCACCAAAAAAAAATACAAAAAGTTAACTTATGCAGTCGAATTCCCTCTCTCCTTCAGGAACATAAGGGTTCAAAAGAAAAAAAAACCAACCCCCCCCCCCCAACACAACTTACCTGTTCCAAACCACCCTCTCCCTCTTTCCACAAAGATTTACCTCCTAGTTTCTTACAGTGATCTATCCCAAATTATTTACTTATTTGTTTAAATGCCTGAAAAAAAAATCTAGCAGTTATTTTTAAATAAAAACCAATCTAATGATAGGCTGATCTAACAAAATACCCAAGTGACCCTGAAACAACTTCATTATAAATACAATTGCAAGAATCTATAAAGCTGATCTAGAACATATCAACATCCATTTGAAAATTAATTTTAATTATGAAAAATGTAAGAAAATGTTTCTTATAGAAGAAACAAGTTTTTAGGCACAATATTTATAAATCATTAAGCCTTTATATGCCAGCATTATTACTCTAGAGTGAAGATCTAATTTCAGCTTTTCCCTCCCATAATTTCAGGATCTTATTCTCAAATAATTTCTAAGTGCCTTATTTTTCAAGTTTTCCATGACCAAGACACCTCTGAAGTAATCACCAAAGATCTAAAATTAGGCCAATTACCTTACGTACTAAAATCTACGTTAAATGCAACACTGAAAAAAATGACAAAAGTTATTTTAAGTATCAAAACAGGTCTTTCAAATCATGTACCAGTACTCACCTCTAAGAAAACAAGTAATTCTCATGACATTATTATGACCATAGCATAAGCAAATGCGATTACACAATAGCATCTTAGCAAGGAAAAAATCTTAGAAAGCAGAGTAACAAGTCATCTTAAGACGCTCTTCTATATATATATGACATTTTGTCTACTCAATAAATATCTTAACCTGCTTTCATGAAAATGCTTTTCCTTTACTCCAAACATGTGATTGTAGTTAATGGTGTTTGGTTAATGGTGGCTGACAATCACCCATTACTCAGACAAGGCTGATCACAGAATTTTGTTCCTTCAGCCTCTGATTAGCTCAAAGGGTTGGAAAGTAACCTAAGCCAGGACCTGACCTAATGAAGTCCATCCATCTCTGCCTGGTTTTTCAAATTAAAGCTGGAACACTTCTTCCTTCTCTAAATCAGGAGCTGTAAGGATGTGACCTAGAGCTGTTGCAAAGCATGTGCCCCGAAATTACATGGTGAATCCAAAGAAAAAGAGACCACATTGAGCAGCAGAGATAGTAAGAGCTGACTTGGCATATACACATGCCATTTTAGTCCCTGAGGTTGTAGCTTGCTCTGGGTTCCTACACCTATTTCCTTTGATCGTTAACCACTCCAGTTTCCTTCTAATAAATCCAAGGCCAGGGAAAACCCCAAGAATGAGGAGACCCATTCTAAGTAGAGAGCTACTGGGACCCATATAGACTATCCCACTAAAGCACAATGTAATGCTCAAGTCTTGTTTTTTGAAAAACATGTACAAAAGAAATCTAAATGAAGCAGTCTTAAAATTAAGCTAGAGGGAGCAGTCATGTGTCCTGTCTAGAAACTTTTAATCTGGGGTGCCTGGGTGGCTCAGTCATTACGCATCTGCCTTTGGCTCGGGTCACGATCCCAGGGTCCAGGGATCAAGCCCTGCATCGGGCTCCCTGCTCTGCAGGAAGCCTGCTTCTCCCTCTCCCGCTCCCCCTGCTTGTGTTCCCTCTCTGGCTGTCTCTCTGTCAAATAAATAAAATCTTTAAAAAGAAAAAAAAAAAAAGAAACTTTTAATCTAATCACAGAAACCAGGGATTAATTTAAATCCATTTCTAAAATGAAAAGTGCAATATCTGCTATTAAAGTTTCACTATCAAAACATTTATTCACTTACAGGAAGACTGCATTTTTGGTGTCCAGCAGGTTAGGCTTGAATAATACCAAGATAAAACATGAATGCCTTTCCCAACAGACCGAGCTAATATAAAGTAGGCACAATGCAAAAACAAAAAACTACATTTCAACAACTTAAGTGCTTAAAATAAAGGCATCCAAATGCTTCGTGAATCCTAAAAAGGTAACCACTAACCTTGCCTAGGTTTAAAAACAGTGACAACTGAGCTAGGTCTTGATGGAGAAGGATAAGCATTCCAAATAGAGAAACTCAAAGTTGAGGGTGTGAAAGAACACAGGCTGTAAAAATTTGCTTATAGTCTGGCATACCAGAAACACAACAGGGTACCGGTAAGGAAGCAGCGCATGTGGCCACAAAGGTTAACCATGGCTGGATCTTTCATGAGCTTTGAATATGTCAAAGACTATCCTAAAGGCAATGGGAACCGTGGATAGTTTTTTTGTTTTTGTTTTTTTAAGATTTACTTACTTGTTTGAGACAGTGAGTGAGTGAGTGAGGGAGCATGGGTGGAGGGAGGGGTGCACAGAGGGCACCGTACATGGGGCTCAATCTCACAACCCATGAGATCATGACCTGAGCTGAAACCAAGAGTCAGATGCTCAACTAAGCCACCCAGGGGCCCCGAACCATGGATAGTTTTTAAGCAGGAATAAAACAAATCCAATTTGGTTATTTTTTAAAAATGTACTTGGTCAATAGTACACTAGAAGGAATGCTTTTAATTTTTTAACTTACTAGGTCATAGCCTAAAAGTACCCATGAATCTGTGTACCCAGCCTGTTAAGTAAAGCTTAAGATTTTTACTACACTACCTTCATATTAAAAAAAAAATGTTGCAGATATAACTGAAGATCCCTCACATACTCCTCAAATTCCATTCCCTTTCCCCCACAGAAGGTAACAGATTATCCCAAATTTGGCTTCTCCACATTTTTATACACTACTAGATATTATCTTTTTCACATATAGCATTGTTTTGCAGGTCTTCAAATTTTAAGAGAAAAAACTATGAACCTTTACATAGACCTATACCTATGTATCTCTCTCTATATATTGTTCAGAACGTTGGCTCTTAACTTTTTATAACAAGGACTTCTAAGACTGAGTGACTACTGACCTTCTATCCCCCCAAATACACATAAGCCCGCACAAAATTTTAATTTGTGGGGTATCACAGACTCATCCCCCTATTGTAGGAATCCCTAATACAAAGAACAGAAAAATAGGTTAACTACATTAGGAAGCTAGAGCAGTAATTCAGGTGAGAGAAGAACAGAGAACTAAGTCACTGAGGATGATAAAAGATCTTAAATAACAAGCATTTTACCCTTACAACAATCTTATGGAAACAGGCCTTATTTCTACTCTACATCAGAACCCCTTACACTAGGGGAAAGATTGCATTCAAGTGTAGGACATACTAAGCTTTAGTTTATCTACTAGACACTTGAAAATTAGAGGTCTAGGGATAGATTTCAAATGGCTGCTTTTTCAAAAGGGTGTCCTTACATCAAAGATGTATTTTAAAAAATTTGATATGGCATTTGGCAAACTGAAGATAAAAATTTAAACTGTACCAACCCAACTCTATTCTACTCAAGGTGTACTTACTGGACTTAAGATCAATTTTCAATGAAGCACCTACTCAAAGAATTTTCAAAAGTAATTTTGCCTTTGGTTTTAACCTTACGAAATGACTTTAAACCCTAAACTTTCATAGGCTTTAGGGACAAAAACAATTTGTAAAATTATATGAAGAACTGAAACCGTTAGCTCTTTGCTTCCTAGTAGAGAGGAACAGTGGCAAGGACCAGAGAGAACAGCTCACATTTAGCACCTGTAAATCTTCATACTGTTGACCATCTCTTTCCCCAAGGCCAGCATTATTAAGGTGGGCTCTTGGCCAACTATTAAGACCACTAAAATAGCAAAGAGGTTGGCAGGGAGACTGGTACACACTAGTTGCTAATGGCTCCACTCACGGTGAAGGGACACTAAAATGGACCAAGGGCATACAAGGACATAAAAAAATAAAACCTCACCAAAGTTAGACATCTCTTTGCCATGGTGTGTTCTCCTGGAGGGAATTTCCTTTTTGGATCATCTTCCTCTGAAACCTTCTCCTGAAACCTTCCCGCACACCTGGCTAGCATGAGAATCCAGGCCTCTTCTCCCTTAGAAATATGCTTCCTTTCCATTTAAAAGCCTAAACAGACTCATAGGATAAGGAGTCAAGCAAATCTCTCTAAAAGGTACCAAAAGTACAGCTTAAGCCACTGAGTGTTCTCATCTGGAGGTACATAATTACACAGTAAGGAGTTTGACCATTCCTTTTCTGGGACTCATAAGAGAAAGTCTACAGTTTATCTTGAGAAAGATCTTTGATCATCTTTGGTCATTATAGCGCACAGGATCTCTTTGACCGCTGAAAATCATGAAAAGGCTGAGACACTGGCTTAGAAGTCTAAACAGACTGCTAAATATCTGCTGCTTGCTTCTCTCGCTACATCTTACTCATTTCAAAGAAGTGAAATGACTAACCCTATGAAGAACAGGAAGCCAAGGTATTAAACACAGAGGTATACAGAAATGATAGGGAAGTATAAAAAATGGTCTCTGCCTTTAAAGAGTTTATAAATTGGAGATGTAAGAACTATTTATGAATAATGAAGCTATACAGCAGCCATGCCAGATCAGTGTCCAGTAAGGTTTAATGCCTCTAAGAATAACCATTTAAACATTCTGCTAGGGGCGCCTGGGCGGCTCAGTTGGTTAAGCGACTGCCTTCGGCTCAGGTCATGATCCTGGAGTCCCGAGATCGAGTCCCGCAGCGCAGGGAGTCCGCTTCTCCCTCTGATCCTCCCCCCTCTCATGCTCTGTCTCATTCTCTCTCAAATAAAAAAAAAAAAAATCTTTAAACATTCTGCTAAACATTCTTCCAATGATAGCCACCACTTGTATGTTAGATTAACATAACCAAAGTCAGCATTTATGAAAACAAAGATGATTACTATGGTAAAGCCAAGTTCACGGGTTCCATCCTTGAGTACAATAATTATCACCATGTTCACAATCACTTGTTATCCCATACTCCACCATTCATCTTATACGTTATCACACAAAGGTCATAATGATAGTAGTAGCATAGATACAATTCCCATCATCACTTTTGGGAAAACTTAGAAGTTCATGTCATTACTAAAAGGTAATTTCTTGTATTCTATTAAAGAGTCCATTTCTTTAAAAACTTTTGACTTAAAGACAAGATGTGTATAACTATGTGAATCAGCACTATAAAGACAGCCCTTGCCTCTTAAAACCTATACTGAGCAACAGAAAGTACTACCTTGGGGGCTGGATGAGATGAGGCCATGAGGTGGGAGGCAAGAAGAGTGCCTTTACAAGAAATTTTGAGGTAAGAATCACCCTCAAGGAGCCTTTACAACCTAGCAAAATATAAAGGTACATATTCAGACCAATGATAGGACAAAATGCAGTACAATTAATTGCCTAATTAGGCAGATGAGAACTGCTCTAATTGTTCTTATGAAGATCAAGTTTACTATGAAGCAAACAATTTTCTTATTACATTTAATGTTGTGAAATTTCTATATACCATGTGTAGACACAAATGATAACGAAGGAAACAGCAAACATTTCAGAAATGTATCCCTACCATAAGTTATTTCAGAAGGAAGCCTGGCAAAAATATTATGGGATCTGAACAATCTTATAGAACTGTAGACTTAAGAATGAGAAGGAATAGTCACTTTAAAATCATTTTAGTTTGGAATTTATAATTTCTGAGAAATCCTGAAAGTTTCTTTTAGCTTAAGGATTAACAGGTAAACCATGTCTCATTGTATCACTGACAATATATTAATTTCCTATTTAGTTGTAATTACAGGTGAGACAGTGTGCTTGCTCGTCTAATTAGACAAGATATAAAGAATGGGTTGAATGAATACTACTACAATTTTCTTTCTTTAGATCATCACTTAAATCACTTAAAATTATTCAAAGCTATTCTTCTATAGGCACTATTCAGCAAAACCAGAAAGCCAAATTTCGGTTCTCAGCTTTGATACATAAAACCATACAAGACATTTCGTAGATTTTAAAAAACAAAATTAACAACAGTCCAGTGGTGGAAAACATCCAATTATACATTAGCTTTGAAATGATAACAAGGCTAGGATGAATGTGAACAAGTACTCCATCCTAAAAATGAATAAGTAACCAAGTAGTGATTCACAACAAACCTACAAGGCCAAAATATGACAAATCCAGCTATGAAAAGTTCAAAGTCTGAATGATACAAGATTATGTTGAAAGTACTGGAGATAAAAATCAGATGTTTAAGGGAAAGTATAGAACACTTTATTGAATTTTTCTCTTCCCCAAACAACAAGGCAGAGGGTAGTTTTGAGAATCTTATCTACCAAGGTTAACTTGGCTAGTAAGTTATTCACTAAACGCATCTGTTCTTAATTACACTGTTCAATTTTCAAATAAGATCATTGCTGTTGTAGCAAAACCAAATCAAGAACACAAATTTTCCAGTTAAAGAATGAAAATACTTTAACTTTGCTAATTTCAAAATAGTTTGACACTGAGAATTAAGTATAGTTAGAAAAACCACTCTGAAATGACAAAATATAGTATAGGTAAAATATTTAAACTACCTTTAATAATAATGGGTAAATCTGATAATATGACTAAAGATTCCCTTTTAATTTCTTTTCAATAAGTGTTTCTCATACTTGATTTATAGTCTCGAAAGCGAAGTTGCGCAAGGTGACAAACACCTATTCATGTGTTTATGTGCTTGTTTCTTCCACTCAAAGCAGAGATTCTCATGGGTAATGACAAGGCTTCCTTATTTTTTATCTCCTGGGACTAGACTACTGTGCCAAACAGAGCAAAACCTCAGTTAAGTATTGATTAAATGAGTATCCCTAGGTCTGTGGGTCTTAACCAGAGGGAGGCCTCAGAAGCACCTAGGGGACATTTCAAAATTATGCCTGTTCCCAGAGAAAATGATTCCATAAATCTGCTAAGATCCCATATATTTTTTAAGATCTCTGCTCAATATCCTGATATATAAATGCAACTAATGTCAAAACCCACAAACAATATAGAATGCAAAACCCAATCTAAGATTAGAGACTTTAATCTGAAAACTTTTATGTCAGTAGTAGAAACCTAGTATCTTCTTTACTAGAAAGGGATCATTATAGTCAAAAGGATTTGGAAAATCTTCAAGAATTGACTGTGTATTAGACTAACAAGGGGTACTGAATCCTTGAATTAAGTAACATATAACCTAACAACAGATACAAGTAGTAGTTTTCCCCCTAGTTCTAGTTAAGAGTATTCAACTTTGCATTTGTAGGAACAACGAAAACTAGAATACTGCAGATGAGGATGATAAAAGCAATGTTAAAGTAAGTCACTCTAAACACCAAGGTCACCGTGATTAGCATCCATGAGTCACACAACCATCCCACAAATTTAGCTGGCTACAGAAGCACCTTGAGGGTCTTAAAGAAACCCCTGCAAAACCATGTATCCAGCCTACAGGCTCTTTGGGGATAAGTGTATTTTAAGATACCCCTAGCAATTAGTTGGCACCTGGTAGTTCCCATAGTCCTTGAAGAGACTAATCAAAAAGAAACTCACTCCTGCTTTCAAAACTTAGGTTAGTGAACTAAGGGCTTAGTTTACAAAGTTAGCTATAACCTGAGAGTAAGAGTAAAGTCAAATCCCAACTATTTAAATGTGAACTGGGAAAGGAGAGCAATAGCTTATCTCAGGTAGCAAGACCAAGTAACATTCATTCATTTGATAGAACAGAAATCGAAATGGTTCAGAATAGCAGAACAGCATGGAGTTTAAGAACTTAAGCTCTTGAGATAGACTATCTGATCTCTTAGTCACTTAACTAGCCGTGTGACTAGACAAGGAACTTAACCTCTCTGTGCCTGTTTCCTTATGTATAATATTGAATGGTAAAGAGCATCTATCTCAAGAGAACTGTTGTGAGGATTAATGAGTTGATTCTTATAAAGGGCTTAGGAACAGTGCTTGGTACATAGTAAATGCTAAGTCCTAACTATTATTAGCAGTACAATAATGCAAAAGAAAACCTTTTTGATTACCAAAAACCTAAAGGATGACAGAACAGTTAAGACACATTGTGGAGCCAGACTGTGCAGGTTCAAATCCCAATTCTGCCATGGAATAACTCTGGGTGTTTTTTGACCTTTCTGTGCCTCAGGTTTCTAATCTTGAAATGGGGTAACAATTTAATTGTACCTACTTCCTTGAGTTGTTTAATATTAAATGAGTTAATACAGGTGTCTCAAATAGTTCTGACACATTGCAAACACTCAAAACATTAATCTTCTAGGCTCGGCTCACATATTTTATGTAAAGTTCTTTTTAAACTTCCCCAAAATACAAGCACTATAGTTATTCTGTTTAAGAGGAGTAGTAAAATTGTCTACGGTCCTCAAACACCACTAATCAACTTGGGAGTTCCCATTTTTGATTCTTGTTGTTTAATAAATAGCCCTATAAAACCATACTACAGCTTATTAAATAAATAATATAGTAGAAAACCAAGTAAGATTATTTGATAAGGCTGCCTGGTCTAAGAAATACTCAGAATACTGCAACGTAGCTTTAGGAAAAAACAAATCCAAAGGCTTGACCAGATGACTACTAATGGCTAAAAATATCCCAATGATAAGCATTTCAATAAAGTATCAACAAGGAATACGAACATCTTAATGTTTGGAATTTGGGGGCTTCAGACAGTAAATTCAAAACAAAGAGATACATGACACAAGAAATACCATACTAACATCAATGCCTACTTGAGCTCGTATTTCTAGAACAGAGGTCCCTAAACGAGCCATTTCCCATTACCTGTCTACTCACTAAAATTCTGTTTGGATCTTGGATTTTTTGTTTTGTTTTTCTTCAAGTTTCGTCCTGTGATTCTGACACTAACAGCTAAATACCAAGCCCTGTGCCTTTCAAAAACTTTCTATAGGTTGAATTAACAGTCCCACATAAACACTGTTTCTTCCAATTTGGAAACTATTATATCCAGTTTCTGTATTACGCATACTTTCAAAATATTTACAACAGAAGACAATCTGGTATTAATGAAAATACTAAACCAGGGAAGTTCTTTAATTAAAGTTTCTGAGGATTAAAAATAGTGATATTAAATAGCAGTAATAATAATCTGAGTGCCATGTGCTAGGGGCCTGTTCAAAGCCACACATTAACCTCTTTAATCCTAAAATAAACAAAATCTAGAAACCTAGTTTTGCTCACTGCTGCATCCCTGGTGTCTAGAACATACTAGGCACTCAACTATTCTTCATACATAACAAGTATTCATTTGAGAGAGGCATACAAATAACTTGTCCACTCCTAGAACTCTAACTGGAGTATTTTTACCCCAAAGTTCACATTCTTAATTATATTGCCTCTCTAGAGCTTTTAAATCAGTAAGTGGTGTCACGGGAGTTGGGTATCACCTGTAAAAGAAAAAAAATCAATGAGACCTTCCTTTAAAGTGTTCTGTTCCACACACATAAAAACCTATGGATTTGAAATTATTCCACATCTTAGTAACCTGAACTAATTCTCATATATAAAAGATTTTGATTCGTATTGAATGTTATATTCTTTGTATTAACTATGCTGTAAAATAGGACTGTGCTTCTCCAATGTATTGCTGGCCTTAGAAGTGGTCAGAGATGCTTAATCCTTTTTACTTTAAATCTTAACTCCTAAAAATTTTTTCCTTTCCTTTTCTATTCTCTCAAAAACAAAGATTTAAGTTTATATTTCACATAAACTCACAATGACAATGCAATGATGGACTAAATCAAAATTCAAGATTTCAGCCTTAATACATTGCGTGAAGATCTGAACCATCATCTTTCATAATACGTTTGGTCAAATAAACTCCAAAGTTACACGTATTAAATAAAATTAGGCAGCATCAGGTCTACTTAGTAAAGCCAAGTCCTTGCCATTCCTTCCACGTAGAGCCCCCTTAAAAAAAAGTAACCCATCCAAACCGAAGTTACTAACCCACAACCTCCTCTGTCTTCTAGTTTTAGTAAGGCTGAATTTATTCCATGACATTTTTTTCAAGTTAGCTGTAAATACTCCACCCTCCTCGATTGTGCAAGAACCAAACACACCACACGTAACACAAGTTACAAAAAAGGGAAATACAGTCTCAGAGTTTGAATGTAAAGTCTTGAGCAGGTTGTCTTAAGAGCTGTGTACAATCTGATGTCAAAGCTAACATTTAACAAAGAATATTATTTCATATTATTACGAAAGGAGATGCCGGAAAAACCCTGAACCAGTTAAAGCAGCCGCCATCTTAAAATGCGGGATAAAGTTAGAGCAAGAAAATGAGACTAAACCACCGGAGGTAGAGGTTCCGCTTACCCCCCCATCCCGAGCCTCGAGAAATCCTATTTTTTCAACTTCTATCGATAGTTTATATCAAACCACGTTTTAAGTAGCGAAACAATCTTCTCCGAGAGTGTTATTAAATGAGCTGAGGCAAAAATAGGTACACCGAACCTTCCCTTACTGCCATCACACCCCTAGTCCCCCCTTCCCCCCAAAAGAAGGGAGCTTCCAGAAGCCTTTTACATCAGTTCCCAGTGTCCCTCTGATAAATAGCTTCGGGTGAGAACTCTCTAACTACAAAACATAGAAAGTAGTAACATAGTGTCAGCCCATCTCCTCCCAACCCCACTTACTCTTGTGTAACCTGCCCAGAGTCGATGAAGTTTTGACTAGGCTCATTCACTACATTTCAGCCGCCAAGAGACTTCTACACCGACCCCCAATTATTCGGGACCCGCCAGATTTCAATGATCTTCTCCCCTATGAGTTTCTTATGATTCTTCCCCCTAGAAAACCCAAGAGCCTTTCTCTTACAACTGAAGTTTTTAAGCACCGAGAATAGGAAGCGCCATGACATCTGCGGGAGCGTCTCTCGGCAATTCTGACCCTTAAACAAGAACTCTTCTTTTAGAAGCAGAACCAAAGCGCCTGAAGTCACTCTCCCCCAACCCTAATTTGCACCGATTCCACCGAAACATAAGATACACCTCATTCGCCACAAGTGTTCTGTTTCTAGCTTTAAACCTCATTTCTTTAAAGTACATCTGCGTTTCCCATCCCCCAACAGAAGTGACCCAAGGAGAGACGTTTTCGTAATTATACTTCCTCCCCACCCCCACGCTTTCCTCCGAGACTAAGCCTTCCTTTCCTCCCACGACCCCATTCCCTTCAGCCCCACGGGTTACCTTATTAATCCGTTTCAGCGCCATAGTCTGTGCTTTTCGTCTGGCTCCTCACTCTCTCGGTGTGTGCTCCAAGGTCCGGCCAAAACTCTTGATTATCCGGGCGGCAGGGAAGGATTGTCTCTTCGTCTCACACCGGCTCTGCCAGACACAGGCGCCTTTTGCAAAAACGGAGCAGATCAGCACTCGTACAGGCCCCGGAGAGACCCTGATGAATCCAGGTCCCTTAAAACGGTCGCGATCCGGGGTGGGTGGGGTGGCGTGGCAAAGCCACCAACAGCCTCTATGCCGTGCTTCGGCCCGAAGAGGAGGCGAGGGTGACGGGAAGAGCGGAGGGGCGGCTACAAGTTTGACTTCCCGGCCTCTCGAAAGGAAGAGACCCGGGTGGGAGAGGAAGAGGCGTAGGAGAAAGGGGTGGGTGCGGGGCAGGGTCCGGAGCCCAGCAGAGGAGGAGCCGGGGCCTAGTCGGCGCTATGCCGGCGTCACTAGGGCAAAGAAAGGCTAGGGGGGAGGGGGAAACAGGAGACTCCGGACTGACGCCGGGCTTCTTTCGGTTTCTGCTCAAAGGTGCGGCCAGGGAGGGGAAGGAAATAATAGAGGAAAGACTTGATGTGTGTTGCTGTCCCCGCAGCTACAGCTATTCTGTGTCGGCCCCTGACGCCACCGTACACTCCGCCTTCCAGCGCGCTCCCGCACGCGCCCGCCCAGCCACCGCCACCACGCGCCCGTGCTGCCCCTGAGGCTCCGGCTCAGGCGCGAGGACGCGCCCATTCCCCCACCCCCTTAAACAGGAGAGGCCCTGGCTTCCCCAACCTTCCCACCCTACCCCACCCAACAGGCTGGTCACTCAAGCCACCCCAGGCCTGTATTTCCCCTCTTACCCGGCCGGCCAGTGGGCCGGCCTCCCTTCCCTTCCCCTAGCCGTCCACACCCACGCGTACAGAGGGGCCGGGGCCTCCCTCAAGCTGCGGCCTCGGCCTCCTCCCCGCGCGGCAGCTGGTGCCTCCCCGGCCCTACGGGGCTCACGCGCACGACACAGCCACAAGATGTCCGCTCTGACGGAACTACTGCCAGCTGCCACGCTCCGCCCCTCCCCCCTCCTCCTGCCTCTTCACCGCCGCGTATCAGTCCGCCAACGCCGCCGTCGCGAGCACAGGACGAATCTAAGGGTGAAGGGGAACGGTTTACTTCCTACGTCCAGGGCCGAGTTTATCTGTGCTACCCCCTTTTCCTTCTTTTTCGGAACAGCACCTTCTTACTAAACAGATCGGAGATTGGACTGGGAGGGCGGGGGCCGGAGGCGGGTCATGGGCTGGGGGGAAGGGTAGACGAGCGGCGGAAACCCTCAGATTCAGAGAAGCATCGAGAACCGGAAGAAGACCATGGGAGGAAGGTAATGGAAGCGGCAGCTGCGCGGTCGAGACCCACGCCCCTCCCAGCAGCGTCCCCCAATTTCCTCACTTGGTATTGAGGCGGCGGATCTCGCGAGAACCTCGTGGCTGGCTAACAGGAGCTATAGCTCTGCAATGACTTAAGGGCAGTTTTGTGCGCTCTTCCTGATGGGGGCCCGCCCCCCAAACCCACAAATTCTCGCGAGATGCAATAGGCACCGGCTCGAGTTGGGGCGGGCCGTCTCCTGGAAGCACCGCCCCTGAATGCTTATACTGGTGGGAGGGAGAGGAAATGGAATTCCCCGGACTGGTTAGAGCGCGCGCCGACACATCCGTCTTTCACGCGCCCAATCAGGAATGTGCGGTGGGAGGTACCACGGTCTAATTACTAGATGCCTTTAGTCCTGGTTGATCCGGGGTTTTGAAGTTTTCGGTTAAGCAGGTGAGCGGTATTTACTCGCCTGCCCGGTGGGCTGGTTAACCAGTGGGAGCAGGCACCCCTCAAAATGGGAACAGTCATTTTAAGTAGAACCCAGCGGACCGCTGATCAGCGCTCTCACGTGCTGAAATATAGTGCATTTCAGACCTAGAGGGTCAATGTTGAAAAGAGTGGGCCCATATAGCCCTTCCTAGAATTACAGCAGGCTAGAAATCAAATTCAACTATGAATTAACAAGGAGGATGGGGAGATAGGGGCGGGCTATTTATTTGCCTCGCCCCATCCGCCAAGATTGAGATAACGGGAATAGGCTTAAAAACTTTCCTCCTCTTTCTTTCAATTTCTAGATCCACAGAGTTGCAGAACTCAAGAGATCAGAGTTTTGGGTCAGAAAAACTTGTTACTTAACTGAAATATCCGGGCGGGGCAGAAATAGAAGGATGGAATTGGCTTGTTTTAATCTGCCGGATGTAAAATATGGAGAGGGTGGTTTTGCTCTCTGTGTATCCTTCAGGCAAAGGGTAGTGCGACATTAATTTTTAAAAGGAATAAAGGTAAGCGCTGACTTGTTTAAAGTTTTCTAACATTCCTTTCTAACCTAACGAAGTGGGTATTTTAAAGAATTAAATAGAAATATAAACTTGTTTTTAAAATATATTTAAAAAGAAAAAAGAAAACATCAAGTTCTTGTTACAATAAAGTATTACCTAATAACTAAAATAGGTCTGTGATGAATGGGCTAATGTATACTGTTTAAGTGGCCAGAATGAGTGTCATAGAGCAATTAGTGAAACGGTGCTTCTCAAGCTAGTATCTATGTGAGTCACCTAAGGATTTTGTTCAGAATGCAGATTTTGATTTAGTAAGCCTTGGTGGAGCATGAGAGTCTACAGTTTTAACAAACTCCGAAGTGATACAGATTATTCTGGTCGGAAGACAACCCTGTGAGTAGCAGAGCACTAAAGTGCTCATCACATAGCCTATTTCCCTTCTTCCAAAATAATCTTTGTTCTCTGTTTTAACCGGTCTAATATAGTAGAAACAGAATTAGGCAGTTGGGGCAGAGGATGAAATACAAGTTTGAGTTCTTGCTCTGATCTCATTTGGGTGATACCGTGTTGTTACCATCTTAGTTTTTTCCAACACTGAACTATACATAATAAGAGCTGTCCTTTTTCACAGGGCTGTGGTATGGTTCAGATGTCATAATGTATGTAAAAGGGTACTGTAGACCGCAGTGCTGTGTAAACATAAGTTATTAATGTAACCAGTCAGACATTAACTGGCCATAATGTGAAACATGTGTAAAAATAATCATAAATATAGGTAATGTTTATGCAACAGTTGTCATGTGTCAGGTACTGTGCATATTAACTCCTTTTACAAATAAAGAAATTGATGCACAGGGAGATTAAGTTACTGATCCCAGGGTCACATAGCTAATAAATGGCAGAAGTAGAATTTGAACCCATGCAGTTAACTTCAGGGTATTTAACCAGTGGTTTCATATTGTCTTCTAGTTTAGAAAGTAGGAGAGTAGGATGTTTTATATTTCTACTTTCAGTGTCCTCTGAATCTCATTTCGTTTGGCTTATTTTTCCCTCTGTTTTGTTCTTTCAGAAGTTATACAAGAGTGGTAGGAAACATCGCTCCCTACCCAAAGGGAACTCACCATATCCAGGAGGTCCATAAAGAAAAGTCCCAGATAAGCCAATTTGTATTACCCTAATCTAAACAAGCTTCAGTATGAAGAGTATAATGGAACATGTTAATGCTCTTAATTAACAATGCACAGCAGACTGGGACAAATTTGAGGTCAGAGTTTTTAACTTTTGTGCCACAGACCACTTTGGCAGTCTGATGAAGCCATGGACTCTTCTAAGAATGTTTCTAAATGTATAAAATAAAATTCATAGCAATAGTTATAATGTGATACAAAGTATCTCATTCCTAGTGGTGATACAGACATAGGTATAGCTGTTTGTTGCTTACATTCAAAATTGAAGGAAATGCTAAATTTCAGTTAGAGATTAGTAAAAATAAAGATGTATTTTTTTTTCTCCCATCCAAGTTCACATACTCCCTGGATTCTATCCATGAACTTCATGATAAAAAATTTTAGGTAAAGTCTAGTGGGCTTATTCCTCTTAGTAAGCCTTGAGGGGATTGTGAAATATTAACGTAGTTATAATTTATATCTGTAACAGTAGTGATTCATTAAAAAAAAGTTTAATTACTACCAGTATACTCTCATTAAGAATGCGTGGAAGTACATAACAGTATTAGGAAATAGTTGTATCCAATTCATTGATTTTATTTATTTATTTTTTAAACTATATCTATAATCATACCCTATGGAAAACTTTCCTATCCAGATGACTTATTTCCCAAGCGTTCTGGTAACTTATGTTTTACTAAATCATTCTTATTTATTACATGCCTTTGCAAATAAGATGTGGTGGAAGAACTGCAAAATGAAAATAATAGCCAAAGATTAAATTAAAATACTGTATAAATTTCTTAATAAGTGTTAATAATTATTATTTGAAGTACTATGTGTGGGGTCTTTTAATTCATTATCTTATCAAATCTCCATTACATAGATGAAACACTCAAGATCTTAAAATTATTAACTGGTAGAGTCAGGATTTAAACCTAGGCAGTATGATCTCAAAGCTCACACTCAACCAGTAAGCTGTTTGATGATTTTTTAGTCCTTTGACTAATAGCCAATATTAATTTGCCTAATAGTGCAACAAGTATATATTTGCTGCCTCAATTATTTATGCATTTCTTAGTATTCCAAGTAGAATTGCACCCAGTGACTGAAAGGAATTTTTTAAATTCTTCCTTTGCAGCAATATTGCTTATAAGATCCAACACCACCTTTAAATAAGTGGGTGACCATTTGGGGCTGGAAAATTGTTTTGCAGAGATTTTTGTTGCAATGGAGTTTTGCTTAGAAAAATCCACTTATGCCTTTCCCTGCCCTACAGACATACTTTCTCATCTGAAATTAAACCTGTTTTATAATGGTGCCACTATATTTTTATGTTGGCCACTGTCAAGATTGTATACAAGAAATGATGACATATAAATAAATGCTAATATATGAAAGTCTAGATTATATATGCCTGGAGACAAGTGATTGTGTAATCCCAATTTTTTATTTGGCACTGAAGTGAATTTATTGGTTGATTACACCTTTTATTTATTTGCTTGTAGTTACACTAGCAAACTTAACAATTTTACTCAATTTTGTTAGGGGTAAAATTAAAAGGAACATGACCTAGAAGCATTTTGATGCTTTAGGGCAGCCTAGGGTTAGCTGAAAATTTAAAACACTATTTACATATCTAGTGTTAGAACTCACTTTACAGTTGCATATAAGGTTAAAATTGACTTTCATTAATTTGACTATTTGAATTACAGTGGTTGAAATGTCTCTATCTGATAAAAAGGAAAGACATGTTTTTTATATTACAGTCTTACAAAGGGCTAAAAAGGTTTTATATATGAAAAAACATTGACATTCAAAAATTAATACAGATACAAAAATGTTGAAAAGATGAGCTTTAAAAAATCCTTCTTAGTGAATATTAAAGTCTCAAAAACTTTCTAGTTATGGTAGATCAGATCTTGCGTGAATTGATGTAAAACACAAGAAAAATATAAAGAATCAAGAAGATTAGTATAAAAGTGGCAATGAAGTAAGTAATAAATAACTAATGAAAGTGTGTCAAAGTCCTAATGTAATGTGAACGTATCAGCAAAGCCACATAATTATAAAAACCTTAGTACTGGGGTTAATTAAAATGTACTTGTGAATAAATACAGTTAACATAGATTGATACATATACTTAGGTTTATGGAGTCCGTATTGTCAGATCTTTGTAACTTTGTCATGGAATTTTATAACTTGCTAAGGATACTGGCTTGCTAGGATACTGGCTCTAACACACTGTATGCCATTTTATTAGTTTAATTAAATTGTAAATGCTGTGGTCCAGAATCTATGCTTACATATGCTGCTTGGAATAGGTAATTTAGAACCCAGGTCAACCAAATGTTATTTCATATTGTTTGCATAAAAGTTAAATTATCCCTTCTCTATACTTTACCAGTTTAGAATCTCATTTTATGATCAAGACAAGTTAATGTGGTTTAGGGAACTGTATTTATGCTAAGAACATCATTTTGACCTTACATTAAGATGGCTTTTGGTACATAATGAACCATGCACAAATGTTTGAGCTAAAAATAAATTTGAGCATTTTCCCATAAAAACCTGTATACATGAATGTTCAGAGTAACATTCATAATAGCTAAAAAGTGGAAAGAACTAAATGTCCATCAGCTGATAAATGGATAAATAAAATGTGATATATCCATATGATGGAATAGTATTAGTTAATAAGAAAATATGAAATACTGATACATGTATCTTGAAGCTTGAAAATATTCTAAGTGAAAAAACCCAGACACAAAGGCCACATGTTTCATTCCATTTATAGGAAATGGCTAGAATAGGCAAATCCATAGAGACAGAAAGGAGATGACTGGCTGCCAGGGATAGGGGCAGGGAGAATGGGAAGTGATTGCTAAATGAGTATGGGGTCTTTTGGGGGGAGATGGTGAAATGTGCTACATTGAGATAATGGTGATGGTTGCAGAACTCTACAGATACACTAAAACCCCCTGAATTGCACACTTTGAAAGAATTTTATGGTATGTGAATTATCTCAGAGTTTTAAAAAAAAAAGTTAATTAGAACCAAATGTGAAATCAACCTGAAGCTTATTACTAAATATTTTCAATATCTCAACATTCTCAGATTACTGATGATAAATGAGATACAGCATCCTTGTAAAATGAAAAATTTACAGCCAGCAGTAGGTTTTTCCTTCAATACAAACAGTATAATTAATCCAGATTAGATTTTAATACAATAGTAAGCCTTTGCTATCAGTTAGGTTTTTTTTTTTTTTTTTAAAGATTTTGTTTATTTATTTGACAGAGAGACACAGCGAGAGAGAGAACACAAGCGGGGGGAATGGGAGAGGGAGAAGCAGGCTTCCCGCTGAGCAGGGAGCCCGATGCGGGGCTCGATCCCAGGACCCCGGGATCATGACCTGAGCCGAAGGCAGATGGTTAACGACTGAGCCACACAGGCGCCTAGTTAGTTTTTAATTTGGGGGTATTTTCACCAATCTTATTTAATGAATAAAACATAGTGATTAAAATTAATTTTAAGTAGCACTGTATTTTCCTTGAAAATAAAAGTTCGAGAGTATGGCCAGAAATAGAATACATCCAAATACAAATAGTCTAAACAGATAAAAACTTTTCTTTAAAATTTCAAATGAAATCAAGTTAGGTTGAAAATCATGGATAAATCATCTAGATAAGGATTTTGAGGATTAGGTAGTGTCAAATGAGAAAAACAATGTAGTAACAAGTTTGATGTCTTTTATTGAAGGGAAACAATCCATCTATTGGGGGAGCATACTACCTAACAAACAGTAGAACACTCTTTTCAGGGGATTTTGGACAGGAGCCAGTTGTACAGAGCATTAGAAGCAGTAAGATGGTAGCAGTAGGATTGGCTAGGAGGTCAGGGATTTCCTTGTAAGGCTAACAGGTCCTGTGTTCTAGGGTAAGGTAAGCTAGCTAAAGTTGAGTTGAAGGATTGTGATTGGTGTATGCTAGGTTTCCCTGGCAGGTGTTTTCCATAAGCTCTGGCTGATTTACGTTTAGGTTTATGACGCGGGCCTGGCCACTGAGGTGGCCTCAGTTTTGTGGATCCCAGTATACAAATTAACTTTATCAGTACTTAACTAAAAAATAAATACTTTGAATTAATATTACTTTCCAACAATAGATATAATCTTTGTTGCTTCAATAACAATGTAAAAAAGTCGAAAGGAAACATATTGTGATTTAGACCAGAAATGGATCATTGTTTTACCAATAGTGAATTTGATTATTTAAATATATCTATGTGAGAATTCTTTAGTAAATTAATAAATTCTTTTATTAAAAAATTGTAAGTTAGGAGTGATGGGAATGCTGTACATAGTGGTTCTGAAGGATCTGATCTATATAGTATCTAAGTAAATGGAGGCACTATGTGAGACTTTGGTTTTTTTTTTCAATATTTATTTATTAGAGTGTATACGCTCTAATAAAGGGGGGAGGGGCAGGAGGAGAGGGAGAACGAGTTTTAAGCAGACTCCATGGTGATTGTAGAGCCCATGTGGGGCTTAACCTCAGGACCTGAGATCATGACCTGAGCCTAAACCAACAGTCAGATGCCTAACTCACTGTGCCAGTTTTTGATACGCAGTATTTGGTACCTGTTGATTTTTTTCACTGCATGAAAGCAGTAATTTTAACACATGGCACTAAAAGAATGAAACTAAGAAACATTTCACTACATCTAAAAAAACCTTAACGAATTTGACTTATTTGGTGTTGAAGAAGTGTGACAGTTTCAGAGATATCCCATCATCAAAGCATATTAAATCCCAAAAGTTAACGATTAATAATGAGATTGGTCTTTACCCTATATATACTTGGTAAGAGAACAGTATGATACAGGTTCTCCACCTTACAAAAAGACCCGTACAAAAATGGAGAATCTTGGGTGCTACAATACTTGAAATTCAACTCTCCGAGAATACTTTCAACAAAACCCCCTGGGATTTAAGATATAATTAGATAGTCACAGATTTTTGTGAATTTAACTTTTCCTTATTTTCCTTCTTTCTATTCTGCAATAATGGAGAGAAGGGGATTACCCTGGAGCATTTTAGGGATAAGGCTTAATTCCTACTCCTGGCTTGTATAGGGCTATAATTAGGGACAAAAGGTAAGGACATTGGAGACTACACGGAAAGGCGTGCAGGAAGAAGCGGGAAGAAAAATGTCAAAGGCAAAACTATTCTTAAGGAAACAAGGAATAAGGAGGATATTTTTTTTCTTCCCCCTCTTTGCTCAAGCACTAGAAGATCTACCCTTGAGCATAGAATTCAGGCTACCACCATTATGGTGGTTCAGTTTTACACAATTTGAGTGCCATTTCTATACTTGTTAACTTGAAATTTAGTCACGATAACATTGTTCACATATGATAGTGCATTCTGCCTTCCAAAAAAGCCTCCTTATTTACGGCTTTTAAAAACATCCATTTATAATATGGGACTGCTTTTGATGTACGTTGAGGCAGAATCAAGAGACTCCTACAGTTTGTCAGTCAGTGATATTTGCGTCTAACTAGGCCAAGGGAAGTTTCTCCCTAAGTGAAGGTTTAGGCTGAAGAATGTTAATGTAATAGAGACCTATTGATATAATTACACCCATCTTCCTAAAAAAATATATTGAATGCCTTTTATATGCAAGGCATTGAGCTAGATGCTGAAGATACATAAATGAAAGACCCAGATGTCACCTTGAAGAACGTCTTTTAATTGGGAAGACCATTAAGGATCAGACAATCACAGTAATGTGATGACATAAATGCATGCATAGAGTAATATTAAGGTACTTAATTTAGCTGGGGATGCTCAGGGCAAGTTTCTATATGGAAGAGAGCTGTCTTTAAAGAAATGAAAGAAAGGCATAGCTGGGGGGGGCGGGGGAAAGGAGGAAGCTTCCTAGGCAGAGGGAACAACGCAAAGACTTAGAGAACTTGACCTGGTAAGTTTTGGAAACCACAGGTTTGGCAAGTACTTTGGCTTGCAGTTGGGGAGTAGAGGAGGGCAGAGGAAAGAATGAATGAGAAGAGACGAAACAGTTGAAAGACAAGGCTGGATATATTGAGGGCCTTAACATGCCATGGTAATGAGTTCAGATTTTATTCTGAAGGGTATGGGATGGGAGAATTGAATTTTAACATAAAGTCTTGACCAGACTTTAATCACAAGAAGATAACTATGTGATAGCAGTATGGAAGATGTAACTGAAGTGTGTGTTAGGGTGGAGACTAGAAGCAAAGAGACCACTTGGGATGCTGTTGAATAGTTGAGATGTGATTGTGAGAAAGACCTAGAATAGTTGCAGTACTTGCACTAAGGACCATAGTATGTTTAGTGTATTTACTGGGTGGAGTTTACGTTAAAAATTTTTCTGAGTATCCTCCAGTTATTTTTATTAGAATATTATAATAAAATCATGTATAAAAAACATTCCAATAAGCTATAACATTGTAATAAAAATAGGTTAAGACCTAATACTTGGTATTAACTCTTTATGCTCTTACCTCTTGAAGAACCTTAAAACTAAAGTTTATAAAATGTAGAAAAATATAAACTAATAAAATTAATATCTGTGTGTAACCTGCGTGCTACTTAAGTTTTTTTACTTTTTACAAATTGCCTCTTGAAACGTAAATACAGAACTAACTGCCACAATTTAGGTTCTTCTAAATTTGGAATGTCTGTACTAACTGGTTGTGTTCCATATATGATGACCAGTTTTCTTTACTAAACCTTTAAGAGACCTTTGTTCATTCTTTCACTGATGTTATTTGGCTTTCACATGGCCAGAAAGAAGTGTTTATTATCTATTTCTTTTCTCATTTGCCTAAGAGAGTGCTATTACACAGTACCAACAAGATCATAAACCTAAACACAACACAGGTTCTGGAATCACATGGCAGTATTTAGTTATAGGTGGCAATTATGGTGATTTAGACTATGATTGTATTAGGGATTAATGAAATAAATCACAAAATGGGAAAAAATCTGGTAAAGAATTCAAAGATTCTAGTTTGAGAAACACTGATGTAGAGGTTATAAAAAACCTTTTTGTCACATACCTAAAGTCATATTGGTTGAGTCTTGACTTCGTGACTCTGAGTAGAGTCAAGAAATGGTAGGCAGGTAGGACAGATAAGTAACTTGACTCTAAAGTTAAAGTAAAGGGGGGGGAAGGGCTTAGGTGAATTTTAAGGTTCATTCCTGTTCTGGAGCTAAAAACATAATATCTAATGGGAAAGTAATTCAGTCTCCAGGTCAGCCCACAAAGGGCTATTCTCTAAATCCAACCTCTCTGTGTTTCATGTTACTATGAGAAAATACTCCTTAGAATTTCCAGTTGATACAGCAGGAATGATCTCTGCCCATCAGAATGAGGCATCCTACCTTTCTGTTTTGTTAGCGAGAAATTCTCCTACCTTCAAGTAACAGGAATTTATTATTTCCTGTAATTTAGGGCAAGAACTCAAGCAGAGCAGGAATAATTGGACTGAGGGTAAAATCATATTGAGTGGTCAGATAAAAGCTTTAGAAAGTTGGAGATTGGTGGCCAAGGAATCTGTATATTTAACCTTAGATGTTACTGTATGGTTTAGGTCGGCTCTGGGACCCCCTTCTTTTCTTTTTTAGTGCCAGATTGGTTCACCCATGTTCTTCTCTCCTGCCATTACCAATTGCTTCCTAACAGAAACCAACAAGCTTTCTTTTCTGTCCTGCTAACTAGGCAAGTATACAACCTCACAGAATACAGAAGAAGAATACAATTCTTTTTTTCCTTATAGTTTTGTTCCTAAAGCAAGTCTGTACCCTGTTAAGTTTTCATAAGGGTTTTAATTTCTGGTGATAGTACGTTAGTATTTATATATGATTATAAGCAAGCTCCTGGTAGTATGAAGGTCAGCAAGAGAGTAGTTGCAGTGATACAAAGAACTCTCATTTGGTCCTGGTTTCCTTCCTATCATCACTTCCAAGCCCCCACTCAACAGATCAGACTCAATAGAAAAAAATCACAAGATTCAACTGTACTTTAAAGGAAAATTAGAAATGGTTTCTGTAATACTCTTGATATAACAAATTAGTATAAATTCAGTGACTTAAAACAACAGTTATCTTAGATATTTGGAGCTCGGAAGTCTGAAATGGGTCCTACTGGTGTAAAATCAAGGTATAAGCAGGATTGGTTCCTTTCTGGAGGTTTGGGGCAGAATCTCTGTTCTTGCCCTTTCCAGCTTTAAGAGGCTGCGAGCACTGTGGCTCGTGATCCCCTTCCATCTTCAAAGCCAGAAATGGCTGGTTGAATCTTTCTCATATCACGTCACTCTGACACACTTGCCGGCCTCCTTTCATTTATAAGGATCTTTGTGATTGTATTGGGCCTGCATAGATAATCCAGGAAAATCTACCCATGTGAAGGCCAGAGGATTAGCTACCTTAATTCCATCCCCAATCTTAATTCCCCCTTGCTATGTAACATAATATATTCATGAGTTCCAGGGACTGAGATATAGACATCTTCGGTGGGGGTGGAAGATCAAGGGGAGACATTATTCTGGCTACGACAGCTATTTATAATTCTTTGGGTACTCTTGAGTTTAAGAGCAACTTTTTTCCTTCCATCAGTTCTCATTTTATTCATTCAAAATATATTTGACTACCTACTCAAAATATCAAGTGTGAAATGGTATAGAAATTTAAATATACTAAGGATTAGAAACTTGTCAACTAAATTTTGTCACTGATGAGTCAGAATTTTATTGAGATAGTGTTGACAGAATTTAAATTTAAGCACATTGGGGAGTGAATGGAAAGTGAAAAAATGCAGAGCTTGGTCATGATAGGAAGTTAGAAAATAGGGAATTAGCTTAGAGTAATTCAGGGTCAAAGGAGGATTATTATTATTATTATTTTTTAGAATGGGAGAGATTTGAGTATATTTATAGTCTAGAGGAAATCGTGAGAGAGATGAGATACAGAACAGAGATGAATAGATGGAGTCATTTTCTTCACAAGATGTGACTGTAGGTCAAAAATAGAGTATTTGATTTTGAACAATGGGGAAACATCAGACACTAGAAGGAATAAGATTAGAATGGGTAAAAATGAAGACAATTTTAAGTAAGAAGAGGCAGAAAGTTGACCATTAATACTCAATTTTTTCAACTTAATTAATTGGAAGGAGTGCTTTATCTATTCATCTGTTGAGGAACGCTCAGGTTGCTTCTGTATCTTGGCTATTGTAAATAATGCTACAATAAATAAAGGGTTGCATAATCTTTTCAAATTAGTGTTTTCATTTTCTTGGGTAAATACCCAGAAGTGGAATTACTGAGTCATATGGTATTTCTATTTTTAATTTTTGGAGAAATCTCCATACTGTTTTCCATAGTTGTTACACCAGTTTACATTTCCACCAAGAAAGCATGAGGGTTACCTTTTTTTCCACATCTTTGTCAATGCTTATTATTTCTTGTCTTTTGATACTAGCCATTCTGACCACTTTGAAGTAATAGCTCATTGTGGTTTTAAATTTGCATTTCCCTGATGATTATTGATGTTGAGCATCTTTTCATGTGTCTGTTGGCCATCTGTATGTCTTCTTTGGAAAAATGTCTATTCAGGTCCTCTATTTTTAAATTGTATTATTATTGGGGCACCTGGGTGGCTCAGTCGTTAAGCGTCTGCCTTCGGCTCAGGTCATGATCCCAGGGTCCTGGGATCGAGCCCCGCATCGGGCTCCCTGCTTGGCAGGAAGCCTGCTACTCCCTCTCCCACTCCCCCTGCTTGTGTTCCCTCTCATGCTGTGGTTCTCTCTGTCAAATAAATAAATAAAATCTTAAGTTGTATGAGTTTTTTAAGTATATTTTGGATATTAGCCCCTTAGCACATATGTCATTTATAAATGTCTTCTCCCGGGGCGCCTGGGTGGCTCAGTTGGTTAAGCGACTGCCTTCGGCTCAGGTCATGATCCTGGAGTCCCTGGATCGAGTCCCACATCGGGCTCCCTGCTCAGCAAGGAGCCTGCTTCTCCCTCTAACCCTCCCCCTGTCATGTACTCTCTCTCTCTCTCTCATTCTCGCTCTCTCAAATAAATAAATCTTTAAAAAAAATAAAAAAAATAAAAATAAATGTCTTCTCCCATTCTGTAGGTTGCCTTTTTGTTGTGTTGGTGGTTTCCTTTGCTCTACAAAAGCTTTTTAGTTTGATGTAGTACAAATTGTTTATTTTTGCTTTTGTTTCCCTTGCCTGAGGAGACATATCCAGAAAAATATTGCTTAAGTCCAAGAGTTTACTGCCTATGGTTTCTTTTAGGAGTTTTGTGATTTCAGGTCTTACATTTAGGTCTTTAATCCATTTTGCATTTATTTGTATAATGTAAGAAAGTGGTCTTAGTTGCATTCTTTTGCATTTAGCTATCCAGTTTTCTCAACACCATTTACTGAGGAGACTCTTTTCCCCAATGTGTATTTTTGCCTTCTTTGTTGTAGATAATTGACCATGTAAGTGTGGATTTATTTCTGGGCTCTCTATTCTGCTCTATTGATTTCTGTGTATGTTTTTGTGCCAGTACCATACTATTTTGATTACTGTATCTTTGTAGTACAGTTTGAAATCTGGATTGTCAATACTTCCAGCTTTGTTCTTTCTCAGGATTGCTTTGGCTATTTGAGGTCTTTTGTCATTACACTCAAATTTAAGAATTATTTGTTCTAGTTCTGTTAAAAGTACTAATGGTATTTTGATAGGGATTGCATTGAATCTGTAGGTTGCTTTGGGTAGTATGGAAGTTTTAACAATATTCTTCCAATCCATGATCACAGAACATCTTTCATTTGTGTCTTCTCCAGTTTCTTTCCTGATGTCTTATAGTTTGTAGGGTACAGTTCTTTTGCCTCCTTGGTTACATTTATTCCTAGGTAATTCTTTTTTGATGCAGTTGTCAATGGGATTGTTTTCTTAATTTCGCTTTCTTGTAGTTTGTTCTTAGTGTATAGAAATGCAACAAATTTCTGTATATTGGTTCTTTATTTAGCAAATTTACTGAATCCATTCATTGGTTCTAATAGTTTTTTGGTGGAGTGTTTAGGGTTTCCCATATATGGTATCATGTCATCTGCAAATAGTGAAAGTTTTACTTCTTCTTTACCAATTGGGATGCCTTTTATTTCTTTTTCTTGTCTGATTGCTGTGGCTAAGACTTCTAGTACTATGTTGAATAAATGTGGTGAGTGGACATCCTTGTCTTGTTCCTGATTTTAGAGGAATGCTTTTAGCTTTTCACTGCTGAGTATGATGTTAGCTGTGGATTTGTCCTATATGGCCTTTATTATGTTGAAGTACATTCTTTCTAAACCCACTTTGTGGAGAGGTTTTATAATGAACAGTTGTTGAGTTTTGTGCAGGGCTTTTTCTGCATTTTTGGAGATGATCATATGATTTTTATCCTTCATTTTGTTAATGTGGTGTATCACATTGGTTGATTTGAAGGTGTTGAATTATCCTTGCATCGCCAAAATAAATCCCATTTGATTGTGGTGAATGATCCTTTTAACATATTGTTGAATTTGGTTTGCTGAATTTTGTTGAGGATTTTTGCATCTCCTTTCATCAGGGATATTGGTATGTAATTTTCTTTTTTTGCAGTGTCTTTGGTTTTGGTATCAGGATAATCCTGGCTTCACAGAATAAATTTGGAAGCATTCCTTCCTCATCTGTTTTTTGGAATAGTTTGAGAAGGATAGGTATCAGTTCTCTAAATGTTTGGTAGAATTCACCTCTGAAGCTCTCTGGTCCTATACTTTTGTTTGTTGGGAGTTTTTTGATTACTGATTCCATTTTGGTACTAGTAATCAGTCTGTTCAGATCTAATTCTTCCTGATTCAGTCTCCAGATTTTGTATGTTTCTAGGAATTTATCTATTTCTTCTAGGTTGTCCAAATCTCATTTTCCTTTGTATTTCTGTGTCAGCTGTAACATCTCCTCCTTTGTTTCTGATATTATTTTTTTAGAGGGAGGGGGGAAGGGCAGAAGGAAAGGGAGAAAGAATCTTAAGCAGGCTCCACACCCAGCACAGAGCCTGATGTGGAGCTCAATCTCACAACCCTGAGATTATGACCTGAGTCAAAATCAAGAGTTGGACACTTAACCCACTGAGCCATCCAAGCTCAGTTCTTTCTCTTTTTTTGTTGATGAGTCTGGCTAAAGGTTTATCAATTTTATTTTTTCAAAGAACCAGCTCTTTCTTTATAAGTAATTGATCTACTATCATTACCATGTGCTTGCTTTTACGGTGGAATTTTTTCCTTTTATAAAGTTTTCTTCTAGTTATGGCCTTTCCATTTTTGCTTATGGACTTCCCTTTAATATTTCTTGTAAGGCTGGTTTAACAGTGCTGAACTTTGTTTATCTGGGAGACTCTTTATCTCTCCTTCAATTCTGAATGATAACCTTGCCCAGTATTCTTGGTTGTAGATTTTTTCCTTTGAGCACTTTGAATAGATCATGCCACTCTCTTCTGGCTTGTAAACTTTCTGCTGACAAATTAGGTGATAGCCTTATGGTGTTTCCCTTGTATGTAACTATTTGCTCTTGCCGCTTTTAAAATTCTCTCTTTATCTTTAATTTTGGACATTTTAATTATTATATATCTTGGTGTGGACTGCCTTGGGCTCACTTATTTGGGGCTCTCTGTGTAGCCTAGGCCAGGATGTCTGTTTTCATCCCCTTAAACTTAGAGGTTTTTAGCTATTTTCTCAAATAAGTTTTCTGCCCTTTTCTCTTCTCCTTCTGGGACCCTATAATATGAGTGTTAGTATGCTTGATGTTGTCCCAGAAGTCCCTTAACCTATCCTTATTATTTGTTTTTTTATTTTCTTTTGTTTTTACTATTAGGCTTGGGTGCTTTCCATTACCCTGTCTTCCAGATCACTGCTCCATTCTTCTGCATTCTCTAATCTGCTATTGATTCTCTCTAGTGTATTTTTCATTTCAGCTATTGTATTCTTCAGCTGATTCTTTTTTATATTTTCTCTCTCTTTGTTGAAGTTCTCACTGAGCTCGTATGCTTCTCTCAAATCTGGTTAACATCTTAATGACCATTACCTTGTACTCTTTATCAGATAGATTCCTTATCTCTTTCATAGTTCTCTTTCTGAGGTTTTGTCTTGTACTTTTGTTTGGAACATACTCTTCTGTCTCCTGATTTTGTCTGACTCTGTATTGTTTCTGTATATGGGTAGGTCAGGTCTCCTGATGTTGAAAGTAACGGCCTTATGTAGAAGGTGTCCCATGGGGCCCAGTATCACAGTCCTCTGTGGTCACCAGAACCAGGTACTTCCAACGGTATCTCCTGTCTGGGCTGCATGCACCTTCCTGTTGTGACTGGGCTTGACTGCTGCAGGCATACTGGTGGGCAGATCTGGCCTCCAGCCTAGGTAGCTGCAGTGATTAGCCATGACTACTGTGGGCATACTGGTGGGGAGGGCTGGACCCCTGTGCAGCTAGCTAAGAGATCTGGCTGTAGTGGGTGTGCTGGTGGATGGGTTTAGCTCCCAGTGTAGCTGGCTAAGAGTCTTAGCTACAACTGCTGTGGGCATGCTGGTGGGTGAGGCTAGCACCACCCCCCTCCCTGGGGCAGGAGTTGCTCTGGAGGTGCACTGCCCTGGGCTGGGGCTGCCCACCATGTGTGGTGGGGTGAAAGTTGCTTTGGGGAAACACTGGTCAAAATTGAGGCTGCTGGGGCACCTGGCTGGCTCAGTCGGTGGAGCATGTGACTCTTGATCTTGGGGTTGTGAGTTTCAGCCTCATGTTAGGTGTAGAGATTAGCCCAATAAAATCTTAAAAGCAAAACAAAACAGGGTGTTTGCCAGGTGTGGTGCCGATTGGGCTAGACAGGTTTACAGGGGAATGCTGGGGTAGGGCAAGTGGTGTTATCAGGACAGATGGAGAGTGTCAGAACTGGCTCCCACAAGCATCTGGCCAGCTAAGCTGAAAGAAGCAAGAAAAATGGTGCCCACGAGCATTTCCCTGACCCTTCAGCACACACCCTAAAATTAGTAAATTTCCTTCATGTATAACCCAGGTGCTTTTCAAACTGCTGCCTCTGTGTTGGATCTCAGACCAAGTGATACAGTGCTCTGACCCTTTGAGTGGAGTCTTGGTTTCTTAAAGCCTTTTGGCTCTCTTGGAGTTAAGGTAAGCCCCGCTGATTTTCACAGGCAGATTTTATGGGGGTTTCTTTTCTTTGTGCAGGTGCCCAGAGCCAGAGGTGCCTGATGTGGGCCTTGATTCCCCTTGCTTCTTAGAGAGGACCTCCATTCCTGTGATATCCCTCCTGCTTGTGGGTTGCTATACCAGGGGTTTGGTTCCTGACTGAGTCTCTGCCCCTTCTACCCTTCTGAATGTGGCTTTTTCTTTATTATCTCTAGCTGTGGAAAAGCTGTTCTGCTAGTCTTCAGGTTGTTTTCAGAGTGACTTGCATTAAATGTAGTTGCAGCCTTGGTGTGTCCCTTGGGGGAGGTGAGCTCAGGATCCTTCTACTCTTCCATCTTCCTTGCAATTGGTACCTTTTGTAGTGTAAAATCAACAGCACTTCTCAAAAATTAATACTCCCATCCCAAGAAACCCAAATGGCAGAATAAAAGTTTATATGCCACATGAGAGGGAGTACAGAAAGAAGTGAGAGTGGCATTTTAAATTTAATCAAGATTCATTCAGCAGATATTTATTGAGCAACTACTATGCATTAGCTTCTGAGCATGGGCTTGTGGAAAACTTAGATGATCTATTTTCATACTTTTCTTCCAAGAGTCCTTAAGTCTACAAAACAAACTGCCTGAGTTGGAGGCCGAAGCCTTGCCCATTCAGAATCTTTATCACTTTCCCTCTATCTCCAATCCCATACCCACTCAGGATACCTCAGATGGTTCTGTGAGTATCCCTAGTGTTCACTGAATGGAGTCTGAAAAACTGATGGTTTAATGAATATTAATACCAAAGCCTCATTATTATAGTCATGTGAGGAACAAATAATATGAAATATATTAGAGATAAGTATAAAGATAGGTACTCAGATGAAGAGAATCTGGCCTAACAACAGACATGTGATAAAGACATGAGAATTTCAGTTGCTTGACATCTCAGTATAAACCAGCAATGTGCTTAGGGCTGCCCAAAGAACCTACACAGTTTTATTCTGAAAGATGGAAATATGTGGTCCAGAACAAAGCAGTTGCTTTTTCCACATCTCCATTGGTCAAACCACAGTTTAAAAAAATTTTTTATGGCTTTATTGAAGTACAACTGACATACAATACATTGCATATATTTAAAAGTGTATAGTTTGGTAATTTGACATATGTATATACCCATGAAACAATCACCAAAATCAAGATAATAAACATATGCATCACTACAAGTGTCTGTGTACTTCTTTGTAAACCCTTTCTGTTGTTCCCCTAACCCCTCTCCCCTTTATCCACAGGAAGCCATTGATCCGTTTTGTCCTATAGACTAATTTGCATTTTCTACAATTTTAAATAGAATCAAACAGTATGCCCTCTGACTTTTTTTACTCAGCATAATTATTTTGAGATTTACCTATGTTGTGTCACTCAATAATTCATTACTTTATTGTTGAGTAGTAGTCTTTGTATGGGTATGCCACAATTTCCATATCCATTTACCCATCAGTGGACATTCTGGTTGTTTCCACTTTTTGTCTATAACAAATACTCCCTTTTTTTAAAGACCCTATTTATTTATTTGGCAGAGAGTGAGAGAGCACAAGCAAGGAGGAGTGACAGAGGGAGGGAGAAGCAGGCTTCCCGCTGAGCAGGGAGCCAGACACGGGGCTCGATCCCAGGGCCCTGGGATCATGACCTGAGCCGAAGGCAGACGCCCAACCAACTAAGCCACCCAGGTGCCTCTGTAACAAATACTCTTGTACGAGTGTTTGTATGGACATAGGTTTTCATTTCTTTTAGGTAAATAGCTAGGAGTGGAATAGTTGGATCATTTGATAAGTATATGTTTAACATTTTAAGAAACTGCCAAGCTGTTTTCCAAGTGGTTGTACCATTTTACATTCTCCCCAGCTGTGTATGAGAATTCCAATTCCTCCTGACTTGTTATGACTAGTCTTTTCAATCAGCCATGCTAATAGGTATGTAGTGGTATATCTCATTGTCATTTTAATTTGCATTTACCTAGTGACTAAAGATGTTCAACATGTTTTCATGTACTGCTTTACCATCTACATTTCTTCCTTGAAGAAAGGTCCCTATATTTTTCCCATTGTTTATCGAGTTCCTTTTGTTTGTATTTATTTACAGGTGATACAAATTAAGCATTTACACCAGCCTTAGAAAATTTTTAAAAAGTCAAGTCATAACAAGGTAACATATACATGGAGGAATATGAAAAAGGCATGAAGGACTCAACTCATATTGGCTAGTGCCTAAGTCACTTCCGAAACTAAGTGTGCAGACAGTAGTGTGCTAGAGTTGGCTTATGCTGCCTTATGAGTGCCAATTTAAAAATTTTTAGAAATTCTGCAGGCTATTAAACACAGCCGTTATTAAAAATTAATTATATAAGCTGACAATTATGTTAAAATTCAATATATAAGTCTCAGTAAAACTCAAAATTCACTTCCTCATTTTTACTATTTTCCATGTTTTTGTGGTTATGTCTATCATATCCATATTGTAGAAATCCCATATTATAGTTTGATAATTATACATCTCCTTCCAGTTCTGTGTTCTGTGATGTCCTGTGGTAGCTTGAAATGAGCCAGTGGGAGTATTTACCACCCCCAAATTTGCAGACACCACAATCAAAACTTTTTTTTCCTGGTGAGTTGTCAAACATTTACCAGCTCACCAGTAATGACAAAGACCTTCAAACTGCACTGACTTACTCTCCATGATGAATAATTGAAGCTTTAGTCACATGGAGAACTCCCCTTTGTGAAACAATTCCTCAAGAACAGATCAATATTTTTGCTGCAGAATAAAGCTTACAAAACCTATTTTCCTTGCTGCTCAGGTTTTTTTTTTTTTTCCTCATTTCCAAGTACCCTGAGGTTGAGAATGCCAAAGTCTACTGGATAAGGGAGCATGCCAATACATTATTTCTGTGGTGACATGTAAAAAATACAAAGTATTTTATTTGAAGTAGAACTAGAAGGGCTGTTAAATATTAAAAATTGTAATGGACAAAAAAATAGGAAAGGCAAACAGCTCTGTATAACCAAATTTCTATTCATGTAAGAGTAGGGGAAACTAGACTAAAATGAGAGGGAGCAAATGATGATACAAGAGGAATGTTTGGTCTAAACACCCAATCAGCTTTCTAAAGGTGGACAAAGCATTTTTGTTTTAAGTCTAAACTTACTAAAGATGCTGGATATTATTAGAAATGTAAAGTTACAGATGCAGTATACTAGAGCAGTCCAGAGATAATCAAACTATGGGGGACAAGTTCGTAGTGCAAAAGATAGAGCTAATGCTATGGTTGAGTGTCCATTATGATTTAATTTTAAAAACAACTAGGAGAAACTAAGCATTTTAAAAGGAAAAGAAACCATCTTAAAGTTCATAGTCTAAATTAAAAAGGCATATACATTTAAAATATAAAAGAAACATATACCATGAACCTTTTTTTTAAAGATTTGAGAGAGAGAGAGTACACGTGAGGGGGGGCAGGAGAGGGAATCCCAAGGAGACTCCCCGCTGAGCACAGAGCCTGACGTGGGGCTCGATCTCGTGACCCTGAGATCATGACCTGAGATGAAACCAAGAGTTGGGACGCTTAACTGACTGAGCCATCCAGGTGCCCTGATCATCATGCATATGACTTTCAGTAAGACACTTATTATGTCTCACATGAAATTCAAATAGAAGTTAAGATGTTTGCCTGATTTTTAGTAAGATACTAGTACCCTAAAGTACTAATAGTGGTAACTGTTTAGAGTGATGCGTACTGAAGAATATCAGTTTAGTATTAAATTAGAGGGAACAAATAATCCTTAAATCAGTCAATGCCCATGTAATCACTTTACTAATAAAATGGACAAAATAGATGGAACTTTCATCAAATCAGCAGGTACAGGCTTTATTTTTTAAATTAAAAATGAGGAAATATATATCCCCAAGGAGATAACTTCTTTCTCTCTCAAAACTTAAAATTTTATAAAGGAGATTGAATCATCTCACATGAAAATAAGAATATATGGAACTAATAGATGTAATAGAGAACTGCCTGCTGAACATTTCCACAATTAAAATGAAATAAATCACTGTTTTCTCCCTAACCTTTGTCCTGATCTCCTAAATCAGTTCCTCTCCTGACTGACTGATTTAAGTGGGACTCTATTTTCTAGTCACCAGGATTCATTTTTTTCTTTCACCCTTCTCATTCCTTACCAGTCTCCATTTTTACATCTTTGGATCTTCAAATGCATATTACACTTTAAATTTTATAACATACATTTAAAAAAGATTCTTGTCATTATATTTGTATAACCACTCTGAGTTAAGCAAAAGTTATTAGCATTTCATCATTCTATTAAAGGCCTCCAAAGTGATGGGCATGTAAATAAGCAGAATCAGACAGGTTAAATGACTTGCCCAAGTTGACAGGACCAGTAATTACAAGTCCTGTGATTCTAATGTCAGCATTGTTTTCATTACACTATGATGCCTGTCATCAACAACTCCTATTCGGTCCATTACTATAGATTCCCAGTGGGTCTCTCTGCCTCTGTTCCTACTTCTTCAGTCTATTTTGCATGTCACTATCAGATTAAACACAGCTTTTATTAAAAGATACCACAATGAAGAAATTTCCAATGGCTTCCTATATAGAGAATACAAATCAGAACTTTATCTCTGCTTTTATGTGTGAAATCTCTAATCAAACTGGGCTCCTCATGTTCCTTCAAATATACTTGTGGGGTGCCTGGCTGGCTCAATTGGTTAAGTGTCCACCCTTGGCTCAGGTATTATCTCCAGGTCCTGGGGTCAAGCCCCACGTTGGCTTCTGCTTCTCCCTCCCCCTCGGCCCCGCCCTCCAGCTTGTGCTCTCTCTCTCTCTCTCTCTCTCTCTCTAATAAATAAATTTAAAAATATCTTTCAAATATATCGTAACTTTCCTGAGACTATGCCTTTGCTTCTAGCAGTGTTTCCCTTCCTTGAGTTATAAATCCCTGAGTAACAGTTATTGCGTTTATTACATATTTATAGTTTATATGCTAAACATGTACAACTACTACCTTGTGGATTTTGATAAGAGAGGCAGGGGCATCCAGTAAAATTCTTGACATTAAAAATGAGTCTTCAAGGGGCACCTGGGTGGCTCGGTTGGGTGGCGGCCTTCAGCTCGGGTTGTGATCCCAGGCTCCTGGGATCGAGCCCCACGTCGGGCTCCCTGCTCAGCAGAGAGCCTGCTTCTCCCTCTCCCTCTGCCTGTCGCTCTGCCTACTTGTGCTTTCTATCTCTCTGTCAAATAAATAAATAAAATCTTAAAAAATGAGTCTTTGAGGGACCTGGCTGGCTCAGTTGGTAGAGCATAAAACTCTTGATCTCGGGGTTCTGAGTTCAAGCCCCACATTGGGTGTAGAGATTATTTAAAAAATAAGAAAAACTTTTTAAAAATGAGTCGTCTGCAGTTCCACTTCTGGTAATGAAGAACTACGTGGGTTTTGATCATGCTTTAGCTGAGAACAACTAGAAGAGTGAACCAAGAAAAAGAAAACCACATTTTTTTAAAGGCACTGAAAAGCTGCCAAATTGGTGAAGATTGCAGGACCAAGATCTAGGAGAGGGAGACATGTTGGAGAGATGCTTGAATATCTGGGACCTCCTTTCTGCTGGACGCATCGGTCTTTTCCAAAAGCAACTGAGAAGGTAAACAGATTTTTGCAAGCTCACAGGCCTAGGAGAGGGGGCAGGGAGGTTGAAAAACTGGAGTTTAGGGCTCACCAAGGAAGAGATAAACATCTCAGCCTTTCAGTTGAGATCCTGAAGGGCTGTACCCTAGCAGTCAAAGTGAACTGAAAATAGAACTGGCAGGGATTGAATCCTATCTGGCCCTAACTGGACCGTAGTGATCTGAGTCTGCTAAAAGCCCCAGTTGAGCTGCCTAATGGAAGCAAAAGAAATCCTCTCTAGAGGAAAGCACTGCTATCCAGAGCTTCAAAATACTTATGCAATCTTTTATATATAATATCCAGCACACAGAAAAAATAATCAGGTATATGAGAAGGTACAACAAAAGCAGAGAAGCAACAGATCATAGAAACAAACCCCACAGGGATTATGAAACAAAGACTTTAAAATGCTGTTTAAAATGCTCAGGAACTTAAAATCTAAGAATAAGAATGTGTGTAGAGAATGAAAACACAAACAAATGGAAATTCTATTGTTCAAAGATTGCTAACATTAAAAACCCAGTGGATGGACTTAATAGCCAATTATACAGAGCTAAAGACAAAATTAGGGAACTGGATGAAGTTCAGAAGAAAATATTCAGATTTACAGAAACAAAAGGATGAAAATATGGAAAAAAATTTTTTAAAAAGTGGAAGAGACTTACGGTATAGAATAAAAAAAAAAGTTTAATATAGTTATAATTAAGACCGAAAAGGAGAGGAATGAGAGAATATAACAAAGTGATACCCGAAGAGATGTCTAAAGTAAGTAAAAGGCATCATGCCTTGGATTCAAGAAACACTGTAAACTAGAAAAAGGCAAAAAACCACACCTAAGCACGTCATAGTAAAACTGCTGAAAACCAAAGAGAAAAATTTTAAGCATCCAGAGGAAAAAGACAAATTACTTTATCAAATGAATGACAGTAAGACCACTGCTTTGCAACCAAAATGAGCTATCTTCAGAGTACCAAAGGAAAGTATCAACTTAGAATTTACGTTCAAACAATATAACTTTCAAATATTGAGGCAAAATAAAGACATTTTCAAACAAACAGAAACAGAATTTGTCACCAGCATTTTTGCCTTACAAGAAAGAGTGGACCTTGGGCAGAGAAATGATCTCAGATGGATGCTCTCAGATTATGGAAGAGATGAAGAGCAATGAAAAGGAAAAATATATAGGTAAATCTCAATAAATAGTAACTTTACAAAACAATGCTAATATATTTTGATGTTAAAAACATACAGATTTAAAAACGTAACAACACGGTAACTGAGAAGAGAAGGTAAATAGACTTAAAGTGGTCCAAGGTGTTCCCATTGTCCAGGAAGTGGATAAAATACTAATATATCCTAGGCTTTTAAAAATCAAGGATGTACATTCTAATTTCCACAGGAATTAAGAATATTAAAAGAACATAAAACCAAAAAGCTAAACAAAAAACAATGAAATTAAAAAAAAAAAAAACTTGAACAATCCCCAAGAAAGTAGAGAAATAATGAAAAACAGGTGAGACAAAAACAGCTGGATGGCAGCTTTAAAGCCAATCTATCAGTAATTACATTAAATGCAAACGGATTATCCCAATTCAAAGACAAAGACTGTCTTGGACTTATAAAGGTATACTTTTAACCTGTTTCAAGAGACAAATCTTAAATGGAATGCAGAAAAGCTTAAAGTAAAAAGATGTGTACCATGCAAAAACTAACAAAGATGGTGTGATTATGCTAAATCCAAGTAGATTTTAAGCAAGAAGCAATACAAGAGAGAAAAAGTTCACAGGCGCCTGGCCGGCTTAGTTGGTAGAGCACGGGACTCTTGATCTCAGGGTCATGAGTTCAAGCCCCATCTTGGTCATAGAAAAAAAAAAAAGTTCATGTGTCCAAGAGTCCTAACAGGAAACAAATGATACACTCAGGATCATTTAAAAGTTTACTTACAAAGGGACTAATTACAAATGTGTGTGTGTAGGGTATAAGAGAATTACAAGGATAGACTCTAAGAGAAGAGGAAAAAATCAGAACCAGGAAGGAGAGAGAATTGTGAAGAGTTCACTTTGAGAGAGGCACTGACCTAAGGTCAAGGTATACATCCAGTTCCAGGTAGCCTCTACTGGAGGGAGCCAGAGGGAATAAATATGCTTACCTCACTCTTTACCACTATGCAATCTCCTCCCATCAGCTACAAATCATGGGGTGGTGTCATTCAGTCCTGAAACCATAAACATCAGCCACCCCAGAAGTCTTCATATATGGTATGGGAGAAAAGAAACAAGTTCCAAAACAGTCTCATAAAACTGCTTTTTAAGCTGGTCATGAGGCCTGGATTCATAAACATAGTTCTCTTTCACTATCCATTCTTAGTTTCTCTCACTTTTTGCTTGTACCTCACCTGAATGGGATTTTTTTTCTTTTTTAAGATTTTATTTGAGAGAGAAGGAGGAGGAGCAAAGGGAGAGAGAGAGTAGAGAGAAGAGCAGAGGGAGAGGGGGAGAGAGTATCCTAAGCTGACTCCATGCTGAGCGTGGAGCCTGAGGCAGGACTCGATCTCACGACCCTGAGATCATGACCGGAGCTGAAATCAAGAGTCAGATGCTTAACAGACTGAGCCACCCAGGTACACCCTGATAGGATTTTTTACCAGGTGGGGTGCTCCAACATCCATTCTTTTTTTTTTTAAAGATTTTTTTTTTTTTTTTTTTGACAGAGACAGCGAGAGAGGGAACACAAGCAGGGGAAGTGGGAGAGGAGAAGCAGGCTTTCCGCCGAGCAGGGAGCCCGATGCGGGGCTCGATCCCAGGACCCTGAGATCATGACCTGAGCTGAAGGCAGTCGCTTAACCAACTGAGCCACCCAGGCACCCTCCAACATTCATTCTTATTAGTCCCAGTGGAGGTCCTTTTTGGGTTACCCTAGTTTTTTATTGGACTACTGGCTGAGAATACAAACAAGAATTTCAGAGAATACTCTTACATTCCATATATAGTCCTATTTATTCCATTGTATAGCAGTGATGCAATTTCCCCGTTAAAAGGGATCCCAGGGCACCTGGGTGTTGCAGTCAGTTAAGCGTCTGACTCTTGGTTTTGGCTCAGGTTGTGATCTCAGGATTGTGGGATCTAGCCCCAATTTGGGCTCCATGCTCAGCGTGGAGTCTGCTTAGGTTTCTCTCTCCCTCCCCCCCCCCCCGCCCCCCGCTCTAATAAATAAATCTTTAAAAAAAAAAAGATAAAAGGGATTCCTCACCCTGCCAGTAGAGTGATCCCCTTCTCTCTTTGTTGGTTAGTGACAGAAAAAGCCCAAACCTGCCGGTAAGCAGTGTCCTTTTCCAATTCACTGAAACCATTTTCCTAGGAAGATTTCCTAGGAAACATTCCTCTCTTCAATACTAAGACCTCCAAAACCACTAAGTCCAAAGTTTCAGGGACCAAAAATTCTTCAAATGGGTTATTAGGTATAATAGAGAACCCAACAAAAATGCATACATGTGTACACCAAAAGATGTACACAAGAATGTTCATAGTAGCAGTCCTTATAATAGCCCCGAATGGAAATATCTCCAATGGCTATCAACAGAATGGATAAATGTGGTATATTCATGAAATGTGGGACATATTAGTGTGGAAGGTAATGAAGTGGGTGCTGATCACATAGTTATCTTCACTTTGTGGTAAGTCATGCTAAATAATTATATTTGTGTACTTTTCTATACTTGTGTTATGCTTCAATTAAAAAACTTTAAAATAAATGCATATAATAGCCCTCTTGTGTGTAATGTGTACTTTCTCTGAATGCTTTTAAGATGTTTGTCTTTTATCAGTTTGACTATAACATGCATTGGTGTGATTTTCACTGTAATTTTCCTACTTGTGCTTCACTAAGCTGTGTGGATCTGTAATGTCATGCTTTTCACCAAATTCAGAAAACATGCGGCCAGTATTTTTTAAAAAATTAGACATGTATAAAATAGACGGGCCAGGCTCATCTCCACTATGTGCACTTTCTGGGAAAGATGGCACTATATATTGATTACTGGGGTTAAGCATATACTTCATTCTGTAGGTCAGCATCCTAAATTTGCAGGTTATTGTCTCCTGGTCGGCCCCGTAAACTGAATCAGTTTTCCAGTTTGTTCTAAGTTCTTGTCCAGCCCGTCAACTCATAAGCCACTAACAATGAACCAGTGTCTACCCTTACCTCAGGCCATTGTCTTATAAAGTTCTTCTCAATGAAAGGATTTCCCTTTACTGTTGTGTTTCAGGGCCACTAATGAGTGATGGTGTTGTATAGTGACCACTCACACCCCAGTATTGCCAACTCACTGCAGATCCTTTTGTGAATTAACAAGACCAAGGGGTGCCTGGGGGGCTCAGTCGGTTAAGTGGCTGCCTCCAGCTCACATCATAATCCCAGGGTCCTGAGATCGAGTCCCACATCTGGCTCCCTGCTCCACGGGGAGCCTGCTTCTCCCTCTGCCTCTCTCTGTCTCTCATGAATAAATAAATAAATAAGAATCTTTAAAAAAAACAAAATAAGACCAACACATTTTTCTCTTCATTAATTGGTCAGAGGAACTCTTTTGAAGCCAGTTTATGTGGACTGGGGGAGAGGTGCTGAAGGAATATGGGCAGGTGTTACTCGAATGAGTCACCTGCTCATTCAGTTTAGTTGTGATGGTGTTGCCAGTGTCGTAGGGAGTGGACTGCTGTTGCGCCCATCCAGTTGTATGGTTTGGTGAATCAGGTAACACCAGTTCATGAGGGGTAGTTGATTATTCACGCAGTCACTTGATGTCCCATGGTCAGGTGTTCCATCTCTACCAGGTACCAGGAGCAAGTCAGGAGCTACTTTTCAACAAAACAAAACAAAACATTGGTCGAGGAAAATAGATCTTTACTCAAAAACCAAGGAATCGGTGTTGTAATTCTCCTGTTGGCACTCATTAGAAGCTTCATATAACACCTCTACCACATGAAGTTCCAATACCATTGGATCTGCCCACTCATAAGGCCCAACTAGCAAGACAGTTTGCTCTGGGTTCCACTGAAAACTAGTTACCCAGGAAACAGGTTAGAGGAGGCCACCCAAATGTTCTATTTTGTTGTCTCCAGAACTCAAAAAGACCTGCCACAAATTTTGCCTTTTTCTTTATTGCGGTGGTGAAAAACACAACAAACTGTCACTCACTTGACTGGATAACCTAACATGTCTCAGGCCATTGGACCCCTAAAAACTTGTGGCAGGTCCTGGAAGTTTTACAGGGTTTTTCTTGCACCTTCTGGCATGCATATGTCTTACGAAAACATGTAGAGTGCTTACCACTTCCTGCTCATTGGGTTCATTTAACATTCATTTCTGTAAGACCAGCGTGATATTTTATGACATAGCAAGATGATCAAGGTCCCTTCACACCACAGAACAGAAAGTTGACACAGCCCTGCGACAAGACAGGGCTCACTGTTGTCCTTGCCAGTTAAATGTGATCTATTTCTGACTTCCCTTACTAACTGGAATGGGGTATACAGGGCACTTCAGACCAAAACCTATATATCTTGTCAAAGTCTATTAATAATGAATTTCCTCCAATGAAGATCCCACACCTAGAACAGCAACTACAATTGGCATCTCCGCCTGATCAAACTCTTGCAGTAGTCCAGTCATCCTTTACTACCCATCTGGTTCTTACACTGTCATTCTCTATGACCCATCCAGTGACCACAAAGGGAATTTAAGTGGGAATGTGGTATGAATCACTATTCCAGCATGGTGGCACTAATTTCTATGAGTTCCCCAGGATGTGGTACTTTTTGTATATGGTCATAGTGTAAGAGTGGTAGCAAGCAGTTATGAACTTCTACATGGCCCTTCCTACCATTATAGCACTCACTCCATTGGTCAGGAAACCAAAATGAAGATTGCTTCAGTTATTAAAATATATCTATTCTTACTACACATCTAGGACTGGAGAAATAACCACAATATGGGTCTCTCTGGACTCACTGTTACCCAGACTCAGGCCAAGACTACATCCATCACTTGACTTTCACAGGCCTCCTATTTTAACCAGTTGTCCAGGATGGGGTTTTGGGTCTCTAGGTATCACTAGATATTAAGAGGCAGTATCTAATAAGCCTCAGGAGGTCTGATATTTTCCTTTCTTCAGTAAACGGCCACTAGAGAAGGATTAGGGCAGTGATCCCCTAACTTCTCACAGGATTTACCAGGGGAGCTTTAAAAAATATCAATGCCTTGATCTCACTCCCAGAAATTATGATTTAATTGGTCTGAAGTGTGTTCTTTAGAATTCTCAGGTGTTCTAAAGTACAGACAGGTTTGGGAACCACTGGATTAGGGGAAGGTTCATGGTTATACAACCATGGCCGCATTGCTGGGTTCTTCTTCAAAGGGACCCAGTCTCTCCATCATCAAGGAGTTCAAAGCCTTCAAATTTCACTATGACAACACAAGTTAGTTTAGAATTTTCCCACCTATATATGTCAAGCAGCATCTTACTGGGCTACTTAAGCCATTTCATTTCTAGGGACTTTGTTATCATTTGGTCATTATCCCCCTTTCCCCATAGGTCAAAACAATCTGATTAACTTCTCTTCTTTGACTTATTATGGTAATTGTGCCCACCATGTCTCTGGTGGCTATATGCCATCATGTAGCCTTTGCCACTTTGGGACTGTATTATTCTCTTTGAGATCAGGAAACAATTCTACCACAGCATTCATCACCATCATTCTGACAGAGGACAGACACTTCAGAGCTCTTTGGAAATGCTGATGCTCCTATCACCAAAGTGTTTCTTAATGACTTGGTGAAAAGTGAGAATATCTACGGAGTCTTTGTATTCCCTCCTCTACAGTATGCCAGGGTATTTCTGGCATTTTGAAATTATTATTTCAAATTTCATTTGTAGGCCATTTATTATTTGTAACCTGTTACTGAGCCCATGCCTCATCCTAGCAAACTATTAATGCCAATATATTAGATGTTGACTCTCAGGTGAGTACACCCATGCCAATAAATTTGCCATGATAAGTAAAGCCTTGTATTTATTCCCTCTGGGTGTAATATCCTTAGAACCCACTTCTATATATACTCCTCGGGCTCCTGCTCATCAAAACGGCAAGGTCTTTAACTTCTGTGTAGCTTATCTCTTGCCAGAGCAGGCCACATACTTCTCTGACTAGTATGTCTTGAGATTTAACTGGGGATACTGTGAGGTGGTGAAGGTAAGTTCTGAGAACAGGTATCAGCTTAGGAGAGAGCTGTCCCAAGTGCAATCACTGAAAGCCTCTACGTAGGGGAGGCTAGTTTCCTCAGAGAGCAAAGGAAGTTCAGAGGATATGCAGGGTCAGAGTTCTCAGCTTCATTCTTGTCTGCCCAAAAGTCCACATTCTATGTCTGGGCTCCACATCTTCCTCACCAATGCTCCACCCTTAGAGTAAGAAAACCGGAAGAATTGAGCATATAATTGGTACTACAAATCTACCTTATCTGCCCACTGATTATAGGAGATAAAGGACTCCTTCAAAGCTGCAGTGGAGGGGTTTTGACTCTCTCCATACATTCTTAATTGTATTTTCATAGTTTTTACCTTCTTCTGTGTACATCCTGTTTAGGATCATAAGAGAAGCCTGGTGGATCCACAATTTTAAATTACTATGGTTATCACAGCGATACTTTCTCCTCACCTTCATTCTATCCCATGCTATTATAATGGTAATTAAAATAGTACTGTAAGGCATGGGTCTCCTGTGGTCCCTTTGTCTATAGCAATGAGGTTATCCCTGTGATTGATTTTATTGTGTGTGTGTGTGTGTGTGTGTATTTAATTCAATCTCAATGGGTCCATCTCCTGTAATAACTCTGGTACCAATTACTCTACCAGGGTTACAAAAAGAAATAGAAGGCACACTCAAAATAATTTAAGAATGAAAAAGATTGGTGAAACATGTTACATTAAAATCAAGAACTTTGTTTTTTCAAAAGATGCCATGGAGAAAATGAAATGACAAGCCATGCTATAGGAAAGGATATTTGGTCAAGAACTCACATCCAGAATATATAAAGAAGTCCTAAAAATCAGTAAGAAAATGACCAACAACCCAACAGATATATGGGCAAGTGACTTGAACAAGCACTTCAAAAAAGAAGACTCTCCAAACGGCAAATAACATAAAATGGTGCTCAACCTCAGTAATCATCAAGAACATGCAAATTATGCCCAAATGAAATGCCACTACACACTCATCAGAATGGCTAACGTTGGGGCGCCTGGGTGGCTCAGTCGTTGAGTGTCTGCCTTCGGCTCAGGTCATGATCCCAGGGTCCTGGGATCGAGCCCCGCATCAGGCTCCCTGCTCTGCGGGAAGCCTGCTTCTCCCTCTTCCACTCCCCCTGCTTGTGTTCCCTCTCTCTCGCTGTGCCTCTCTGTCAAATAAATAAAATCTTTAAAAAAAAAAAAAGAATGGCTAACGTTAAAAAGAGTGACGATACCAAGTGTTGCCCAGAGTGTGGAGAACATGAAACTTTCATATACTGTTGGTGGGGATATAAATAACATAAACTTCGGAAAACTGTCATTCTTTATAAAATGTGCACACACCTTATGACCAAGGAATTTTAATTATAAGTATTCTCTCAAAAGAAATGTCTTCCCATGCATACCAAGAGACACAGAATGTTCATGGCATCATTACTGGTTAATAGCCCCAATGTAGAAACAACCCAAACATCAACGATAGAATGAATATATTTGGTTCATTCATATAATGGAATACAGCAATGAATATGAACTACTTCTACAAACAATACAGATGAATCTCACATATATATAAAATACACACTTAATCTCATTTATGTAAGATTGAAAACCAGGCAAAACTGGTCTATGGTTAGAAGCTGGGAGAGTGATTATATTGGGGAGGAGGGGCAGGACAGTTATTGAGAGGTTGCCTAAGAGGGTTTCTATGTAACTAGTAATACTCTATTTTCTGGGTGGTAGAACAGTGGTATGTTTACTTTATGAGAGGTAGTTCATTTATTTCTGTGGTATGCTATATTTCAATTTTTTAAAAGGGTGGGCCTAAAAAGATTGGAACTATTTGTTTATGCCCCCCTTGCCCCTCTCCATTAATTCAAATACTTCTTCCTTCAAGGTCCAGTTCCAATTCCATATCTTACATGAAGCCCAACCACTCCAGGTAGAAGCAATTTATCTTTCTACATGGTTTTTACATCTTCTGGGAAGTAGTATAACACAGTAGAAATAGTATGGGCTAAAGGGTTTGGGCTTTAATCTGTGAGGCAATTAAAAGTAGGAGAGTGAGAGTGACATGGTCATTTTTGTATCTGCCCATCATGAACTTGTTTAACCAATTTTACTTATTTTTAAAAATATTTATTTATTGAGGGGGGAGGGGCAGAGAGAAAGGGGGAGAGAATCTCAAGCAGACTCCCCCCTGAATGCAGAGCCCAACATAGGGCTCAATCCCATGACCCATGAGATGACCTGAGCTGAGACCAAGAGTCAGACACTCAACCAACTGAGTCACCCAGGCACCCCACCAATTTTACTTATATTTCTTCGAATATGTGGACAAATATAAAACTTTACATATACATATAAGTATATCATATGATAGACTGTTATAATATTTGCTCCCAATGAATCATGCCACCTTTGTTCATGCTTTTTTGTAGTGTGCCTTTGCAGGAATAGATAACTTTTAGGGAAAAAGAAGTCCCCTTTCCTTTTTTACCTAGCTCACCAAAGTCTGTTGTAGCAAAAACTACTATTGTCTCTCAATATCCTTTCTTCTCTTCTTCCCCCAATTTTAGCTTTGGAAACTGCCACATAACTAAGGACTATATCTCCTAGTCTCCCTTGAAAGTGTGGCCATATGACTACATTCTGACTGATGGGCTATAAGTGGAAATGATGGCTGCAACTTCTTTTTTTTTTTTTAATTTTATTATGTTATGTTAGTCACCATACATCATTAGTTTTTGATGTAATGTTCCATGATTCATTGTTTGCGTATAACACCCAGTGCTCCATTCAATACATGCCCTCTTTAATACCCATCACCAGGCTAACCCATCCCCCCACCCCCCCTCTAGAACCCTCAGTTTGTTTCTCAGAGTCCATAGTCTCTCATGGTTCATCTCTCCCTCCGATTTCCCTCCCTTCATTTTTCCCTTCCTTCTCCTAATGTCCTCCATGCTATTCCTTATGTTCCACAAATAAGTGAAACCATATGATAATTGACTTTCTCTGCTTGACTTCTTTCACTTAGCATAATCTCCTCCAGTCCCATCCATGTTGATGTAAAAGTTGGGTATTCATCCTTTCTGATGGCTGAGTAATATTCCATTGTATATATGGACCACATCTTCTTTATCCATTCATCTGTTGAAGGGCATCTCGGCTCTTTCCACAGTTTGGCTATCGCGGACATTGCTGCTATGAACATTGGGGTGCATATGGCCCTTCTTTTCACTACATCTGTTTGGGCTGCAACTTCTATGGCATGTCCTTAAGAGGAAAAGGTAGACAGAACAAAAGGTATATGTAGTTTAAAAAAATTTAACACAGGTTGCCAGGCTGCTTTGCAAATAGGTTGAAAAAGTTCACCTTTCTACCAGCAATGTAAAACAATACCTTTCACCTGGATCCTCGCTAGCAAGAGGTCATTTAAAATTTTGCCCAGTGTGAGATGTTTCACCTCACTCATAACAGGAGAAATGCATAATAAGACTATACTAAGATTAAACATTTTCACTTTTCAGTCTCAAATCCAAAAGTTTGGTCACATACTCTAATGACAATGCTATACATTCTCAATTGTTCTTTATACAACATCTATGGAGGGAAATTTGGCAGTATCATCCAAATTACACAAGAAATAAATGCTGGTGTGAATGCAGAGAAAAGGTAACCTTTATGCACTGTTGGTGGGAATATAAATAGGTACAGCCACTATGGCAAACAGTATGGAAGTTCCTCAAAAACTTAAAAATAGAACTACCATATGACCTAGCAATTACACTTCTGGGTATTCATTCAAAGAAAACGAAAATGCTCCAAAAAATATATGCACCCCCATGTTCACTGCAGCATTATTTACAATAGCCAAGATATGGAAACAACCTAAGTGCACATTGAAAAGTGAATGGATAAGGGAAATTAGTATATATGGAATGAATACGTCATGGAAATAAAAGCCAAAGCATAAGGAATATAGTCAATGATATTGTAAAAGCATTGTATGGTGACAGATGGTAGCTACACTTGTAGTGAGCATAGCATACTGTACAAACTTGTCAGATAATTATGTTGTACACCTGAAACTCATGTAACATTGTGTCAACTATACTCAAAAATAGTAAAAAAAAAAGAAAAGAAAAGAAAAATACATGATTGAATTTTAGAGGGAAAAACAGAAAGGAGATGTAGTATACATGTACAATAAAGTACCATTCAGCCATGAAAAAGAATGAAATCTCACTATCTGCAACATAGATGGACCTCAAGGGCAGTATGTTACATGAACTAAGTAAGATTGATTAAAGACAAATACCACATGATCTCACTTATATGTGGAATGTAAAAACACCCAACCAACCAGCCAAGCTCAGAGATAAGAGAACAGACTGGTGATTGCCAGAGGTAGGGTGGGCAAAATGAGTGAAGGGGGTCAAAAGGTACAAACTTTCAGTTACAAAATAAACAAGTCATGGGGATGGACTGTACAGCACAGTCACTATAATTAATAATAGAGTTGCTAAAGGGAGTAAATCTTAGAAAACTTAAACATTCTCATCACAAGAAAAAATATTCTGTAACTATGTATGGTAATTAGACTTGCGGTGGTGATCATTTTGCTATATATACAAATATCAAATCATCATGCTTTACACATGAAACTAATATAAGATTTTATCAATTATAACTCAATTAAAAAAAAAGAACACCATGACAAGAACAGCGAGACTGCAGAAGGGGAAAAGAGAAAAAAAAGAAGCTCTAGGAAGATATATGAGAAAATTGTAAAAATAGTTGTGGGATCAATGGCATTTGCATGGGAAATGGTGGATGGAATATACATGTGGGAAACTTCAACTGAAAACATAAATCTAGATCTATCTAGATACACTCTCCCCACCCCCACACCATTTGAATGAATTACCTACTCAAAAAGAAAAGTATTTCCCATAGAGTGAATTCCCTAGTTTCCTTTATGTGATTTTTTCCAAGTCAATTTACCTGCCTGATTCTTTCTTCAACTGTAAAACAGGGCTATGATACACTTCACAGTACTTTGTGAGCACTTATATTAGATGTGTGTGTAGCTCAGTGCCGGTCACATAATAAGCATTTAATAAATGTTAAATTAAGAAATGGTTTGCAAGTCTGTTAGGCCTAATTGGCATCTAATTATTATTTTAATTTGCATGTCCCTGATTTCTCCTGATTCTGAGCATCTTTTCACATTTGGATTTATTCTTTGCTGAGTTCATATTCTTTGCCCATCCATTTTTCTGTTGAATTGCATGTTCCCTTAATGTGAATTTCTAAGAGCACTTTGTATATTATAGATGTTAAACCTCCTTATGAGTATTTTTCTAAATTTATTGCATATCTATTAACCTTAATTATAACTTCTTTATGCAGGCTATTTTTTTATATATTGACAAATGTCTATCTTTTTTGAGAAGAATGTGTATTCTGCTGTTTTGGGGTTAAGTATTCTATAAATGTCAATTAGATCCAGTTGACTGATGGTAATACAAAGTTCAAATATATCCTCACTGATTTTCTGCCTGCTAGATCAATTACCGAAAGAAGGTTGTTGAAATCTCCAACCATAAGAGTGGATTTGTCTATTTCTCTTTGTAGTTCTATCCATTTTTACCTTAGCTTTTTTTAATGTTCTGTTGTTAGATGTACCGTTAAAGGTTGTATCTTTTTAGAGAATTGACATCTTTATCATTATGTAATGCTCCTCTCTATCCCTGATAATTTGCCTTGTTCTGAAGTCTGTTTTGCCTGAAGATAGCAACTATATAGCTTTCTTTTGATTAGTATTAGCTAGGCGGGATTTCTCCATTCTTTTACTGTTAACCTATCTGTGTCTTTATATTTAAAGTTGGTTTCTTATGTAGGATTCCTGAGAAAATGGAGCATTAGTAAGGGCTGTGGGCCTTCTCCCTCCAAATCAACCCTGGGTAACTACAGAAATAAGGAAGCAAGGGCTTGAAGAATAAGATAAAAAACTGAGAAAACCCTAATAAGGGTTAGGAGTAAGTTTTTACATTTCGTTCCCGGCACTTGCCTCCACTGCTTTGAGACAATCAGTGCCAGACAACCGATCGTTCCAGATACCATTAGCAACAGCTTCCCAGTATATAGTAATACAAAGGGTCTGTTGACGGGAGCTGCTGATGAAAAAGAGTGTGGGGCTGGCCAGATACTCTAGAGAACTGAGACATTCACTCCCCTACTCCTTCCCCAAACCTTTAGGGTTTTGGTTGATTATAAGGGCCTTCTCCTACACTATGAGTTTTAAGGTAAATCCTCACCAGAGAAGTTGTCAACAGTAGCAACAGAGATAGAGCACTATAGCTCCTCTGTGGTACCTGGAGCTCTTTGCTCTCTAATCCTTAAACTTGTGGGAAGGGATAAAAACTAGGGTCTGCCCTTTTCCTCTTCCTCCATATCTGTGATCAGAAAGGGTAGTAGAGGGGTACCTGGGTGGCTCACTCAGTTAAGCGTCTGCCTTCAGCTCAGGTCATGATCTCAGAGTCCTGGGATGAAGCCCCACATCAGGATCCCTGCTTCTCCCTCCCGCCCCCCCCCACCCCACCTTGCTCGTGCTCTCTCTAGGGTGTTCTCTTTAAATAAATGAAATCTTTAAAAAAAAAAAAAAAAAAGTGTAGTAGAGAACATAAGCTTGTGAACCAAATATCTAGACACCTGAGGAGTATGGTCACTATGTAACACAACAAATTACATAACATATACCAACTGAAGCAGAATTATAGGCATATATTTAATTTAAAAAATGTTTTAAGAATTTAAAAAAACAATTCAATCATCCAACAATATTTTACTTAGCACCTACTAGTGTCAGGCACTGAGGATTCATCAGTGAGCAAGACAGACAAAAATCTTTATTCTTGAGTATTTTATTTTCTAGAGGTAGGAAATGGCACATCAAACAACTTATCTAACTAAGGAATAAGCCATTTTAGAAAGTAATATTTGCTATAAAAATAAAGTAGGATAAAGCTGATTGGGATTGCTGAAAAGGGTCACAATTTTAAAATGAAACTAAGCCTAAAATAGGAATCAAGAGGATGCTGAGCAGGAGGTTAGTAATATATAAAGAAGGAACAAGAAATTAAACAGCCATGGGAGAATATTAGGTATGGAAATAGGGGCTTAAAGAACATCATAGATAAATTAAAATAAAATTTAAAAAAAGATCATCATAGATGGATAAATAGCAGGGTTGATGAGATCTTATGCTTTTGAGGTACAGAATATTTTTATGTAGCTAAAATCTCTAGATTTTTTCCCTTGTGGTTCCTAGTGCTTTCACGTTTGAAAAACTTGACATTTAAAATATTTTAAATTACAAAATAATATTTGTACATGGTAAGACATTCAAACAAAATAGAAGTAGAAAGTAAAAGACATCAACACCCCTCCCATTATCCTTTACATAGAGGCAGTCATTTTTCTATGTATCCTTCCAAAAATTTTCTATGTATAATCAAATATGTATATATACATGGTTTAAAAAATTTATAAATAGAATACATATTTTCTGCAGCCTGCTTTTTCTTTTCCCACATTTAGATCTACTCCAGAGACTGAGGTTTTAAATGACAGTAAGAATTTCTTTTAGGAGGTAGAATTATAAAGATAATAAAAAGATCAGTAGGTAAAAAAAAAAAAAGATCGGTGGTTGGCAGGGATTGGGGGAGAGTAGGGATGAACAACGGAGAACACAGGGCATTTATAGGGCAGTGAAACTATTCTGTATGATCCTATAATGCTGGATACATGACATTATGCATTTGTCAAAACCTACAGAACTGTACATAACAGAGTGAACCTTAATGTAAACTATGGACTTTAGTTAATACTAATGTATCAATATTGGTTTATCAATGGTAACAAATATACCACAAGATATTAATAATAGAGAAAATGTGTGTGTGTGTGTGTGTGTGATGTGGGAACTCTGTATTTTCTGCCCAATTTTTCTGTAAACATAGAACTGCTCAAAAAAAAAAAAGCCTATTAAAAAAATTTCATTTAGAAAAACTATTTTGTAAACTATTTTTGTAAAGCCTTGTACAGGGTATTTTAGAGTTGGAGGCTAGAGGTCAAATATTAAGCGGAATGTTGCTATGGTCCAAGCATAAACTGATTAGTTCTAAGGTAGCAAATTAAATTACTTTGAAAAGATTTGCTAACACTGCACCTTAGAAGTCTTAAGTGGAATTTACTGTGTTCTTTTGTTTTAGTAGGCTCCACGCCCAGCATAGAGCCCAACATGGGGCTTGAACTCACTACCCTCAGATCAGAACTTGAGCTGAGATCAAGAGTCAGATGCTTAACTGACTGAGCCACCCAGGAGCCCCAGAAGTCTTAAGTGGAATTTAAAGTTTTTGATTTAAAGAAGTAATCTGTCAAAAATATTATGTTAATCAGGAGTAGCAAAAAAAACCCAATATGCTTTTTTTTCTTTTTAAAGATTTTATTTATTTGAGAGAGAGAGCACACAGTGCACACGAGCGGGAGGGGCAGAGAGAGCGGGAGAAGCAGGGTCCCCGCTGAGCAGGGAGCTCTATATGGGGACCAATCCCAGGACCCTGGGATCATGACCTGAGCCGAAGGCAGATGCTTAACCGATTGAGCCACCCAGGCGTTCCCTCCACTCCCACAAAAAAACCCCAATATGCTTAAGAATTATGAGAAAAGGAAATATGGCTGAAAAGATGTGAATAGCCATAACTGACATGCTGAATATTTTTTAAGTTAACAGGACTGGAGGAGTCAGGAAATTATTCATCTGCTACACTTGGTATTGCTTATATTCTTAAACCATTTATTTCCAGGTTTTTATAACCTAGATATGTCCTTATCAAATCAGTCATTAACAAGATATTACACTGGGTGCTTTTAATCTAAATAGCATGATTCCATACAAAATTCAGCCATCTCAAATTTATTCTGTGCACAACAGTATTATCACAAAGCATTAGTTTCCTGTTTTCTTTACTGCCTCATTCATCACACTTGGGAGTAGGCTAGTTCTATAACTTGACATAAATAAGAATCTGTTCTATTATTTTAATGATTACATATGAAGATTACAGTAAATATGGAATTTCTACGGCAAAAAAAGTGGCTTCCAAAAGAGAAAAAGAAACGTCAAAGGTCTACAGAATCAAGCTTTTAATTATGTATGTATGCATATACCTATGTTTGTATTTAACTTAAATCTTTTTAACTGTAATCTTTTTCTAGTCAATGACTGCAAAGTGGTATCTCAATACAGTCCCTTACCAGTTTGATTCATAAATTTTCAACTTTATAATGATGCAAAAGCAATGTGCATTCAGGAGAAACCGTACTTCCAATTTTGATTTAGGATTTTCTTCTGGGCTAGTGATATGTGATAATGAAATCCACGAAATCACCAGCATCAACAACCAATACATGTATAGCTATTCTGCACCAATACAACTATTCTGTTTTCACCTTCAATACAGTATTCAATAGATTAGGTGAGATATTTGTTATAAACTAGGCTTTGTTTTAGATGATCTTGCCCAACTATAGGCTAATGTAAGTGTTCTAAGCACGTTTAAGGTAGGCTAGACTAAGCTATGATGTTCTTTAGGTTAGGTGTATTAAATGCATTTGCAACTTAACAATATTTTCAACTTCTGATGGGTTTGTTGTGGCATAACCCCATCATAAAGTGAGGAAGAACTGTATACACTCATAGAATTATAAGTAGAAAGGCTTTTTCAAGGCTCACTCTGTTCACCACACGTCTCTAGGAACTTCCGATTAGATCATTCTATATACTGCTTGTTTTTAGTACCACGAAGTATTATGGAAGATGATTTTAAAAGTTTTACCGTATGTTTTTAATTTACCAATGCCAGTTTTGTTTCTCTAATTTTGCTTTTATTCCCAGTTTGCTGCATTTCCTCTTAGAACTGTGGGTAGGGCAAGCAGTTAAAAATGTGGTTCCTCATGAAGAAAGGGGAGGTATAATGCGACACCAAACACCAAAATCAAAATAGTTTTTAGTAAGTTTTGTTTATCCCTTTAAAAATGTTTGAATAAATAAACTGATAAGTTTAAGAAAAAATCTTTTTAAAAATTTGCTTAGTTTCTGATGTAATAATCATTCATTTAACCCTAACTTACAGCCCAGGAGGGTAAACCTGCAAATAATTTGTTCAGACATACAGGCATATCTAAGAGATATTGTGGGTTCAGTTCCAAACCACCAGAATAAAGCAGATATCTCAATAAAGTGAGTCAAATAAATTTTTTGGTTTCCCAGTGCATATAAAAGTTATGTTTACACTATACTATAGTCTACTAAACGTGCAATAGCATTAAGTCTAAAAGAACAATGTACAAGCCTTAATTAAAAATCCTTTATTACTAAAAATGCTAACCATCATCTGAGCTTTCAGTGAGTCATAATCACTGATTATAGATGACCAAGACAAATAATAATGAAGTCTGAAATATTATAAGAATTACCAAAATGTGACAGAGACACAAAAGGAGCAAATGCTGTTGGAAAAAATGGTGCTGACAGACTTACTCTATGCAGGGCTGCCACAAACCTTCAGTTTGTAAAAAATGCATTATCTGTGAAATGCAATAAAGTGAAGCACAATAAAAAGCTATGCTTGTGTTAGGTGTTCCGGTAATTCCATCTTACTGTTCCAATCCATCAATCTGCAATTCCTTTATCTCTCTCTTATTTTGGGTTTCATATTTCCTTACATGCGCTATTTTTTCTTGATTTAATCCTCATTTAGGTGGCACACATTCTCCATTAGCTTCTTGGGAAAGGATGTATGAAGTGTGTATTTTCTGAGACCTTTTGGGTTTGAAAGTAACTTTATTCTAGCCTCATAATTAGGTTGGCCTATATAGAATTCTGTATTAGAATTAATTTTCCCTCAGAATTTTGAAGCACTGCTCTATTATCCTTTTGTTTCCAGAGCTGCTACTGAGAAGTCCAATACATTTACCTTTGTGTGCATCATACGAAACCTGTTTTTCTCCCTCTATGAACCTGTACAATCTAGTCTTTGTCTCTCTACTTGCTATCTTTGTAGAGTGGAGTAAGGGAAGAAGGAGATACACAGAAGTCGTCCAGAAATCCGCATGGGGTCCCCTTAAGCATTTTGTATTTCCAGCAATCTTAGTAAGACCCCCAAGAGCCACATGTGCTTCGCACTGACACACTGCACTATCATCACACCAGCCATGCAGCCCCACAGCAGCCACTGTAAAACACCACGTACAGCTAAAATAAACAAGATGTGCTAACAGTGATGTAAAAACATAATTACGACAGTGATAGAAGGTAACACAACTGTGCATGTGTATGTGTCAGGTGGGTTTAGTTGCTTTCTATGTATTAATCCACTGAATTAGTATATGCAATACAATCTTAAGAGGTAGGTATTATCTATATTCTTATAAGTCACATAATTTATTTTGGCAGAGCCAGAATTCTAGCCTAAACAGCCTAGCTCCAAAGTCCATGGTCTTAACTGTTAAGTTATACTACCTTCTAATAGTAGGTAGTAGTAGTTTTTTGTTATATTGCTTTTAAATATCTTTTCTTGACAAAATAAAAAGTTGGCAAACCTATGCTGATTATCTCAATTAAAAAACTTATTGGTGAAATCTAAAAGCCTGGAGATCACCAGTTTGTGGGGCCAGTAGAGAGCAAGAAAAATGAAAATTTGAGAAGATAATTGATGAAGCAAGGTCTTGGAGGATGAGCTCTAGAACACGGGGTGCAGAGGCCTTGGAGAGCAGGGCAGATGCTAATTATACGAGGAATTACAGCCATGTTCATAGATGCTGGTGAGGGGAGCTTATCTGTTAACTAAAATTCAGGGTCATCAAAGCTCAAAGTAAGCCTAGTAGTGACAACTAGAAGGCTTAATAAATAAGTAATGTAAAATAGTGAAAATTTGAAGGAATGATAAAAGTAAATAAAACCGGGAATGGACTGACAGACTAGAAAAAGAGATGGTTTCAACACTAAATATCTTGATAAAGTCAAATAATAAGTTCAATAGGAGTAAGGGAGTGGAAGGTGTATAAAGAGATATACAAGGTTGTGGTCAGAAGGTAGTATTTCTGAATTTAAGATCTCAAAGCCAGAGTAAAGGCTCATTCATTGATGATGATGATGATGATACAGATGACAGTAACCATTCATTAAGCACATGAAAACTATTAATTATATCTAGTCATAACAACCATTAATATCAGCATATTAGAGGAGAAACTGAGGCTCTTAACAAATTTTCAATAAAACTCAATTTTAAGTTTTTGCAATGGATCTTAACAAGATAACTCTAAAATTCATATACAGTTATCTATAACTGGCATTTCCAAGATAATTTCGAAGAAAATATGTGGATATTAACTGTTGTTAATATCCTCCTGGGCATTAACTTACTATAAAGCTGTAGCAATTTTAATAGTGTGGTAATGTCACAGAAGTCCTACAAATTGACTGATGGAAAAGAACAAACTACCCACAGATGTGTGGGAACCTGCTTTGAGATCGGTGACATTTAAGTTAAACTATTCAATAAATGCTTCTAGAACAATTGTACGTATATAAATAAAATAAAATAAAATTAGATCTCTACCTCATGCACAAAAATAGGTTGATTAAAAACCTCAATGTGAAGAATAAGAGTTTTAAACTTTTAGTAAAAAGATAGATAAAAATCTTTATTATTTTGACGTAGGAAAGGATTTCTTTAGATACCCAGAGCGCAAAATATAATGGAAAAGATAAATCTGACTACATTAAAACTAAATTTCAGTATAAGAAAAGACACCATAAACAAAGGTCAAAGAAAAGGCTTAGACTGGAAGAAAATAGGTAACCAATATAACCAACCAGGTATTATTTTCCAGAAAACATAAATCAATGAAAAAGATGAGCAAAGCATTAGCAAAATGTGTAAAGATAAATGGAGATGTCCAGGAGGCATCTGGGATTTACAGTACAAGAGAACTCTGGGGGGCACCGGGGTGGCTCAGTCGTTAAGTGTCTGCTTTCGCCTCAGGTCATGATCCCAGGGTCCTGGGATTGAGCCCCGCATCGTGCTCTCTGCTCAGCGGGAAGCCTGCTTCTCCCTCTCCCATGCCCCCTGCTTGTGTTCCCTCTCTCGCTGTCTCTCTCTCTGTCAAGTAAATAAAATCTTTAAAAAAAAGAGAGAGAAATCTGGGCTGGAAAGAGAGATCTGGGCTACATCAACTTATTGATCACATTTGAATTCATGGGACTAGATGAGCTTATAGAAGGAAACTAGTTAAGAAATTAGAGACTTGGGTCTAGCTAGGACAGTTGTAGGCAGAGGATTTACTGATCCTCATTCAAATTCTTAACACTAAATAATAACTCCTTCAGCTTTATTCACATATTATTTTGTCTGGCCTTTTCTAACCATAAAATATCTTTACGTCTTTTATTTATTTATTTTTTTAAAGATTTTATTTATTTGACGGAGAGAGCGAGAGCAGGAACACAAGCAGGGGGAGTGGGAGAGGGAGAGGCAGGCTTCCCGCGGAGCAGTGAGCCCCATGTGGGGCTCGATCTCAGGACCCTGGGATCATGACCTGAGCCGAAGGCAGACGCGTCACGACTGAGCCACCCAGGTGCCCCTTTATGTCTTTTAAAGATGGCATCTAAATATAAGAAATAAACACTAATAAAACCAGATTTTGTTGGACACCATGTCAGAAAGTGGTTAGATAAGCCTGTCACTTCTGTGTTGGATATTATTTTCAGCCCCTCTGTTTCATGTACTGCCAAGAAGGCAGGGCTGTGGAAATGAAATGCAAAATTAAAAAAATATGAATGAAACAAGATTTAAATTTTAAAGTAAAAGGAATCAAAGAAAATATTCCCTAAAATACACACAAAGAATTTTATTGGTGGGGTTAGGAAACTATCAGCTTTTATACATTAATGTAGTTCGTGTAATGAATCTTCTCTAAATTTTAAGATATGAGAGAGAGAAAGAAAGAAAGAAAGGAAAAAAAGATAGATAATGTGGATAACCCACTCACTACATTTCTTCTACTTGGAAATAGCAAACCAGCTATCCACATAAACTGCTCAGAAAAGCCATTCACAAAAGAACTACATGCTGTAGAATTCCTTTTATATGAAGCCCAAGAACATGTAAAGCAAGATAGAATAGTGGTGGTCGTGGTGGTGGTAGGGGGACATGGTTTGAAGGGGCACAAAGAAGCTCTCTCGGGTATTGGATATATTCTATATATATTGATCACATCAAATTGTACCTTTGGCACTCGAACATTTTACTATGCTGTATCTCTTAACTGAAGTATTTATTTTTTAATTGCTTTAAAGAAAAACCTTAGAAGCCTAAAGAATCTCACTCAACACAGCTCGTTTTGCCCTTGTCAAGGCTACAAAGCCTCTAATTAAGAAACAAATATTTAGGGGCTATCGCCAAGCCTTTCTTCCCCTAATTTGCCTCACTCCCAACCCACCTGTAGGTCAATCATCTCCCCAAGGGTACTTCTACATCTGATCACAGAGATTAAAGATAACCCGTAAAAGAACAATCAAAGGACAAAAATATCTGAGAATATCATATTCATAATAAACAAGCTTCCGGGTCCTTCTTTCACCAAACCAAAAGTAAGCTCCTAACAGGAAATTTAAAAGAAATCCTACTGTAAACAAACTTTTGATCATCACTTTGTATATAACCTTCTATATTGCTCTGGTTCATGACCTGTACCTAAACATCTTCATTGAATTTCCATTGTAATTGTATTTTGAACAGGGTAAAATGATAGAAAATTGGTTTATCTAGATTTCAACTAACTCTCTTACTGACGGTTATCTTTTTTTAGTGAAAAACCATCATATATTGAAGACTCCAGAGAAGGACTTTAAAAAAATGTCTTCCCTTTCTCACTTTAAAATGAAAATACCCAGGGAAAAATAAAGAGAAAACGTATTTATTACAACTGGCTGTTATATTAAGTCGCACAAAATGAAATACTGCACCATGAGCAGTTCGTTGGTATTGTAGGTTATTGGTCAGGTCGAGTTCAGAACGGTAAGGAGGCACCGTATTAAGATAGCACACCACATACACAACATGCAATCAGCAAGTGCATTACTTCGGATATTTCACACTTCAGTAAAAATAGGAAACAAAGTCATGTCAAGGAAAGCGCTGCAAGGAAGTGAAGCTGTCTCCTTTCTTCAATTTTTAAAAAAGTTATTAATAAACAATTAAATTTAAAGATCTTCACGGATACTTTAGCTTGTAGCAGAAATCCTACAACATAAAAGTCACTTGAAAGGTTTATATTCTTTTACCACTTTCCTAGTTTTAGTTAACTGAAAAAAGAAAAAAGATCTGCAGAAGGAACCGAAAGTATCTAAAAAACTATCACGGGTCATATCTAAGGAGAAAAAAAAACCCAAAAAACAACCAGTCAGGGTTGCACAAAACTGTCGAGTAGTTAGCTTTAAGCAGTTAGTCGTTTAGGTATTTTCACTTCTTTTTTAAAAACCTGGCTTGTAGGGGTGAGGGAACGGAGTTAGGCACCGCCGGGTAGCTGGGGAGGGTGCTCTTGGTGAGTATGCAATCCTAGGGCCATGGCACCCGACCGGTTCCGGGAAGAAGGGGCCGGGACGAGAGGGGCCGAAGTAAAAAGCGACGCCAGGAGAAACTCACTTTTGAAAGGCACTTTCCGGTTACAAAGCACTCTCACATGCTTTATCTCATCGGACACAGCATCCTTTCTGCTGGCCTCGAGCGTCTACAGATGTAAAAGGCCCAACGTGAACACAGGCCCTCTTCAAAACCGAAATCCCACGCAGGCCTTGTTACTCATCCACTCCCGAGGCTCCGCACCTCGCGGCCGCGCGCACCCCCTTGGCGTCCGCGGGGCGCGCACGTCACTCGCCCGCTGCCAATCGGCGCCCAGCAGGTCAACCTCTCCTCCGAGGGCCCCCCCCAGCGCCGCCCCCTCCAGCCCGCCGCGGGACCCAGGCCGCGACGCCCGCCGGCCGCTTCCGCTCTCGGCGCAGGCGCGACAGCTCGGCCGGAGAACGGCGCGAGCTGGGAGGGGAGTGGACGCTGCTGGCGAGGATGGTGCTGGAGAGCGTGGCCCGCATCGTGAAGGTGCAGCTGCCGGCGTATCTAAAGCGGCTCCCTGTCCCCGAGAGCGTTACCGGGTTCGCCCGGCTCACAGGTAATCCCCGCCTTCGGCCAGTCCCCATGCTTGCAAGTTGCCCAGGTGGGAGTGGGGGGTGGTCTAAACCTCCGCGGGCCAAGGGGCGGGGCGGGGCTTGGCGTGTGGCGCGTGACCCCGTGACCCTGTGCGCAGAGGTTGGGGGCGCGCGCCGGCGCAGCAGCTTTGGAGCGCGAGTGATTCTTCTTCTCGTCCTTGTCCTAGTGGCTCTTGCGTGGCCTTTCGTGATGGGAGACCAGGTTTTTGTAGAGAAAGTGCTGAGTTGGTAGCGGGCCTATATCTTCCATCTCTCATCGCTCGCTGCAGTGTGGTTGTTTATGTTAAAGTAGGATAAGTCATCGTTATCTAAGGCACTGTGAATCAGGCATTCCCAGCTCTCAGCGGGGTTTAACCCACAGCGTGTGAGTGTTTGGGGGGGGGGGAGAGAAACACAGCCATACACGCAATATGTGTATGGCAGTTTTATTCGGTGGCAAAATTGGAGACTAACCTCCACTCCCATAGAGAAGACTTCAACTACCCCGGGGGCATTTGAGGTCAACTCCATTACTGTGGGCCTGGAGGTAGTTAAGGTAACTTGAGTTGAGGAAAGATAAGTTAGCCAGGTGTTCAAAGGCTAGTACGATGGACCGAATGTTAGATAAGGAAATTTAATGAATATATGTTAACATTCTGTTTTTAAGATCCCTTCTTAAAAAAAAAAAAAAAAAAAACCCACAACTGAGGATTTTACATCTAAAGGACGAAAATTTCCATAATGCAGTCAACACTTGGAAGATTTTGTAGGGTTTTGGGTGTTACAGTGTAAGTGGGGTATTTGTCAACCAGACTGAGACTGATTAGGACGGTGAGGGGGGAAAAAACCATATTGATTCGGCAAACTTTGAACTCAGGTCCTGAATGTCAGGGAATGAAACATGAATTATGATAATTTTGAGATAAATAGGGTTGCTTAGCTGGAGCATTCTGAAGTTCTATGGTAGCTGACATGAAACATAGCATTTGGAAGGCTTACTGGTGGAAGAAGAATAGATTTATTCTGTGTAGACCAAAAGACAGAACTAGGACCAAATTAGTGAAAATTATTTGGAGGTAGATTTCAGCCCCAACACACAGAAGGCTTCTTTTTGGTTGTTTTTTGTTTTTTAAGATAATACTATCCCTAAAGAAGGGATAGTATTTAAAAAGAAAAAAAAAAGGCAGAGTCGGGTAGTAGACAGATTTAGATGAGGTAAATTAGATGACATTCCAAACCTAGAGATTTTTCGATTTATGGCTTAGTAGGAAACATGTAATTGAATAGAAAGCATGGTAACTGAATAATTAACATTAAAAGAAACATCTAAACATCATAATCAGCATAAAAGTAACATAAAATGAAAAAAAAAGTTTCAAGTCAAGTATTTAGAAACATCAAAGTTTTCTTTTGATCCTATTATTCTGATAGATTTTCTGCAGTTCTATAAAATTTTGACTTTTTTCCCCTTTATCTTTGCTTTTACTTTAGTACTTTCCATATTTTAATATATTCCTTATCTTTTTCTAACAACTATATAATCCTATTTTAAACTAACATCACGGTAGGCCTAACCATTCCCCTGCAGCTGGAAATTTGGAATGTTTGTGCATGTATAGATTTTATTCATAATGTTCAGTGGTAAGTAGCCCTATACCAGTTGTTAGGAGTTTTTTTTTCTCCTTTGAATTATACCCTTGAACGTATTCACCAAAATGGTAATACCAGATCAGAAGAATATGATTGTTTTGTGACATTGTTTTCCAGTTGTCAACTTATATTAATAATTTGCCCAAATTAACTGACAAGTTTTTAACAGGAAAGAAAGAAGTCCCCTTACTCCTAACCCCATCCAGTATAACCTGAATTTTGTGTGTTGATTCCAGTGGTGGCTGGTTTTATATTAGTTTCAATTTTCTGTAAACAGAGTGTAGTTGGAACAGATAGAAAGTATATAATTTGATTGAGTGGCTAGATTTTAGAAGCATATTTTTTTTTCTTGAAGATCTCCACTGTCAACAAATATTTAATTCCTATTAAAGGCATTAAGGAACCTCAGCCTAAACCTTTTCTCCCTTAAATCAATAACATATAGTAACTTCCTCTTAAAGTAAGGACTGATTCTCAGAAATAGTGACAACTCTGATAAATATCTTAAAAACATGTACCTAAGTTCCATTACAATGTGTCTATACTTTAGTTCTCATTGTATTGCTTATTAGGAAACATGTTTGTAATAACTGCTTTATGAACAAATGAGGTAGTCTCTTTCATACTGGACAAAGACAATATAACAGTTGCAGAATTTGTTTTGGAGCACCATGGAATAAGATTCCCACTGACCAATTTCCACTCTGAGTCTTCCCTTCAGAATAGATTGTAATAGCTAATTACATTTATCTGTCTTGATTGAGCTACTTATAGAATCCATACTTAGACTTTTGTTGAAGTAACCTAGAAGATCACTTTTCAGCAAATGTTTAAAATGTCTAAGAAACCAAAAGTGTTTTCATTTTCTATCTGAAAATTAGAACAAAGTTACAGCTTACATTATTGCCTGTTTTTTCTTCCCTATTTTCATCTAGTGTTTTTTTTTAAAGCAGTTGGTTCTCTCATGATGACTCTGCATTCTTAGTAAACACTTGGAGATCCTTAATCACCATACAGTATTTACAAACAGTCCTTATCTATCAGAAACAACTGATCTATTTTTGTTTAGGTCACATGTTTAACAGTGAGTCTTTTAAGATAAATTTGTATGATTCCGCCCTTTGGAAGTATAGTCTATATAATACTTTGACCTTTAAAAAAGCTTTCTATGTTTAAAATACAACAACAACAAAATCTTCCTATTCAAAAGTCATGAGCAGTTTACTTCTAGATTTAAAAGCTTGCTATGAAACTTTGAATATAGTAGCTCTTCCCTCCTTGACCCTGTTTGCTTCTTTGAAACATAACGGTTTTGCTCCTAAAGATAAAGCAGTGAATCCCAAGACAATATCTTTTCCAGAGTAGCACAAACATGTCAGAGCTCACAGCTTTAAAGGCATTAGCTCTGTTTATCCAGACAGGGCCAATTTTGAATGAATAATTTAGAAGTGGAAAAGGGTTGAAAACCTATATCCATAAGAAGACTTCTACAAGCATGTTTATAGCAGCCTTATTTTTAATAGCCCCAAACTGGAAGCAACCAAAATATCTACCAACAGGAGAGTGGATAAACAAATTATAGTATATTCAGAGTGGAATACTGGTTAGCAATAAAAGGGGATGAATTACTGATCCACTGGATGAATCTCAAAAACTTTATGTTGAGTGAAAAAGCTTTGGTTGTAGACATCAGTGGTGGGGAGATAGACTAGAAAGGGACAGGAGAATACTTTCTTGGGTGATGGAGTATTTTGCGTGTTTTTACATTTTCAGTGGAGGCTACTGGGGTATATTTGTCACAGCTCAGAGCTAAACACCTAAGATTTGTTTTATTTTATTGTATGTAAAATGTACCACAATTTTTTTTTTAAAGAAATGGAACAAAAAGATTTTCTCAGTAGAGATATATAAGAAATTATTAAGTTCAAACTAGAAAGTTGCATTTATTAATATGTAAATATTATTTCTAAAACATCAAAGAATTTTATCTTAAAAAGCTGTGTTTGAGAATTTGGGAAAATAGTTACATAGTTCCTATAGGACTATAAAAGTTTTTTCCCTCTTTCTAGTTAGACCAACTCTACTTAAGTCAGTGTAATTAAAGAATTAAAGATTATACTAGCCTTTGTGGAGAACAATTTCGGTCTCATTAAAACATTTTCTGCCATCTAACTACTTTGCAGTGTAAAATTTCTCAAGTCATCAGGTATTTATTAAGTACTTGGTCCAGGAAATGTACTAGATACCAAAACACTGTTCTATTCATAATAATGAGGGGAAAAAAGGTCTTTAAATTGATCATTAATTTCATTTTATTGGCCTTTGGTCCTGAACAGTCTGTATTAGATTTTAAGTGGTAATAGTAAAACCGTCCCTTGAAAGTATTTTACTTTCCTCTTTTTACAATTCAGAAATAGAAATCATTTCTGTGTCTTACCTACCAAGAAAATATGTTATTAAATTTATCAGCAACCATGTTCCCAACATTATTTTAATAGTATCAATATATGCCACCTTTTGAGAAGGCAAAAGTCTATCCTAGTTTCTTAGAATATAATTCCTCATTGAGATCTGTGTGTGTCTATGTGTGCTTTTACAGATGATAAAAACATAGTATTTGTTTATATATCTTGGTCAGGAATACGGTGTGATAGGTAGCCTGTCTTTATAAAAGTTTGAACCTCCCCTGTCTTAAACTGAATTCTATTTCTCTGAGGAGATACTTTCTTTTAACAGTGTCTAAACTTTCAAAAAATTCACGTTAAAATTGCTTGCTACTCAGGTTGCTTTGAAATGTTCTTTTCTGTGTAGATTTTGTTTCTCTGAGGGTACCGGTTGTTTCACTCTACCTTCTTAGTCTGTTGTTTATCTTAATAGTGGGAAGTAGAATATTACAAAACACATTTAGAACTCTTCTTGGTATTTTAGTATTAGTGTGGTCTGGTTTTTCTTTTTTTAACTTAGAAACAGGTGTTTTAAAAAAAAATTGGAAACAGGAAAATTTCACTGGTAGAGGAAGAAGGTCTTAAGTAAAAAAAAAATTTTTTTTGAAATAAAGGAAAATTTCACTGGTAGAGGAAGAAGGTCTTAAGTTAAAAAAAAATTTTTTTTGAAATAAAGGAAAAATTTTAAGGAAATTTAAGCTTTTTACATTCAAATGAGTAAGCAAAATGTTGCCTAAATGGGTACCTTTTTAGTGGATTGAATGTTGAGGTCAGCCAGTTGCATGTACTTGACTTAATTATAGCCAAAAGTACCTACACCCCACGCTCTCCAACCCTTGATCTCTCACACTGTTATCTTCTACTCCTGGCTTGTCTACTTCATAATTTTTCATGGACGCACCTCCCTGCCTTAAATGAAACAGAGCTCTCCCTGAGGAAGTCACTTCCCCTGCCTGTAGCTCTCTCAGTGGTATCTTTTCTTTCTCTATCTTTCCTTGTCTTTCTGGGATGAGGGGGCAGAGAGAGTTGGCATCTTTTGGTCTCTGCAGAGCAGCTTCCACACTGGACTATTACACTGTTTGAAAGAAAGCTATGACTTGTGCCGTCCATCAGTATCCCTAATTTTTTGCTGGTAACTATTGACCTTTAGTCTCTCCCTTATATTCTTTAAGGATGTCAACACCTCATCTTTTCCCCTTTCTTCTACAACACTACACTGGTCTTTTCCTGCTTAAAATTGCTCTTCTTATGTTCTCTTTTGTTTTTAAATTAGAGACCAGTATCTCCATCCATCCAGACAATGAAACCAGAAATCTGGGAATCATGAAGGAGCCTCGCTTCCTCTATATTTGATCACTCACCCAATCCTATTGATTTTACTTCCTGAGTTCGTAGTTCTTAAGTTTCAAGGCAAGTGCAGATTGATCACAGACCTACTCAGTGTTCCCAATGAAAGCATCAGACTATCTCCTCAAAAAATGCATGCACACATACACTGTTCAGGCAGTTTTAGGGAATCCATTTGTCCTCTTTACTTTAATGGCCACTGCCTTAGTATAAGTTTGCATGATTTTTGGGGGGATTATTTCAGTGGATTTCTAACATTGTCTTGCATCTTGTCCTCACACTACCAGCTCTCTCTGCTCCGACCTCTGTCTCTCCACCAGTCCATCTTCCATCTGATACCATAATTCCATCTGATTTCATAAATGAATAGCTTTCCATTTACATTAATATTCAGAAATATCAATGGTTCCCTTTTATGTACAGAGTAGATTATTACCTACCTGTTTTTTTTTTTTTTTTTTTAAGATTTTATTCATTTGACACAGAATGAGAGAGACAGCACAAGCAGGGGGAGCTGCAGGCAGAATGAGAGGGAGAAGCAGGCTCCATCCCAGGACCTGGGATCATGACCTGAGCCCAAGGCAGACGCTTAACCGACTGAGCCACCCAGGCGCCCCACCCTGTTGATCTTTATCATCTGGCACCTGATCACCTCTACAGTCCCTCCTATTTCATCATATTCCAGCAGTATTGCGGCACTTACTTTTCATGCACCTCATATCTCTGTGCCTCTACCTATGCTGTGTCTTCTGTGTGAAATGTAGCCCCTCTTCCCATAAGCCTGTGGACTCCTATACTCTTACTCATCTTTCAGAACTCTGGTTAGGTGCCAGGTCCTCTCTGTAAAGTCTGCTCATCCCTACAGAGTTAATCATGTCTTCTGTACTGCTTACTTATAATTGCACATACTGTACAGCACTGTAATCCTTTTTTATAGATCTGTATTCCTTACTAGATGAAAAGCTGCTTTGGGGTAGGGACTGTGTCTTGTAATTTTTGTATCTTCACCTGTCATATCACCTAATCTGTGAGGTTTTATATTTCTTGAGGGTGCTTAAAGTTTTTTTCTTAACTATTTTAAAAAGAATTTTTGTCCTTTAACTTACACTGTTATCATTCATAAGCCTTGAACAAAGGCAAACAAGTGCATACCTAATGGCAGTTACCTTAAATACCAGTTTAATGGAGTACAGACTCAATTCAGTTAAAACTCATTGAAGTCTTGGCTTGTATAAGTCTCTGTTAAAGGATAGAGAGTGGATGAGGAGACCGATATTTACATAACTGTAGTTTCAGGGCAGAATGCATTAGTAGCTTTCTTTTGCATAGTGCTCAATAGTTTTTACAGAGTGGTTTCCAGCTTCATTCGTTCATTCCTCTCAACAGTTCAATGAAGTTGGAAGTCTCTTTACATGTACTCTTCCTTGTGCCTTCAAATTTCTTTACTCAAGTCTTTGAGCCCCCAGCTTTTCCTTTGGGTCTTGGCTTAAAGATCTTTCTTCCCTTCCTGTCTCCTTTACCTGAAGTGGCAGTCAGTCTACTGCTTTGCCCCTAGGATAGTCTCTTTCTTTCTTTTATCATCCTGTTTGTTTCCTTCATAGCTCTTATTATAGTCTAAAATTATCTTGCTTATTTATTTGTTTACTTGTTTGTGGTTATCTCCTCCTCTAAAATGTGTACCTTATGAAAGCAGGGACCTTATTCATCAGCCCGAATCCCCAGCACCTAATGCAATATTTGGGATGTGGTGGGTACTTGTATTGTTGAACAAATGAATGAGTTATGTTTTTCTGATTTATAGACCAAAGAAACCTAATTCCGAGTATATGAAAATCTGGATTTATACAACAGATAAACTGAATTCGTGAGGTATTGAAATCCTGCTCTTGTGCCAGGCACTGTACTGAGCGCACTGGGTACATAGAGACAAATAAGAAGGCCGCTACACTTGCATTAGCACGTTGTCTCCACGTCATGGGTACTTACTGTATAGTAAAAAACTAAAAAGGAATTGTTTAAGAATAGCAAAGAGATCAGATTTCTTAATTCAGTAATATCTATTAAGTACATAAATTGGCGAGAGAACTCAGAAAGAGGGGATTGTACAAGAGCAAACTTGTTAGGGTGATGGAAATACCCTGTATCTTGCTTTAGGTGGTGTTTATAGGTCTATATAGTTGTAAAAACTCATCAAATTTAACACTTAACTCAAAGCTCAACAGGCTAAACTATAAATTAGGACTCAATATAAAATAAGTTGAAGCAAGCATTATTTAGGCACTGAGGATATAATGGTGACCTAGACAAATAAGGTGTCTGCTTTTGTAGATCTTACATTGATTGGGGGACATGATGGATGGATGTAGCCATTAAAATTCATGTTTCCAAATGACGCTAAGAAATTGGGAAATGTTCCTCAAATAAAGTGAAAAAACTAAGATATGGACTGTATATACAACATGGTCTCAGTTTTGGCTTTTAAGTATTTAAAACGTATATTTACAGAGCAAAAAAAACAAAAGTAAAATGTTACCAACTCTTGACTGATAGGATTAAAGTTATTTTTTATACTTTTCTAAATTTTGTAAAATAAATGCTATTTTTGATAATTCTTAACAATAAAAATAAAAAATATACTGTACAAAATATACGTTATACCTAACAGGAGGTGATAGTTTTCCCCTCAGAATATCTAAAATATCTGTGATAGCTCAACATATATCAAGCAGGTTCATAGGAAATAGCTATTCTTAAAATTTTTTTAAATTTCTTGTTTGATTTTTCTGTATTTCATATTCACTAAAAATATATTTAAGTGATTTAATTATATTAAATATATTAAAATATATTTAAAGTGATTTAATTAAGCTTCATAGGCTGTTGTTATTTTTCGTTATTAAGCTTTTCTGTAGTTAAACTGAAGTTTATCACCTTCAAAAAGTTGATTGCACTCAGACTGTTGTATCAATTATTACTTGGTTGTAGGAGATAATAGTACTTTTTATTACCATATTACCACAGAGTAATGTTTTACCGAGGAATTAAGTATGTTGAAAGAACAACATTTTCGGAAGTAGATTTTTTAAAAGTATTAATGCCATTTATTCTCTGAGATTTGTGGGCTAGGAGAGGAAATGCTAAACTTAGGAATCTAAGTTACAGTTTAAATTCTTACTTATTTACTTTTTGACTTTGAGTCATTTAACCTCTCATGACTTTTTAATTTTGTAATATACAGAATAATACTTAAAGTTACTCTACATTTAATAAACATTTACTGAATAACTACTACTTCAAAATATTTTACTGGGTGTTGGGGACAATAGCAATGTCAGACATTCATTGCCAGATCTAGAAGATAAGTGTAAATAAATAATTACAGTACTATGTGGTGAGTGAGAAAGGGACTGACATTTATGTTCTGCATTCATTCATTTAAGTCATTCATGAAACACCTATGAGGTATCTACTTTGTGTCAGGGAGAGTAGTAAGGACATACCTCCTTTTCTTACAGGCTTATGAGTCAGCTTTATAAGCAGATGACAGACAGTGGTGTGATAAAAGAAACATTAGGAAAAAGGGTTTGGAAGTACAGGAGGAAGTGATTGATTTTGCTTTGTGAAATCAAGGAAGACTTCTGGAGAAGGCAATATTTGACCCTAATCTTGAGGGGTCTACACAAATTAGTCCAATAGACTAGAGGTAGAAAGACAGAAGGAGTTCCTTAGGCAAAGAACACAGGAACGCAGCTACTAGGTAGTAGCTTTGGGTGGCTTCAAGTACGTAAGAGATGGGTGCTGAAGCTGTCAAAGCAGCCATGCTATGTTATAGAGATGTTGCTTTATTGAAACAATGGTTTATAGCAGTGCCATCCAAAAAACATGATGGAAATGATCTCTGGGCTGTCAGATATAGTAGCTCCTGGTACCATGTCACTATTGAGCTGGTGATATGTAACTAGTTTGTCTTGGAAACTGAATTTTGAATTTTACTTAATTTAAATGTGTTTAAAGTTAATAGCTGTATGTGTATATTAATCATGTTTTTTATTTTCTATATTTTATGATGCTTTGACATCTTGGGGGCCAAGAATAACCTGCACCTTCCCAGGAGTAGCTAATTCCTAGAGATAGTAAACAACCTGCCTGTGAACACACTTTTCATATGCAAACCAACCACCTCCTTTATCTCCCTCTCACATAGCACCCGGTATTTCTCCTGCCCTAATCACCCAGGGCTAAGTACTAGACAACTAGGGACTACCCCAGTAGCCCAGAGCCCACAGAAATTATTCCTTTTCTTTTAATACTTGAATAGTAAGAACAGTTATCTCTGGGAGTAGTTTTACCAAGAGTAGAACAGATAAAATTTTAAATCTGTTAGATTTGATTCGTGGTGATTGAGAACAGGTTATGGATTTATTGTCCTGCACTAAACCTGCTTATTAAGCTGTAGTTTACCCACATGAAAAATGGGAATAATAATGGTACCTACCAAATACAGCTGTTTGAACTAACACAGCTTAACAGAGTTAAATAAGGTAATACAGTTATACTTTTAGCATAGTCTGTTAACATTAATTAGCATGCCTTTGCACATAATCTTTAGTTTTTCTCTTTTTCTTGACTAAGCTATTTCTACACAGTGCTTAGCAAGATATCAGGTAAGCGCTCAGTGAAGATTGTCAAAGGATAACATTTTAAGAACAAAGGATTCTCTGCAGAGGCATGGCACTAGCCAGCATTTGATGAACTCATGCTGAAATGTTTATCTTGGTTTCCTTATGTGTTTGTCTTCATAGACCTAGGGACCATTTTATTTATTTACTTATATTCCCTAACCTCCCCCCCACCCAAGACAGTACTTAGTACTCCTAAGGCATTTAATGGACACTTAGGGAATAAGATGTATCTAATAATGAGAACATTCAGTGTATGAAGATTTCAGTTAGTTCTTTAAAATAATAGCTTTTGGACAACATTTCTTAAGGAATGACTATGTCTTACCAAAATGTAAATTAAAGCATTGAAGTCATGTTCTGTCTGAAATCCTAAATCAAGGGTAAAAATATTTATTCTTGGGTATTCTGTTATATGATATTTTTTTAAGATTTTATTTATTTATTTATTAGAGAGAGAGAGCACGCGCGCACAAGCCGGAGGAGAGGGAGAAGCAGGCTCTCCACTGAGCAAGGAGCCCATGCGGGGCTCAGTCCCAGCACCCTGGGATCATGACCTGAGCTGAAGGCAAACGCTTAACCCACTGAGCCACCCAGGCGCCCCTGTTACATGATTTTAGACATGGAGGAAATGTTTTCTAAACCTATAAAATATATCCCTTTTGTTTGTAATTGTGGTGATCATTATTCCTGAAATAAAAACAAAGATAAACACAAATATACTTAGTGTGAGGATAATGAAATAGGATATTTGACACAGGATCTATTTCTCAAAGTTATGTGTTCCAGTTTTACAAGTTTTAAGTTAGCCCACAGATAAAACAAGGTGGTCTCAGGTATAGGGGGCTTGATTGTGTTACTTATACATAGTGTTATAGGTAAGTTAGTTTTGAGATTAACGTGAGAAGTAAAGAATAGGTAAAGAGTAAGCTCAAGGACGACATGTGCTGTTTGAGCTCTGTTACAAGAGGGCCGCACACTGTTAAATCTGTACGTGTTCAGTTTCAGAATGGCTTCGGTTACTGCCTTTCCTTGGTGTACTTGCACTACTTGGCTACCTTGCAATTCGTCCATTCCTCCCGAAGAAAAAACAACAGAAGGATAGCTTGATTAATCTTAAAATACAAAAGGAAAATCCCAAAGTGGTGAATGAAATAAACATTGAAGATCTGTGTCTCACCAAAGCAGCTTACTGTAGGTGTTGGCGTTCTAAGACGGTAAGATGTGCACTCCCATGTACTCTAACACCATGCAGTTAAAGTTGTTCTGCTTCTTAAATCATCAGTTTTGAGGTTCTGGGAGATGAACGGTTTTTCCACAGGGTTCAGTACTGAAAATCTATATGCCTAAGTTAAAGTTTGCATTTTATGATGGATACTTACCTACATTAGAAATGTTACAGCAGCAAGGAAGGATAGAAATCTGATGCTTCAGAGCTGATGTCTGCCACTGATAGTATGACTTTGGTTGGGCAGGTTACTTAATCTTTAATCTCTGATGTTCAGGGTTTTTTTTTCCCTGATAATATGTTACCATCATAGACATTTTTTAGGATTTAGTGAGATGCTGTATGTACAGTACCTTATATATAGATGAGCTAATAAATGGCACCTATAATTATGGATGACTTTTAATGTGGAAATAATAAGGAGTATGGAGTGATGAGTATTATAAGTGGCTGGTGAGATCTGTTTTCTTCTAGTACTATGATCATAGGTTATTTGAAGTTTTAAGTACGGTAGTGTTCATCACAACATTTTTTTGTAATAGCAAAGTTTTGGATCTGATAATGGAAATGATTAAAGTATGGTATAATACAAATTATGGGATATTAGGAAGCTATTACAAATCATGTTTTTAAAGACTGTTTTAATGACATGAGAGCATGATGTAATTAATAAGAAAAGCACAGTACAGTATGATCCCAATTTTGTTTTTTAAAAAAGGAATACACATTGTAAAGGCAGAAGAAAAATAGATCAAAATCATGATTATTTTAACTTATGAGTGAATTTTTTTAATTTTTTCAAGAATTTTATAGTATGTGTGAGTTTTATAGTAAGAAAACATGAAATAATGTATTTTGAATTTAAGTTGCAATCGACTCTTGAACAACGTGGCGGTTGGGGCAGTCACCCCCTGCACAGTCAAATCTGGGTATAATTTTTGGCTCCAAAACTTGATAGCCCACTGTTGACCAGAAGCCTTACTGATGACATAAACAGTCAGTTAACACATACTTTGTATGTTAGATGTATTACGTACTTTATTCTTACAATGAAGTAAGCTAGAGAAAAAATAAGAAATTTTATCTTCCTATGGTAAGAAAACCATAAGGAAGAGAAAATTCATTTACAGTACTGGACTGTGTTTATTGAAAAAAAATCCACAGTTAAGTGGACCCGCACAGTTCAAACCTGTGTTGTTCAAGGGTCAACTGTACATTCTTTTCTAATTTAAATAAATGAAGAGGTGAGCTCTAATTTGGGGTTCCACAGAGAACAAGGGCTTGTTTTGATCCCCCTTTAAACCTGTTTTATTGACTCTTGGAATAATTCAAGATAAAATAAAATCTATGTCAAATAATACATTATTTAAAATTGTTAGATTTGCTGTGAGATTGGAATGAGTTAGGTTAGATGCAGAATATACATTACTCAGGAAAGCTATCTGATGATTTTTTTTTGAAAGTTATATACTTCTTTATAAGAGCATTTCACAAATATTTCTACTTATTAAATCATTTTTAAAATAACACTTGTAATTCTTTTTCCTTTCTAGTTTCCTGCCTGTGATGGTTCACATAATAAACACAATGAATTGACAGGAGATAATGTGGGTCCACTAATACTGAAGAAGAAAGAAGTATAATAGTAATGAATTAGGATTGAATTTAGTTGTGTGCTGTAAAATCTTACAACAATATTTTTTCATTCTTTGTGTGTAGAGCTTTCAAATGGTGGTCTTAATTATTGCTACTGGTTGAGTAATTATTTCTGCCAATTTATTTTCTTGCTGCACTACTGTTTATATTTGATACTTTGTATATTCAAACAGTCATTTATATAGAAATTAAATTGTACAACCCTTTCATTCTTACTTCAAAGACTTAATGTATCTTCCTAAATAAAACCAACACTCTTGGTTTTAACTGAGAAAAATCTGTTTTTGGCAGTGGGCCCAAAGCTATTCCTTTGAATATCAATATTTTCTATAGAATCTACATTTAAAGTTTTTCTCCCTACATACACTATTAAATATTTTTCAGTCCCCTTCTGTTTTGATCATTTGAAGTGATTTTTCCTCTTGGCTGTCCACACTCCTTTCTTTTCAGATCAGTAAGAAAAATATTGCTCTCAAGAATTACTTGAGTTTTTAAAAAGATAAATGCTTTGCTTTATAAAGACTGTGTCCAATAAGTGTGAATATCCCAATTTCAGAAAAGACATGAACTGGATATAGAAAGTTCCAAAAAGGAACAGTTATTTACATTATAAAAATTTTGTTTACTTTACAAAAGGCTTGTTTGTGTTTGTTTAGGTGTGTGTTTTGTAAAAGTATCTTGAACTCTTTGACTCAGTGACAAGGTGGGATGAGGTGGCAAGAATACTTATACTAAACTCCTGAGCTGCTGCAATTTGAAGGTTAATTAGAAATAAACATAAAGTATATCTGAATTCATATTAAAATGATAAATCAGTGTTCAAAACCGTATACGTTTTCCTCTTTGTAACAGTGTAAGCCAGTAAAACATAAAATACAAAAAGGTTGCAAAATAAACTTACTGGAGAATCTTTAAAACTTTTATAATTTTTTAGCCTATTTAGTTTTATTGTATATTATAGTTCTTACATTAATAGCTGTCCTTAAGTCTGTCTATGAAAGGTACAATCCTGTCAGTTTACTGTGTCTTTTTTATATAGAAAGAAGATACAGGAGGCAGACATATTTAATTCTCCCAATAATAATCAAAGCTAAAAGCACGTGTATACATGAGACCCTGCACTAAGTCCTGTACCTAGATTTGTAATTTATTACATGTAATGTCAATAGGTTCTACTGTGTGATCTTTGATCTTGACTCTTGTGACCAACAGCAGGAATTTTAAAGTTAGAGTTAGAAATGTAATTGTGATTTTGAGAAGTTTTACAAGGTGTATGTACAAAATAGTTAACATTTCCTCATGTGTGAAGAGGGAGAAATGTACCACTGCTGTCACCATGGCTCTGGATGTTCTTTCTTACAGCCTTCTCTTTGACACTCTTAAGGGGCTTCACTGTCAGATGAAGCAATTATTTTTCCATTAGTGATCACAAGACTTTGGGAAAAACCATCCTTACCAAAAGTTTGAATCTCCATGGTCTGTGGTCATGAAATGCTTTTCTTTAAAATTACTTACTGCAGCACAACAACATGTATATTCTAGTGGTTCCCAGACTTAGATTTCACAGGAGAAGGTAAAATTTCCTAAAAATGTGGAGACTAAAATGAAATTATCAACTTTAAATTTTGTCAACTAAACATATATGAAGAATTGAAAATTAATTGTCTCATAAAAGGTAACTTTAACACCCAAAAGTATAAGGGCTATACTCTCAGGATAGTTTTTGCTCCCCACATTTTCAATTTTTAAAATATGTTAAAGAGCTGTGTCCAAATATTTTCCTACCTGTGCAGATTTTTCAGAAGCCTCGGGCTGCTAGCAAGCTGTTATTTTAATGACTCCCTTTACATAAGCATTATTATCAGTTGCTGTCACTTCCTTTTGTAAAATCACAGAATTCTGTCATGTCTGCTTTAAAAAGTGGGTATCTAGTAACTGCTTCTGAATTGTTACAGCAGAAGATAACAGCTCTTGAAATACTTATCTTGGGTTTCTAGAACCTTTAAGAAACAACTCTGTCACTGTCACGTGATTGTTTTGAGGCCTGCTTCTCCTTACCCAGGGAACTGCTCATTGCCTTACTCAGCAAATGAGCACTACCATTACAAAAATATCAGGTATCCAAAACTGTTGAGCAGGCTTGAGGTATTAATGACTCATTCATATGGGTAATTAAGCAAGTTGTATTACGAAAACACCTTACAATTCAACTTTGAATTCAGTGCCTCATATGATGATTCATTGAATTGCTTTTGTATTTTGTAACCTAATTTGTTAATAAGTTTATGGGAAGCTACTTAAGCCAGTTGCTGATCCAAAGAGTTCTACCTTCCTTATTGTGATTCCTATAGTTTTCCAGTAGAAACATGCTGTCAGACTCTCCCTCTGCAAAGAGAGTTTTAAAACTCTACTGTTCAATAGAGTTCTTAAATTATGGTGGGTATTTTATTAACTACCAGAAACATCTAAGAATTGAGTGCCTCAGGTCCCCATCTTCAGAGTCTGCTTATTCTTACTTCACAACTAATTCTGATGAATTTCGTTATCTGATTTCTCCTAAAAAAAAAAAATCAAAAGAATGGACAGGGTCTTGCTAGTGGCAGGTAAACAATAAAATGTAACAGCTGATAGCAGGGGAGGGAACCAAACAATAAATTTAATGTGAACTTTAAAAGCATAGCAGCTTGAGAATTTAACATAGGATCCTGCACACCACAGACCCTGAGAGCATCTCTCTGATCAGATTATACAAGTGATGTTTCATGATGAATTTGAATCAAGATAGGTAGTATATGGTGTTTAAGAAGGCAGGATATGTGTGGCATTTGGTGATACCAGTTTCCACTTCAAATAGTGAAAAGTTTAGCACTATCCAGGCGGAAAATTTATGCAGGAAATCCTTGACTCATTCTTGACTCATTCTTGGATATTTGGAGGGTTATCATAGGAAGTTCTTCCATTTAATTGAAATGTTTTTCAAGTTTAATGATGGTAATTCACTACATAATTTGTTTAAAGTATGAGGAAAACTAAAGGAACAGTGATTTAAACCACACAAATCATGTTAGAGGACCTCCACCTTTGGGAGGATAAAATATGCTTGTTTGAAAAGCACTCAGCCGCAGTTCCATGACTGCCTGTCTTGCTGGCCATGGAGTCCCTTTGCACCAGAGGTTGGACTGCAGAGAACTTCCGTAGCTGTTTTGTTTTGTTTTGTTTTGGCTATGCATCATCTGAAGCTGTGTTTTAGTTTGTCACGATAGTCTTTTCCTGGAAGCTCACTTTATTTTATCATGTTCAGATAGTGAGTACTTCTATCTTTTGCAGAAATCCAGTTTAGTGGAGTCATGTTATAGCAAGCATTATTTTAATATAAGAAGTAGTCCATATTATTAGCGATGGTATTATGACATTTTATATTAGTTACGGTCTTGAAGGACATTGAAAATCTGTATGCAAGAGGCATATTTATGTTGTTACTCAGAGACAACATCACCCACTAATTGTCCTTTGGTTTAAATATTTGATTCTTTGCTTATAAAAAGAGTATATCTGACTGTATTCTCCGTTGTCAAATTCAATATTTACTGTTGTCAAATAGATCAGCCACAGTGTTAAATTCCTGATCTCTCTTATAAGGCTGAAATTTTCCAATATGTAGAAAAGGGGAAAAGGGTAGTAAGTTGCATAATTACAGAGGTGAACCCTGTACTAGTGAGAAAATAAAAAATGTCAAGAAATAATTCACTAAATTTTCAAATTTCCTGTAATTTTCCATTAGTATCCATCATATATTCCTCTGCCTTATCACAATGAAGATAGGAATCCATAACACCCATTCAACAAATTTAATAAACTCACAACTTAGAAGTACAGTCTTCAACTATGTTGAATGCTGCCAAGAAGTGAAATAAGATGATGAACGATGTTCATTTTAAAATGCTGCATACAACTGTATAAGTAATACATTGGAAAACCTAGAGGAAACGGATAATTTCCTAGAAAAACATAAATGATGGAAAGTGACCCAAGATGAAATTTAAAATGTTAGATTGATTAAAAAAAAAAAAAAAATGTTAGATTGATTATCAAATGAGAACATAAAAGTGAGTTTTTTTAAAGTGAGTTTTTAAATCCATAATTTAAAAAGTACTTGGGGTGCCAGAGTGGCACAGTCTGTTAAGTGTCCTACTCTTGGTTTCTGCTCAGGTCCTGATCACAGGGGCTCTGTGCTCGGCGCAGAGTCTGCTTGTGATTCTTTCTCCCTCTCCCTCTACCCTTCCCCCCCCCATGCACGCGTACTCTCTCTCTCTCTCTAAAATAAATCTTAAAAAATAAAAAGTACTAAGATTGCAAGAACAATAATTCCAATGTTATTTAAATTATCCCCAATTTTTTATATAGGAAAAACTTCCCAACTCATTTGATATCGTTATATAACATGAATATGAAAAGCTGATAAACATAAACTCAGAGCAATCTCACTTATACATATTAATGAAAATTCTAAAAACAGCAGTTAAGAAAAAAAAGGTTAATATACCATGGCAAAGAGAACTGTATCCAGGAATTGAGTATTTTGATGAGTAAATCTATTAACACAATTATATAAATGAATTAAGAAAACATGATCATACCGATAGATGCTGAAAGAACTATTGCTAAGATTCAATAGCCATACCTAATCAGGATTCTTCAGTAAAATAGAAGTTGAAACTATTTAAACACAATGAAGGTTATTTATGAAAAGCCTACAAGTATTTAAAATCAAATTCTTCCATTTAAAATCAGGAACTAGCAGGAATGAATGCTTACTGTCATTATATGATATTAAAAATTTTCTTGGATGATCCAGTGAATGTGACAAGATTAAAAAGTGAAATAATCAGTATAAATATAGGAAAATAGAAAACTCTGTTGATGTAATTATATACCTAGGAAACCACAGAGACTAGGAAAAACAGAACTAAAGAGAGATTTTGTAAGGTATTTGGAAACAAGATGAATCTACAAAATTTAGTAGCAATAAGCACCCTGAAATGCTAATGGGAAAAATATTTAATTCACAATAGCGAAACTTACCAAGAAAGGTAAAAGACCATGGAGGGGGGAACCTATGAAAATGTTATTAAAAGAAATTGAATGACATTTAAACACATGAAAAAAAAACTTGCTAGTGTAAAAATATAAATCTTTTAAAATAATATATGGGTGCCTGAGTGGGTCAGTTAAGTGTCCAACTCTTGATCTCAGCTCGGGTCTTGATCTCAGGGTTGTGAGTTCAGGTTCCACGTTGGGCTCCACACTATGCATGGAGCCTACCTAAAAAAAGATAAAAAATAAAATTAATATATAAATCTAATTAAGTTCACATTAGAATCCCAAGATTATTTAAAAATTGGATTAAATTAACGTTCATATAGAAGAATAGTCAGAAAATTCTACCCCAAAAAAAAGACTATTGAGAGGAACTTTACTCACCAGATATCAGCATATACTATAAACCCATCAGAATCAAGTTAGGTTTTTTTTTTTTAATTTATTTGACAGAGAGTGAGAGAGGGAACACAAGCAGGGGAAGTGGGAGAGGAAGAAGCAGGCTTCCCGCTGAGCAGGGAGCCCGATATGGGGCTCAATCCCAGGACCCTGGGATCATGACCCGAGCCGAAGGCAGACGCTTAACAACTGAGCCATGCAGGCGCCCCTCGAGTCAGTTAATATAAGAAAAGCAATTGCATTAAATAAGAATAAACAAGATTGATAGAAAAGAATTGAGACTCCAGATGTGTATGAACATTCAATATACGACAAATGTGTTTCAATTCAAAGAAAACAAAATTGGATTCCCAATTTACACTAAAGGCTTTGATGTGACATATAAAATGATGTTTAAAATCATTTTAAAGGTGGGGAGAGGGAGAGAAAATAGACTAATGACGGGGAAAACCTATGTAGCAAAAATTAACAATTTTTGTGATAAAGGGTAGAGTCAAATATTAATATAAATATGGAGAAAATTGCAATGTGGGTTACAAAGAGTTAACATCTATACTAACATGTATAATATAAGATGTAGTGATAATATATACTATAAAATGAGCACTTACAGGAAAACACAACACAAAAATGTGGGTACATAAAGACATAACCATAGAAAAGTAAATCCAAATGACCAAAATGTATAAAATTATGCTCAAGCTCACTAGTAATCAAGGAAATGCAAATAAAGCATTAGAGGATTGTCATTTTATACCCCATTAGATGGTCACATATCAAGAGAACAATACCTATTGTTGGTGAGGATTTTGGAGTAGGGGAGCAAGTACCCTTGATAAGAAATATGGATTGTTACAGATTTTTTGGAAAATAACTTGGTAACACTTTAGAAAAAATATATGTCACAGAAATCTTACAGAAATAAAATCAGTATGTATGGGGATATATATATATATATATATTTTTTTTTTTTAAGATTTATTTGTCAGAGAGATTGAGAGTACAAGCAGGGGGACTGGCAGGCAGAGGGAGAAGGAGAAGCAGGCTCGATCCCAGGACCCTGGGATTATGATCTGAGCTGAAGGCAGGCGCTTAACTGACTGAGCCACTCAGGCGTCCCTATATATGTTTTTTATTTCAACATTGATCTTAGTGGAAAATCCAAATTAGAACTATATTAATCGACTCAGCATTTCTATGCAGTAGTGAAAAAAGCAAAATGAAGTATGGCATGTTTAATCCCCAAACCCCTTTATATGATAATAAATTTCTGTGTATATATATACACACTTGTATGTATGTTTGGGTCTTGTGTATATGCATATATGTTGGTATATGATTTTATGAGTGTGGAGAAAAATAGGGATGAAATCTAATGAGGATGACATTATTTGTCTGGAGAGGGTGGGTGAGGTAAAGATGGGAATTTGAGTGGGAGAAAGAGGAGAGAGTAAGCAAAAAAGAGAAAAAAGTACTAAATTCCATGTATGATATCCCATTTTGAATTACCTAAACGTGTGTATACACTGTAAGAAAATGTAAACCATTAACTGGTATTGATAACATGAAGGTCATTGATGACCTTACCCAGAGCAGTTTTAGTTAAGTGGAACAAAGAATGAGGTAAAATTCCTATTACAGCAGTTTTAATAATAAATAAGTGGTAAGATAGCAGACTACAATAAACTGACTGTTTACTGAAATCATGCCAATAAAAATAAACCCAAAAAACGAGTAAAATATAATAAACAGAGAGCAAAAAAAAAGTGATAAAGAGAATCACTACGTGTTACCCTGTGAATGAGGCAAATGAGGCCTCTGTATATTGGCCCCTGGGTTGTTTATTAGCTCAAAAGCCCACTGGCACCATATCAAAATTTTACACATCCATTTGTTTTCAACATAGCTTAATCAGAGTTTTAGCTGTTTAGAGCTTGGCTGCTTTACATACCCTATGAAACTGTGCCTAAAATCGGCTTGCCACAGATAAAATAAGTCTTGGGTTATAAAGACGCTAACCTGCTGCAGCTCTTTAGAATTCTGACCCAGAGACTCCCCGCCATGCTGCTGAGTGACATCATACAAAACCACCTAGACACATAAGCCCTCTTTCTGATGCCTTTCTCCTCCAGGAGGTCCCTTGCCCTCCTCCCCTTCTGAATGACGGCCTCCTAGTCTTAAGCCTCTGGATGGTCTGATGGTGTTGGGGCCCTTCCCCAGTACGCAAACCTTCAAAGTATCACCCAAATAAAGCTTGTGTGTGCTACTGCCACCTCATGGCCATATTTTCCTCCTGCGATCAGCCTTGAAATGCTCAAACTCACCCCCTTTCACTAGATAATAATAAAAGTAAAAATTCACGAGGAAGATATACCAATTCTAAAATTGTAAATCCCTAATAATATATCTTCAAAATAAATAAGGCCAAAATTAATGGAATTATACAGAGTAATTGATAAATACACAAATACACAGAGATTTTAACACATCATTTTTAGTAATTGACTAAATGGACTTAAACTTAGTAAGGCTATATAGATGATATAGAACTATAATCAACAATTAAATTATCCCTATTCTCTTCAAGTAAACTTTAAATATTTACAAAAATTGACCAGATATTAGGCCTAAAGTTATCACACTTTATTTTTTTAAATTTTATTTTATTATGTTATGTTTTCTTTTTATTTTTAAAGAATTTTTTTAAATTTATTCATTTGAGACAGAGAGATACGGAGCGAGAGAGAGAGCAGGAGCAGTGGGGAGGGGCAGAGGAAGAGGGAGAAGCAGACTCCCTGCTGAGCAGGGAGCCCGATGTGGGGCTCGATCCCAGGACCTGGACATCATGACCTGAGCCGAAGGCAGACGCTTAACCATCTGAGCCACCCAGGTGCCCCTTTATTATGTTATGTTAATCACAATACATTACATCATTAGTTTTTGATGTTGCGTTCCATGATTCATTGTTTGCATATAACACCCAGTGCTCCATGCAGTGCATGCCCTCCTTAATACCCATCACCGGGCTAACCCATCCTCCCACCCCCTCCCCTCTACAACACTCAGTTTGTTTCTCAGAGTTCATAGTCTCTCATGGTTCATCTACCCCTCTGATTTCCCCTGCTTCATTTTTCCCTTCCTTCTCCTAATGTCCTCCATGCTATTTCTTATGTTCCACAAATAAGTGAAACCATATGTTAATTGACTTTCTCTGCTTGACTTATTTCACTTAGCATAATCTCCTCCAGTCCCTTCCATGTTGATGTAAAAGTTGGGTATTCATCCTTTCTGATGGCTGAGTAATATTCCATTGTATATATGGACCACATTTTCTTCTTCTTTTTTTTTAAAGATTTATTGTTTATTTTTTGTTTGTTTTGTTTTTATTTGTTTCACTATCTGTACGTTTATCTCACAAGAGCCTACAGAAGTGAGGGAAATTGTCTGCAGTCTAATTTTAAACAACATGAGAGAGAGGTTAAGCGTTAAATATAAAAAACAAAACTTTTAGCTTACTTACTATACTAGAAAGAATCTTCCTGAAACATGTCAGTTAAATTGGTCTGCAATGCATTAAGAAATGAGGAACATGTATCTCCTCTAAGAAATATTTCAAACATTGTGTACACTATCAAAAGAGCTGGTCAGCAAGTTTTCAAGTCACAGTCCCCTGGACAAACTAAAGACAAGTTACCTTTTACCTGAAGTCAGAAGAGCAAAGTCTGTAGGAGTAAAAATATTGCCAGTGTTCTCAGCAATCTACCCATACATCTGACAGGTTCTGAAAGTCTATTCAATAATGTGAACCATGATTTATTTCCCGGCAAGCTCCTTGCTCAAGTGGCAAGTAACTTCCGAGGCTGGACTTCTCAGTCTGTGGAGAGAGAAGCAAGCCGTATTGGCAGCATTGCTCCAGCTTGAAAATTCTCTTCCGAATGGGAAGAGAGTCCAGCAATGACCTTCCTTGCAACACCGCCCACACACGCAGAGCTGCAAGTCTGCACTGCGGGTCCCTGGGCAGGTGCGACTCTCAGCCACTAAGCCAAAAGCAGATTAAAGAGAAGAGAAGGAAGTGGAGGTCAAACATTTCAGTTGATAGCTGCTATAACATAGCAAGGGCTTGTGGTCTAGAAATGGATGAGATGTCAAAATGAGGTAACCAGGTATTGATAATGTTGAGAATTTAAGATGCAAGTCCCACCACTGAAGATGGAGCTTTTTGACATGGCGCTGCAGGGAGTTCTGCCTGGGATCGATCTATTTGGAAGTCCCTTCTGGGCAGCACTGTTAGATATTTCTATTATCTGCTACATCGGAACCTCTGAATAATCATGACTTATACTCAAGATGATGCCTCTGACACCTGCAAGGTTCTGAAAGATCTTCCAAATCAAAGAAAGGTCATATAATGCCTGGTATTATTTTGGCATTAGTCTATATTATATAACGATTATTTAAAATTCGGTAATCTATATTTGGGCTCAATGATAGCTCTATCAATCTTACTGTTTTCTTACCTAGAACATCCCATTCTCCCAATAGGCTTATGTACAACCAAAACCAAAGTGGGGACAGTGAGTTCTTGAAATCTAATCAGCCAAGAGGAAAGATCCCACGGGCCAACTCCCTGATACAAGATCACCAGTGTATCTCAACGCAACCTGAATACTCCTTACAGTAACATCCTCTTGAAGACCAAATATTCCAAGCCCTTAGTTTTTTTTTTTAAAGATGAATTTTCTTTTTTTTTAAAGATGAATTTTCTTTTTTTAAGATTTTATTTATTTGCGAGAGAGAGAATGAGAGACAGAGAGCATGAGAGGGAGGAGGGTCAAAGGGAGAAGCAGACTCCCCGCTGAGCAGGGAGCCTGATGCGGGACTCGATCCCAGGACTCCAGGATCATGACCTGAGCCGAAGGCAGTCGCCTAACCAACTGAGCCACCCAGGCGCCCAGGCCCTTAGTTTTTTATAGGATTTAGAATCATTTTTCACTTAGCTACCCCTCCACTTGCTTACTGTCTTCTATATGCATCTGTCCAACTTGGGTTGGCTGTTGAGTACCAGTTGAGGGGAATTCCAATTCTGCCTCCTTGACTCTCCTTTAAGGACTTGGAAGTGGAAGGTAGTGCAGTTCTTTCTGGCCATCTGCCAGGCTTGAGACTCCAGGCTTCTTGGGGTAAGTTCGACTGGCAATTTTAAAGAACTCTTCTGCTGCATCAAGAGCAATGAGACGATCCACGACAAAGAGGTATCTCTCCGAGAGCTCCCAGCTTGTTGGAAAAATACTGGTTTCTTCAGCCCGTTTTAACAGTATCTCCCGCGCTTTCCTTGTGTTTTTAGAATCACTGATGGTGCTGAGTTTCGTCACTGACAACCAAGAGTCGGCTTCCTTTTGAAAACCTTTTAGTCCTTCCGAGAGTCTACACCGAGTTTCACTGTCTCTCTTACAAACAGTATATCTTCCAATCTGCCTCTTAGACAGCGGCTCCTAACTGGCCAATCACGCTCATCTAATTCAATCCATGACGTACACTAAATCCTCTAAAATGCGTTTCCATCTATTTCTCACTCCCCTCCGAATCTGCCGCAGGGTGTAGATATCGTAGATGAGTTTTTGCCACTCCTCTGAATCTTTGGCCTGCTGATTTCGAACGACTATCAAATTGTACAGGATTCTGTCGTCATCTGCCTCTCTGTGGGACACATCGTGGGGCATGCTCCACAAGTTCTTTTCATCATCTCTCGCCAGAGTTGCTCCAAACGAAGAATACGGATTGCGATCACTGACCAGGGGCTCCTTCTCTGGTGCGGCTGGCTCCTCCAGGCACTGGCAGGGGTAGCCGCAGCACACGGTCCTCAGCCAGTCCCGCGGCCCCATGGGGAGCGAGGTGCCCCGCGTCGCCCGCACACGGGGAGGCAGGCCGTGGCGGCAAGCGAGCGCAGCTGGGGCGCGGCCACCCGGCCGGGGTCCAGCTGCGGGGACAGTCGCAGCCCGGGCGGCAAGGGCTGGTCCGTGCGCATAGACCACATCTTCTTTATCTATTCATCTGTTGAAGGGCATCTCGGCTCTTTCCACAGTTTGGCTATTGCGGACATTGCTGCTATGAACATTGGGGTGCATATGGCCCTTTTCACTACATGTGTGTCTTTGGGGTAAATACCCAGGAGTGCAATTGCTGGGTCATAGGGTAGCTCTATTTTTAATTTTTTGAGGAAGCTCCACACTGTTTTCCAAAGTGGCTGTACCAACTTTCATTCCCACCAACAGTGTAAGAGGGTTCCCCTTTCTCCACAACCTCTCCAACATTTGTTGTTTCTTGCCCTGTCAATTTTTGCCATTCTAACTGGTGTAAGGTGGTATCTCAATGTGGTTTTAATTTGAATTTCCCTGATGGCTAATGATGATGAACATTTTTTCATGTGTCTGTTGGCCATTTGTATGTCTTCTTTTGAGAAGTGTCTGTTCATGTATTCTGTCCATTTTTTGACTTGATTATTTGTTTATTGGGTGTTGAGTTTGAGAAGTTCTTTATAGATCTTGGATACCAGCCCTTTATCTGTAGTGTCATTTGCAAATATCTTCTCCCATTCTGTGGGTTGCCTCCTTGTTTTGTTGACTGTTTCCTTTGCTGTGCAGAAGCTTTTTATCTTGATGAAGTCCCAAAAGTTCATTTTCGCTTTTGTTTCCTTTGCCTTTGGAGACGTGTTTTGAAAGAAGTTGCTGTGGCCGATGTCAAAGAGGTTATTGCCTATGTTCTCCTCTAGGATTTTGATGGATTCCTGTCTCACATTGAGGTCTTTCATCCATTTTGAGTTTATCTTTGTGTATGGTGTTAGAGAATGGTCGAATTTCATTCTTCTGCATGTGGCTGTCCAATTTTTCCAGCACCATTTATTGAAGAGACTGTCTTTTTTCCATTGCATATTTTTTCCTGCTTTTATCGAAGATTATTTGACCATAGAGTCAAGGGATGCAAGGGTGGTTCAACATTCGCAAATCAATCAATGTGATAGAACACATTAATAAGAGGAGAGAGAAGAACTATATGGTCCTCTCAACTGATGCAGAAAAAGCATTTGACAAAATACAACATCCTTTCCTGATTAAAACTCTCCAGAGTATAGGGATAGAGGGAACATTCCTCAAGCTCATAAAATCCATCTATGAAAAACCCACAGCGAATATCATCCTCAATGGGGAAAAGCTGAGAGCCTTTCCCTTAAGATCAGGAACACGTCAAGGATGCCCACTTTCGCCACTCTTGTTCAACATAGTACTAGAAGTCCTAGCAATGGCAATCAGACAACAAAAAGAAATAAAATGTATTCAAATTGGCAAAGAAGGAGTCAAACTCTCTCTTTTTGCAGATGACATGATACTTTATGTGGAAAACCCAAAAGATTCCACCCCCAAATTACTAGAACTCATACAACAATTCAGTAATGTGGCAGGATACAAAATCAATGCACAGAAATCAGTTGCTTTCTTAAACACTAACAATGCAACTGTAGAAAGGGAAATTAGAGAAACGATTCCATTTACAATAGCACCGAAAACCATAAGATACCTCGGAATAAACCTAACCAAAGAGGTAAAGGATCTACACTCTAGGAACTACGGAACACTCATGAAAGAAATTGTAGAAGACACAAAAAGATGGAAAAACATTCCATGCTCATGGATCGGAAGAATAAACATTGTTAAAATGTCTATGCTACCCAGAGCAATCTATACCTTCAATGCCATCCCGATCAAAAGTCCAATGACATTTTTCAAAGTGCTGGAACAAACAATCCTAAAATTTGTATGGAATCAGAAAAGACCCCGAATAGCCAAGGAAATTTTGAAAAAGAAAAACAAAGCTGGGGGCGTCACGTTGCCCGATTTCAAGCTATATTACAAAGCTGTGATCACCAAGACAGCATGGTACTGGCACAAAAACAGACATATAGACCAATGGAACAGAACAGAGAGCCCAGATATGGACCCTCAACTCTATGGTCAAGTTATCACATTTTAAAATTCATGTATAGACAACAAAGCACTAGTATTAGAAATCAATAACAAAACGGTTTTCCAGGGGTGCCTGGGTGGCTCCATCAATTAAGCGTCTGCCTTTGGCTCAGGTCATGATCCCAGGGTCCTGGGATCGAGTCCTGCATCGGGCTTCTTGCTCAACAGGGAGCCTGCTTCTCCTTCTCCCTCTGCTCCTCCTCTCTCTCTCATAAATTTAAAAATAAATAAATAAATAGATAAATAAATAGGTGATCCAAAAGAGATACATAAATTTTGGAAATTAAAAACAAAATCCCAAATAATTTATGGAACTAAGAAGTAATTATACTAAAATTAGAACATATTTAAAATTGGATGAAGAGGAAAAGATTATAGACCAATAGGTGTGCTATATACCTGAAGCAGTACTTTAAGGGACATTTACCAGAAGCAATTCACATTCATGAGAAGGACAACAACATACATTTACAGTCTTGTCCAAATTCTATGTTAGCTTTTCTACGCTCTATCATAATATAGTCCAAAGAGACCTGGACTGTCTGGACATTCTGTTCATTATATGGATCAGTTAAATCAGACTGGGTGAATAAGAAATGGCAAGTATGTTGGACATCTGGGACACACGCAACCCTGAGAGTAAAAGAAAACCCTTTGAAGATGAAGGGACCTACCACATCAATAGAAATTTTAAGGGTCCAGTGGTCTGCGGTAGGTTTTAAATAAAGGACAAACTATTGCATCTTGTATTCCCACCGTGAAGAAGGAAGCACAGTGTCTCATAGGTCTCTTTGGGTTCTGGCAGTAGCATAGTCCAAACTTAGGAGTACTGCTCTTACACATTTGCGGAGGGACACAGAAGGCTGCCAGCTTTGACAGGAGCTTAGAGTAGGAAAGGGCTCTGCAGCAGGTCCAAGCCACAGTACAAGCAGCCCTACCACTTGGGCCATACAATCCAGCAGACTCAATCCAGACATTAAAGATACATGCAGTGGGAAAGACACCATGTGGAGTGTACGGCAAACTGCAATAGGAAGAATCACAACATAGTCCTATGGGGTTCTCTAGCAAGGCCATGCCAGCTGCTCATAATTATATATCATATTGTATAGTATAATTATACATCTTAATAATACTGGATTCACCTGGCAATGGGTATTGAGTGACCGTGTGACTAGAACTTCTCATAATGAGCTTGGTTTTGTTAGACTACCGAGTTCATAAGGACAACTTGGCCCCATAGCAAACCATCATACGATGGAAGTAGCACATCAAGGATCAGGTAAGAGAAGTACTACAGGGCACAAGTAAACAGTATGAGCAGGTGGCCCAGGTTCTCACGTCATCAAAAACTATTTCACTAGTTTCTCTCCCTCAGCTTGCAACTATGGTTGTATAGGTATTCCCATATTGCTTAGGGAGGAAAAAGTTTGTTAAACTTGGTTTATTGAAAGTTCAGCTCAAGATGTGGATGCAAGCCAAAATTGTATGGCTGCCTACTTCAGCTCTGGAAAGGTATCAAAAAATAACATCCTCCCAGTAGTCAGAACTTTGGACTGTGTACCTTGTTATTCATTTTGCATGTATAGAGAGGTGGCCCAGAGTAAGAATGTACTCATATATTCATAGCCAGATGGCTTGGTTGATAGGTCAGGGGTTGGAAGGAAAAAACTTGGAAAATTGAAGACAAAGAAATCTGGGAAAGAGGCATTTGGATGAAACTATGGAAATAGATAAGATATGAAGATCTTTGTATCACATATTAACTCTTACAGAGGGTATCTACCAACAACCAAGGCAACAAAATGATTCAGTCAGTTGATGTCAGCCAGCTTCTTCCATTGGCCACCTAAGTACTGGCACAATTGTGCATAAATGTTGTGGCAGGGATGGAAGCTATAAAGAAGCCCAAACAGCAGAAGTTCCTTCTGACCAAGGCTGATGTAGCTACTGCTGCTGCTGAATGTCCAACCTGCCAGTAACAGAGAACAACCCTGAGGCCTCAATATGGCACTATCCTTCAAGAAGACCATTTAGTCACATAGTGGCAAGTTGAATATATTGAATCCCTCCCATTTAGGAAAGAGAGCAATTATCTTGACTGGAACTGAGACTTATTCTGAGTATGGGCTTGCTTTCCTGCTCATATGGCCTCAAACAGTACCACTATCCAAGGGCTAACAGAATGTTTGACCCACAAACATGGAATCCTGGTCATCATTGCATTGGACCAAGGAAGACACTTTATAGCACAGTAGTTGCAGCAGTGAACCCATGACAATGTGAATGAGTGATCCAGCAAAAATCATAAAATCATTACAGCCAGAACCTGCCAAACTGATGGAGTGATAGAAAAAGCTTTAGAAGCCCTTTGAAGCTACAAGTATGGCACGCTAGCATACACTCTAGATCAATGACCATTATATGGTCCCATGTCTCCAGCAGACAGAGGATCAAGGGTAGAAGAGAGAGTGGCACATTTACCATCATTCACAATGACCCGCTTGGGAAATTTTTGCTTCTTATCTCTCTCAATCCTGTTACAAAATGGAAGGAGAGAGGAATATGGTTGGCACATTCCAAGTGATCCACTGGGGGATCTTTAGGTAATCTTTTGTTCAGTTTTGATGGCACAATTGAAGTAGACAAGTGCAGTACCATGGCTGAGCATGACATTCTTTGTTCAGTAGAGGAGGAATAATGACCTGGGCTAAGACCACTCAGGGATGATGATCTGGGTCACCCTGCCAGATAAGTGACAGAGACCAGCAGAAGTGTGAGCTGAGGGTAAGAGAAATGTAGAACAGATAGTATGTGGATAGTAGAGGAGGGAGATAATCAATTGAGGGTGCAAGACCAGCTGCAGAGGTAAGGGGCTATAGTTCATTCCATTAATGTTCCTTTCATAAATTTCCCCAGCAAAAGAAAAGAATCCTGGAGGAGCTTTTCCTAGATGGGAGTGAAATTATATGGAACAATAGAGCCAAAGATCCAAATGGCACAAGGGGTGGTGATGTGTAGCCAATGTCCTTCTTTCAGGACCGAGGTACTCATTCCCCTGACTGCTTTGAGTGTTGTCTGTTGAGGGATCACAACCAAGACCCTCCTTAAGAATTGCCTTCAGACAAAAGGAACTATGTAGCCCAAATTACACTACCTCCCTGGGGGCAGTACACATCCAATACTACTTCATTGGAATTGATATGAACTATTGCCAGTAATATTTTAAGTAATATGTTGTCAGTGAAAGAAAAAAGAAAACTTTTAAAAAAAGATTTTATTTATTTATTTGAGAGAAAGCAAGTGAGAGAGAGAGCACGAGTTATGGGGGAGGGGCAAGGGAGAGGGAGAAGCAGACTCCCTGCTGAGCAGGGAGCCTGGCGTGGGGCTCGATCCCAGGACTTTGGGATCATGACCTGAGCTGAAGGCAGATGCCTAACCAACTGAGCCACCCAGGCACCCCAGAAAATAAAAAAACTTGAGATGAACTGATACAGAATGGAACTGTTGGAAGATTGTTGGTAAGAGCAGAGGAAATAATAATGATGTGGTCAATGTGGCCCCTGATATTCAGAGAGCTAGCTGAGAGAGGTGGATTTGAGGCCCAGATGGGACACTGGCCAGTAATAATATATCTGGGTTTCAGTTTTCTCATGTAGATGAGGCAGGTTAGATTAAATGATCACCAAGTGTCTTCCTGCTCCTGTATTCTGTAATTCTAAAGTCCTCTGCCCAACATACAAACAAACAGCATGGAGGAACAATGCTTTAAACCTGTAACTAGCTTACTAATAGAAGATTATTCTTTAATACAATAATACAAATGGTTATCTAAAACCTAGAGATTCCTACACCATGAAGTAATTCTTTTTTTTTTTAAAAGATTTTATTTATTTATTTATTTGAGAGAGAGGGAGAGAGAGAGAGACTGAGCGCACAAGCAGGGGGGAGGGGCAGAGGAAGAGGGAGAAGCAGGCTTCCCACTGAGCAGGGAGCCCGATGTGGGACTTGATCCCAGGAACCTGGGATCATGATCTGAGCTAAAGGCAGACGCTTAACCGACTGACCCATCCAGGTGCCCCACCATGAAGTAATTCTTATGTGTACATTCCAACAGACAATAACTCCTATGAACAAGCACAACAAAAATAATTGTTTTTATTAAAAATAATAGGACATTAAGAATACTCTCACCATGGGAGTATAATGTACAATATAAATTAATGTAGTATTACATTAAAGGATATTAAATACAGTAGTCATTCCTTCCCTTAAACAAAGAAAGTCACTTAAACACAGTCTATTCAATTCTTTTATGAAAAGCATTGATGTTCCCTGATCCACACTTTCCTTCTGTGTCTCTCCTTGTGCAGTGAATGTTGGATTGGATACTTTACCACACGTTGCTATACTGTTCTCAAGATGCAGGCAGAGTAATATGCAAGAATTATGTTCTGTATTTAAACAGTTCATCTTAAAATAAATAAACAAGGAAAGTCCTAGGGGAAAAGGAGCATTGAGGGTAGCTAGCTCTACCAGATATTAAAAGATAACATAAAGCTACTAAAACTAAAATATTCTGTAACACATGGATGGCTCAGTCAGGCATCCAACTCTTGATTTCAGCTCAGGTCATGATCTCAGGGTAGAGGGATTGAACCCCGAATTGTTGAGCTTCACACTCAGTGGAGAGTCTGCTTGAGATTCTCTCCCTCACCCTCAGCTCCTCCTCCCACTCTCTCTCTCTCTCTTTCAAATAAACATTTAAGAAAAATATTCTGGTATTAGTAGGTGAATAGATAAATCAGTGGAATAAAATAAAACTCCAGAAATAGACTCAAGTATATATGGAAATTTAATATGCAATACAGAAGACATCTTGAATCACAGAGGGAAAAGGATAGTTATTTTAATAACTACTACTTATTACAGGTTGAATTGTGTTCCCCCAAAAGATATGTTGAAGTCCTAATCCTCAATAAGTCAGAATTATTTGGAAATAGCGTCATTGCAGATGTAATTAGTTAAGTTAGGGTGAAGCTATACCAGAGTAGGCCGAGCCCCTAATCCAATATGACTAACAACCTAAGAAAGGGAAATTTGGACACAGAAACAGATATGCACAAAGGGAGGATGATGCAGAGACACACCAGGAGAAAGGCATGTAAAGACAGAGGCAGAGGGGTGCCTGGGTGGCTCAGTCGTTAAGCGTCTGCCTTCGGCTCAGGTCATGATCCCAGGGTCCTGGGATCGAGCCCCGCATCGGGCTCCCTGCTCAGCGGGGAGCCTGCTTCTCCCTCTCCCACTCCCCCTGCTTGTGTTCGCTCTCTCGCTGTCTCTCTCTCTGTCAAATAAATAAATAAAATCTTTAAAAAAAAAAAAAAAGACAGAGGCAGAGACTGGAGTGATAATCTACAAGCCAGAGAACGCTTGGAAGAGGCAAGGAAGTATCTATCTTCCCATGGAGGCTTTGGAGGGGACATGGCTCTGCTGACACCTTGATTTTGGACTTCCTAGTTTCCAGAACTATGAGAAAATAAATTTCTGTTGTTTTAAACCACCCAGTTTGTGGTACTTTGTTTCGGCATCTCTACCAAACTGATCCAGGATCAGATAACTGGATAATCTTTTGGCAAAAGATAACGTTAAATCCATACCTCACATCACATAACAGAATAAATTCTAAATGCATTAGAGAAGTAACAGTGAGAAATGAAACTATATAAGTGCTAAGGGAAAAATGAGTGAATTCCTTTCTAACCATGAATCAATATCTAGTAGCATAAAGGAAAAGATTCATATATTCAGCTATATGAACAGAAAACTCTTTTGCTTAACAAAAGAAGCGCAACTAGCAAAATCAAAAGACAAAAGAAAAACTGAAGAAAATATTTGTAATTTACATCACAGACAATTGACTATTCTCTTCCATGTAAAGAGCTTTTTAAAATAGAAAAGAGAAATACCAAAAATCACAAAGGACATGAACAGATAGTTTACAGAAAAAGAAAGGCAAATGACCTTTAAACCAATGAAAAAGATGCCCACTCACTCATAGTCAAAGAAATTTAAAATTTCACTGCAAAGCTATCCCTCATTTATCAGATTAGAAAAATCCCAAAGTCTGAAAATATATAAAACTTTTAAACTATATAAATGTTTTACATATCCAAAATTATGCATATATCTTATTTAAAAGCAATTCTTAGAACTGAGAGCAAATAGAAATAAATAAATCTGTACATCAAAGTATATATATTATATACTATAACTATATATGTAATTATATATATATATATAATTTCAAGGGGCTTTAGAATTTAGTACTTTTAGTGGACATCTTTGGTGAGATAAGTCTAAGGACAAAAAGAACTGCAAAATATCTTAAACTTAATTCAGTAATTATAAGTAATAATATTGGTATTGCTATTTTGAAATTTTTGAATATTATAAAATAAAGCTAATACCACATTAATAATATTAGGAACCAAGATATTCAGTGTAAGAGAAAAAAGACAAAAGTAAAAGCCCTATGATGTTACATTTGAATTAGAAATAGCAACTCGATGTCATGTTTTTCATAGTTTTATTTTTATTTTATTTTATTTTATTTAAAGATTTTATTTATTTAACAGAGAGAGACACAGCGAGAGAGGGAACACAAGCAGGGGGAGTGGGAGAGGGAGAAGCAGGCTCTCTGCTGAGCAAGGAGCCCTATGTGGGGCTAGATCCCAGGACGCTGAGATCATGACCTGAGCCGAAGGCAGACGCGTAACGACTGAGCCACCCAGGTGCCCCATAGTTTTATTTTTAAGTGATTAAAAACTATGATAACTTAGGAAACTTTTAAAAAAATATTTAGTTATCTTATAGAATTTATGTCCTATAATTGCATGGTTTTATATAACATTTACTTTTTCCCCTCATTAATCAGCACTGAAGGGATTCTGACTATATATAATCTGTGCTATGAATTATATTCTAAAATCACCAGTAATAGTAATAGTAAAAAACAACACTTTTTATTTTATAACATGTATTTTATGATTTCTAAAACTTGTATTTTTTAGCAATGTTTACCGACAAGATCTAGATGCAATGATTCTCCAGCCAGAGTGAGCATTCCTAACCTTCAGATTTTGGTTTTAACGTACCCATTTTCATGGAAAGATACCAGTCTTTTGGAGACTAGCTGATTCCAGGTCTGGTGTAGGGAAAATGCATTTGTCTGGGACTTGTTTCAGCTTGTTATGCCTGAAAGGAAGAAAGCATTCAAACACTATGGCATCATGTCCAAAGAGTACAGAATCAATTGTGAAGGATACCCAAGGACCATATTTGGGACAATTTGAGAATCAAAAAATCAATTGTGCTGGGCCAAAACACACTGCATATTTAAAAAAATCATAAGTTGACGGAATACAGGGGACTTCTGGCTCTGGTGATGATATAACAGCTAGTATTCAACGTAATCACCAGCTGGAAACGACTACAGTACCTGGATACACGTCCTTCAGGTTACTTCCCGGCAGCTATCCTGTAGACTCGGAACCACGCTGCATACTATCCTCCTCACCAAATTGCTCAACTAAGACCAAGTCCTTGCTGGACTGTTCAGGGTCCCATTCCAACTATGCCTGGTACTATCTGCCCAGCTGCTCCTAGACTACCATTGAATAGTGAGTCCAGTTTCTTTATAGGTTTCACGAGTCATGTCAACAGTGTGTTGCTAACACAGCACAGTGGGTCCGCCACTGCAGCAGCTGCTGTGGTAGCTATTCCTGCCGTCAGTGTTCTTCCACAGTATAAGTATGCTGTAGGAGTTTGCAATCCTCAACAACGTCTTAATGTGAAGCCACAGGTTACCATGCAGCAGCCTGCTGTTAATGTACAAGGTCAGGAGCCTGTAACTACTTCCATGTTGGCATCTGCTCCTCCTCAAATACAAAAACAAATTTGGGTGAATGCTTCCTTTAGGCAAGCCATGCACCCTACTGTTGCTGGTAAAAATCACCAATGTGTTGTTGGAGAATCCAGAACCTCTCCATAGGCTTGAATCTCCAGTCTCTCTGATCTAAGGTTGCTGAAGCATTGGTGTACTACAAGCCCACCAAGCTAAAAAGGCTTCCCAGGAAGCAATTAACAATGTCCTTGGAGTTCCAACTGCTTAAAATTGATCAGGGACCATGAATAGAAACACATGCTTCACCAAAGAAAAATATCTAAATACCAAAAAGCTTACATATTTTGGGAAAATTGCTAAATATAAAATAGATGCAAAAGAGGAAAAGGAACTTTGAACCTTGTGTACTGAGCAAATGCTAGGTCTAGACTACTTCCTAATTTAAACACACACACACACACACACACACACACAAACAAGGCCATCAGAAAAGAGACAAGCCTATAAAAACTAATGTTTTATAAATCCTGGGAAAAACAGTTTTCAGCAAAGTACAAAAATTTAAAGCATTCTTTTAATTTTATAATTCTTTACTGTGGAATAGCTCAGAATGTCATTTGTTTTAAATAACAGAATTGAATACTGAGCAAGGAAACGTAATTTGGATTATAAAATTCTTGCTTTAATAAAAATTCCTTAGTGAAAAAATATTAATGAGTAAACAAAGACATACTTGATAAATTTATAAGGAACAGTATTCTTGTATTTACTTGTTTAAATACTATGAACACTTGAATACTGTACACATGGTTAACTGGTTGTAATTTTAAAATGACATTAATGAAGGTAATTTTTTTTATTATGTTCAATTAGCCAGTATATAGAACATCATTAGTTCTTGATGTAGTGTTCAACGATTCATTAGTTGCATAGAACATCCAGTGCTTATCACAGTAAGTGCCCTCTTTAATACCCATCACCTGGTTACCCCATCCCCTGACCTTCTTCCCTTCTGTAACCCCCAGTTTCCAGAGTCTCTCATGGTTTGTCTCCCTCTCTGATTTCTTCCCATTCAGTTTTCCCTCCCTTCCCCTGTGGTCCTTCACACTGTTATGTTCCACATATGATAATTGTCTTTCTCTACTTGACTTACTTCACTTAGCATAATCCCCTCCAGTTCCATCCATGTCGATGCAAATGGTGGGTATTCATCCTTTCTGATGGCTGAGTAATATTCCATTGTATATATGGACCACATCTTCTTTATCCATTCATCTGTTGAAGGGCATCTCGGCTCCTTCCACAGTTTGACTATTGTGGACATTGCTGCTATGAACATTGGGGTGCACGTGCTCCTAATGAAGGTAATTTTTATAAAAGTTTTTATATAGAAAATTTAAAATTCAAATTACTCGAATGCCTGCAACACTACTTTTAAAAAGTAGAGTGTTTTGGTCTTATGAACATATAAATATTAAATTTAATACTTAAGAAACAATCTATAAATCACAAAAAAATGACAATTTTCCCCTTAATTAAAAAAACATAGTTCCTCATTCTGAAAATGATTTGTTGTACCTTTATCTTTTATTAAGATCAACTTTCTATTTTAAAATCTAATTCTCTTGTAAATGTAAAATACTATCTTGTGAATGTAAATATATTTTCATTTACTTATTAGTAAAAATGATTTACCCTCATGATTTAAACATTAGTCAAAACACTGGAGTGGTTTAGAACTTTAAATTTTTAGAATTTTAGTACTAGAATTAAAATAGTTGAAAATGAGGCATAAGATCTATGCTGAGTTGTAAAAATGTAGAAGAAAATGCTACTAGAACAGCAGCTATTTTATCTCCTCCAGAGTTATCCAGGTGTGTGTGAACTTTTGACAGTTTTACCGTTATATTTTGTGGAAGGTCCCAGTCTTAACAGGAATATACATATATATATGTATATATATAGTTTTGGTTGCCTTATAGTTGTTTCACTTTGCAAATTTATGTGTAAAGTTCACATTCTGTGCTATTTTAGTATTTTACTTACATAGAAGAGGGAAGAGAGAAACCAAGTAATGTTTAGTTCCTGCATTTGGCTTTTGCCAAAGAAGTCTGAATGATTTCTAAGAAGCCATCCACTAAGGCTATTTGAGAAGCTTTTACATGACCCTTCCAACTTTAAAAATAATCTTTTTTTTTAAAAGATTTTATTTATTTATTTGACAGAGAGAGACACAGCGAGAGGGAACATAAGCAGGGGGAGTGGGAGAGGGAGAAGAAGGCTTCACGCTGAGCAGGGAACCTGCTGTGCGACTCGATCCCAGGCCCCTGGGATCATGACCTGAGCCGAAGGCAGATGCTTAAGGACTGAGCCACCCAGGCACTCCTAAAATAATCTTGACATAAATGGAAACTGCATTTTGCTTGTGATTGGTTCTATATAAGCATAGCAGATTTCATCAGCCAGAATTAAAAGGAGATTCTGTATTACTAAGGAAAAGAAAAGCTCACATGGACAAGTCTATTAATCTTTCATTTCCGCAGGCTGACTTTAATTCTTTATTTTATACTCATTGAAAAATCATGGTTTATTTCCATTTGTGATTTAATTTTATATCTACAAATAAATACTACACATAATGTTTCATTTAAAAGCTATTAAACTTGTCATTTTAAGGGTACTGCAGAAGTAAATAAGTCTAATTTTGGTTCTTTTATTTAACATACCATTCATTCAGATAGTCACGAAAAACAGAATTTGAAATCCATTTTGTTGACCCACTTATTCCTGGCATTTTTTTCCTTTCTGGTGATCTTTTTAACCGAATTACTAAACTGATGGTGGGTTCTACTTCTCCTGTCTGGAGGCTTAGACTATCTTACCTTTCTGTCATTGGGCTCATTTAATTTTTTATTACACCGAGTTTGTAATACGACAGCAGATTCAGCCTGATGGATTATTTAAACTTTCCTAGAGTACTTACAGATTTACTTTGTTCTTAAAATACATAAATACTATTTTATTAAATTAACCTTGGAATTAAAAATCATAGGAAAGCTCTGTAATGAAATCACATATTTATTAAATCCTTGGTTCTATGTACAATCTCCATGTATTTGTGTGTTTTAATTTTTCTCTCATGTAAGATAATTTATTAAAAGAAGCAGGCAGGTGATGGCAAATAAACTTTTTAATGAAGTTCTAATTTTGTCAATTCTACATCGACTTTGTTTGGATCATGGCGTGTAAGTACTTTGGGTCCCAGTATGCCAATAATTAGAGCTCCATTTGGAGCTGTAATCAAGATGGCTAAAAATGCTACTGTCATCACATCTTTTGAATATGGTTCCAAGTGGGGTGCGCTGCTTCTTGCTGTTTCTAGAGCCAGAGGACCTAATACAGCCTGCATGTAGGGGGTAAAAAGATGAGACATAAAGAAAAATATTAAATAGTTAATACATGATAAAAGTTAATGGCCCTGTTAAAACAAACAAAACCTAGTAGTAAGCCATCAGAAAAGAGACAAGACTTAAAGTGCTGAGGAATTTTCATGAATTACTCATCAATTCTGTATTCTCCCTAGCAAATATATCTGGATGAAAAGTGAAATAGTGACAAATCATTGTGCACACATTTTGGGGCTGATTTTGTATTTTTATCATCTCAGCTTTCTCCTGTTTCAGTATCTTTTTTGAGTGCTCGCATTAGTCTCAGAACTTCAGGAGTTCTAGCTGAAGCAGGGCTTTGCTTATTTACCTTTACCATGGACTATACGGTTCTTGGCTGTAATAAGAAAACACAAAATACTAAGGTTTCTTATGGTTCTCTAGGATTTTGTTGCTTATCTTCTCCTTATTCTTCCTACTTGGGAGGCAGTGTGTCCAGTAAAACTGACAAGAGGTTTGGAATCTACAAAGTGGACATGAGAGATTACGAAGTAACTTGCCTAACGTTACAGGCAAAACAGCCAGGCTGGTCCCATGGACCTGCTTTTTTAACCCTGACACATAGAGAATTTTGATGCACAAGAACTCACAAACTTCTGTTTTGGAATAACAATGGAAAAAAGAATCTCCGGAAATCAAGACATTATGCTGCCAGGTTAAAAAGTCTAACAATAAGTAGTAATACCTCTTTGTAGGAGCAGAATATCGTTGAATCAGAGGGCAAAACCACAAGGTCTCCCCATTCATTCATTCATTCATTCATCATTCATTCTTGTAGAAATGCAATGCTTACTAACTGTGTACTTCCTGCGTGCCAGGCACTGTATTAAGTACTAGGGGAAAAATAATGAAAGAAAGCAGACACTGTTCCTGTCTTTCCCAGATAGTCTGGTGAGGAGATTTAGTCATTAATTAAAATCATATAAATTAAATGCATAATTAAAAATAATACACGTGCATTCATGTATGGTGGAGTGGGTGGCAAGGGTAGGAAAGATATATTTTTAAAAGAATTAATGTGTCTCTACTATAAAATCATTACATTTATCCCTATAATATTCAGCAAAATGTAAACATTCCAGTATCCAGATATATTCTTATTTTATATTTTGGGACAACAGAAAAAAAAAGTTTCAGAAGTTTAGGAAGTATTTGTCATTAAAAGTACACTTTTTAACTTCAGAAGAATTGCTTTTAAAACTGAGATTTTAAAAGATTACATTGTTTTCAATGAGTAGTTATGACCAAGTATTTTAAAAGCAAGGCTAATAGCCTACATTTTGTAATTAAAGTAACATTCATTTGGAATTTTAAAAAATCAACATTAAAAATTATTAAAATGACTTAATATGTTCTTACCTGGACTGTAGCTTTGGGCATCCACGATAAAGCAATAAATATTTTCTCCTTAAAACTAAAGCCAGCAAAACACATCAATACAAATGTAAAAGAAATTCGAACCAATAGTGCCAGACTCATAGTAGCAACACAAATGCCTACAACAGATAAAAACAAACATAAACAACAAAATATTTGGGAAGAAGTGGTTCTTTATACCTAGAAAAAGTACAAGAGATTATCTGATGGTGGAGGTGCCATGAAAGATAAGATAGATTACATTTATTTAATTCTGAGCTAATAGACTTTGAACTTTCACTATAAATGAAAGTATTCAAGAGGTGCTGATGGTATGTAATATTTTCTGTCAGAAAAGAATTCCAATCTGCATTTTCCTCAGATCACTCAGGGAAGGTATTCAGAGCTGTCTTTGGTAACAAAGGGCATACAGGGTAACAGAAGAGCAAATGTATGTTATTAACTGTATCAACATGAGTTTCTGAAGAAGGTTCTTATAGCATTTAAGACATATTGTAAATAAAATAAAAATTATTCATAGTTTTCTTAAATATTTTCAAATCTTATATTTTTTGTGCCTGTAATTATTCTTACCAATAGCATTTGATTGAAGAGATGCAACAGATACTTCTGATCCAACCAAGCCAAAAAGAAGGGGTTGAAAAATATACCATGTAGTTTTAATAATTCTTTGGACTTTAACCTGTAGAAAAGAATAATATATTTTTAGTTATTGTGTTTAGTTGTTGTGACACTTAAAAATAATTGCATTTTAAAAATTAAAGTCTCTCAACCTTTAATGAACTTAAGATATTTGTAGAAGAAATGTTAAAGCTTAAAAATTGAGTAGGTTCTTTTACTCAAACACTTAAGTAGAATTTGGTTAAAAAAATCATCAAAGCTTATAGCAGAATTATTTACAATAGCCAAGACATGGAAGCAGCCCAAGTGTCCATTGATTGATGAATGGATGAAGAACATGTATGTGTATACACACACACACACACACACACATATGCACACAATGGAATATTATTCAACCATAAAAAGAATGAAATCTTGTCATTTGCAACAACATAGATAGGGTCAGAGAGTATAATGCTAAGTGAAATAAATCAAAGAAGGACAAATACCATACGATTTCACTCATATGTGGAATTTAAGAAACAAATGAGCAAAGAGGAAAAAACAGAGAGAGAGAAACCAAGAAATAGGTTCTTAATTATGGAGAACAAACTGATGGTTACAAGAGGGGAAGTAGGTGGGGGGAAGGGTGAAATAAGTGAAGGGGATTAGGGAGTGCACTTGCTGTGATGATAACTGGATAGTGTATGGAAGTGTTGAAACACTTTATTGTACACCTGAAACAAATATAACAATTGCATGTTAACTAACTGGAATTAAATTAAAAACTTTAAAAAAAGAAGTAAAATAGAAATAAATGCTCCTTGAAACCAGAAAAAAAATTCTACAAAGGTATTCAATAAAAATATTATTATTATTTTTAAAGATTTTATTTATTTATTTGACAGAGAGAGACACAGCAAGAGAAGGAACGCAAGCAGGGGGAGTGGGAGAGGGAGAAGCAGGCTTCCCACTGAGCAGGGAGCCCGATGTGGGGCTTGATTCCAGGACCCTGGGATCATGACCTGAGCCGAAGGCAGACACTTAACGACTGAGCCACTCAGGTGCCCCTCAATAAAAATATTATTTTGTAATTTTGTCATGGAACAAATAAGATCTTTGTAGTTTCAGACATGTTTTAATGGTTCAGTAAGAATTCTAGCTTTTTTAAATAAGGTAATTGAACAGAGACAGAACTAGAACTACATCATGCCTGATGAGCACATACTCAATATTATGCCACCATTTCAGCTCTTAAAAGGGAGTTGAGAAGACCTCCCCTGACAATTATCTTGGAATCCAATCCCATGAAAGTGAATCTAGATATGTCCTAAGCTATAGGCAAAACATGTCAGTGATCTGTCAGGCCTGCTTCCAAAGGGCCCATGTTGAAAACTTCAGTGTTATTTTTTCCTTGAAACCAAACCAAAAACATATATAGATTCCTAACTTGGTTGCTTGCCTGGCTTTCCTTTCTGAGAAAGGACCTCTCCCAGGGCTACTTCCCCAATTAAGTGGTTACAACAAAGTCCCCTATTGATATAACAGTACTCTGGCTCTTCTCAAGGAATTTGGATGAAGAGATTCTAGTTTCAGTCTGGGCTTATCTTTTTTTAAAGAAGTCACATAAAACTGTGATATCCTTTGGGGTATAAACTATGTTTGTAACTATTTCCCTTATGACTGGGTTTTCTGATTTATAAAAGTAAGGTTTAAAAAAGGAAAAAACAAAGAAAAAACAATATTACTCTTTCTTCATGGTGACACATTATCCTATTTGTTACTTTAAATTTTTTTAATAAAGATTTTATTTATTCATTTGAGAGAGAGAAAGCATGAGCTGGTGGGGGCAGTGGTGGGTACAGAGGGAGAGAGAGAAGAGACTCCCCCTCCCTGCTGAGCAGGGAGCCTGACCCAGGCTCCATCCCAGGACCCTGAGATCATGACCTGAGCTGAAGGCACACACTTAACCGACTGAGACACCCAGGTGCCCCTGTTACTTTTAATTTTTAAAATATATTCTTTACTGTTTGATTTCTTTTATCATATATAAAAAAGAATTTTAGTAGTTTTCATTTTATTTAATTATAATTTATTATTGACCATTTAATTTCTTTTACAATTATGATTTTATTGGAATACAAACAAAACACTAACATAATTTTTGGGTTGGGAAATTCTCAAGCTGATTTTAAAATTTATCTAAGAAAGAATTTGTGCAGGGATAGTCAAGAAATACTTTAAAAATAAGTACAATGAGAGGGAATCTTCCACATTAGGTTTTGAGACATAAAACTACAGTAATTTAAAATAGAGTGGTATTGGCCCAGGACTAAATAGGTAGGATTAAATAGATTCCAGCAATGAACTTATATATACATGTTTATGAACACACACACATATCCTTATCTCACAGCATTTACAAAAATAAATTCCAGATGAATTAAAGAACTAAATGCAAAAATAAAACAAACAGAAACTACCAAAGTATTAGATGATACTATAGAAGACATGATTACAATCTTATAATCTTGGGTGAAGATATCCTTCTTAAACAAGATACAGAATCCAAAACAAAAAAAGAATAATGGTCAGCTTTGACTATAGGTAATTTTACTGCAATATAAAAGACATCATAAACAAAGTTGAAAATAAGCAAAAATTATATGCAATATATACATAACAAAGGATTAGTAGCACTAACATATTGAGAAACTATAAACTGGGAACAAAAAAGCAAATCAATCAATTAAAAAATGGGCAAAGAATATGAATAGGTAGTTAAAAAAGAATATTTGAAGAGAAATTTATTGCACTACTAATCAGAGAAATGTAAACAAAGAATAATAATGTTGTATCATTTCTTACCCATCAGATTGTTTAAAATCTTTGAAGGGATAATTTTGCAGTATCCCTCAAAATAGAAACATTCCATTTCTAAATTCAGCAATTACATTTCTAGGAATCTATTTTACAGAAGCACTTGTACATTTGTTAAAAGACACATGAACAGGATTGCTCATAGCAGCACTATAATAACAAAAATGGAAAGAACCTAAATGTCTACAAATGGAGAACTGATTAAAGGAGATGACTGATTCTGGGAAGGGGGGGTCTGATATTGGGAGTGGTAGAGGAAAAGGAGTCTTTTACATTTTGTTCTATATGTGGGCCTTCTGTATTGTTCTAATCTTTTATGAGCATTTTTCATGGATTAACTGTACAACTCAAATTTTAATGAATAAAATAAATCAATAAAAGTTCTATAATCATATTGCATAAAACTTTGGAAAAAGAAAGCAGCCTGATGCGTTAGCTCAATTCTGATTGCATTTTAGTGTATTTCCAGGTCCTTTTCCTAAATATTTTATTTCCTTGATTGATTTATGTACATCCTTGAAGACACAAATTTCTGGAACATCTTCCAACTAGAACAAAGAGATTTCCTAAATGTCTATTATAGATGTAAAAAAAATAGTTATTTTATCTTAAAAAATTATGTATTAAAAATATTCACCTTTTCTGTGGACCAATTTATCCCTGCAACAAAAGTTAATGCTAATGTGCATAATCCTCCAGCTGCATGTAAACCAATATGATGGCTTCCCAAGACAGCAGTAACACACATACTCAAAATAAGGAAAGCTCTCTTCAGTGGCAGTTTTGTCTAGAATTAGATAGATATTTGGAAATTAATTTACATTTAATATATAATACAATATTTATATCTTCTACTGCTTATTATTGACCCTTTGGTATCATGTCTCTATATGTTATATTAAATAGTGTCTAAAATTTTTACTTACTTCCTCACCAAAAATTTTAGCAAACTTGGTACCGAGTGAAAAATTTTGCAATTATTAAGTTTTATCTTCTGCCACATCTCTGATACTAATGTCAGTAAAATGGCTATAGTACTTTAGCTATAAGTGAAGAAGGAAGGAAAGAGACCCATATAAACTGTAGTTCCTATTACATATCTAATGAGTTTTTTTTTTAAGATTTTATTTATTTATTTCATAGAGACAGAGATAACGAGAGCAGGAACACAAGCAGGGGGAGTGGGAGAGGGAGAAGCAGGCTTCCATTGGAGCAGGGAGCCCAATGTAGGGCTCGATCCCAGGACCTGGGGATCATGACCCAAGCCGAAGGCAGACGCTCAACGACTGAGCTACCCAGGCGCCCCATATCCAATGAATTCTTAAAAATTAAAGTTTTGACTATCTCTTTAGCTGAGACAGCTGTTACAGAGAAATTAAGATGCAAGTCACAGAAATTCAAGAGTAATGGCATATCCTTTAGGGAAGGAAAGGGTTGAGTTTAATAGTGTTGCCTTAGTCAAAGGCAGTGGGAGTAAATTGAAGTCAGAAAATATTCAGAGATAAATGGCAATCTATTTCCCCAAAAATGTTTCAAGGGAAAATTTGAGGAAAAAAGATTAGGGAAAATTGTCAGTGGTCAATAGGAAATTTAATGAATAAAGGGCTGGGGTGGAATGGAGAAGGTACTGTGAGTTAAGTACACTTTTCTGATACTCTATTTGCCGAGTCAGGAAGCAGAGACTTCGGTCAAGGCCATTGGCCTGTATCAGTCACAACTGTGCTCCATTTTAAGCAGAGAGTAGCACTAGGGGCTATTTTGGGGAAAGAGAATTAAATACTACATTTAATAGTTCATGGATCTTCCAGCAGTTCAAATTTTTGAAAGAAATGTCTAATACTACACTTCTAAAAAATAGTAACTTTTTATTTACCTGATCTCCACTTGGAAAATATTGAACAAAAATTCCCAAAACAGCTCCTGCCAGCACACCAATAAGTACATCCCGAAAAGACGCAAGGACATTATTAAGTATACCACCTGTAAGGGCACACAATAAGGGAAACATCTCATAGAGTAATATTTTCACATACCTAACATATCAGAAGATCAAATCTAGGTGGTTCATAGAGAAAAGCACATATCTTCTAGAACAAATATGCAAAAATGGGCCTTTGATATTCATATACTTGAAAACATAATGATCTATTTGATAAATTAAGTATGTACTCTCAAATAATTTAATAAATACACACAATTCAGAAAAGTTCATTGAAAATATAGGCCAGAAAACAAGGAAGTAATAAGCCACTGTGTGTTCCCTTATAAACACAACCTAAAAGACCAGGTGAGGTGGAAGAATGGACAGAGTTTGGACAAAGGAGCACCTCTGGCACGTCACAGGTCTGGTGATGTTTCTTCTCTGATAAACTGTTACACAAAGAAAGAAATGACTTAAACATAAAAAGAAAAATTTAACAACAACAGAAAAAAAAAGATTTACTCCAGGATCAACACTAGGAATATTTGAGTCAGCAGTCAATTGAGTTTGCAACATATTTTATGTGCCCATATCTGTAGTTTAGAGTAAAAATTTTTAAAAAAAGATCTACGTCACAAAAAAAAGTTGTTATGCTATTTTAGCTCAATGAGATGTGTAAATATATATATTTTAGAAATGTTTTTCCACGAAAAAATAACAGAAATGCAGGATGACAACAGCAAGATGGTAGAATGGGAAGCCCCAGAACCTTGATCCTTCAAAGAGGCATTAACTTAACAACAATATACAGTCCAAAAGCCTTAATGGAACTCCACAAACCAATTAAGAAGTTGCAGCAAGAGAAAAATGATTCATCATGTACAAGAAAGCTCCTATAAAATTATCAGAGGATTTCAGAGCAGAAACCTTACAGACCAGAAGGGGGTGTGATGGTATATTCAAAGTGTTGAAAGGAAAAAAACTGCCAATGAAGAATACTATTCTACAAGATTATCTTTCAGATTATCCTTCAAGTAGAAGTAAAAGGATGTTAGCAACACAAAAGCACAAAAATATAAATCTTTGGTAAAGGTAAATACATAGATGAATTCAGAATCCTGTAATACTGTAATGGTGGTGAGTAAATCACTTTCAATTCTGTTATAGAATTTAAGTTAAAGACATAAAAATAACTATAAGACTGTATTAATGGGGACGCCTGGGTGACTCAGTCATAAACATCTGCCTTCGGCTCAGGTCATGATCCCAGGATCCTGGGATCGAGTCCCACATCGGGCTCCCGGCTCAGTGGGGAGTCTGCTTCTCCCTCTCCTTCTGCCTGCTGCTCCCCCTGCTTTGTGCTCTCTCTCTCTCTGACAAATAAATAAATAAAATCTTTTTAAAAAGACTGTATTAGTAGATATACAACATAAAAAGATATAATTTGTGACATGGATAACAAAGGGAAGAGGGCGAGATGTAAAGGATTAGAATTTTTATATGTGATTGAAATGATCACTTCACATTTTTATAAATATAGGGATAGAAAAAGATATTCCATGCAAATGATAACCAAAAGACAGCAGGGTGGTCATACTTATATCAGACAAAATAGAATTTAAGTCAAATACAAATAAGTCACAAGAGATAAAGAAGGATATTATATAATGACAAAAAGGCCAACTGACCCAGAAGATAGGGTTAGGTCTCCGTATCTACCATATTCCAAAATGTAGATGTATTGAAGATCTAATGTAAAAAATAAAACCTTGAAAGTCCTTAACATTTTTTTAAAAATATTTCATTTATTTGAGAGAGAGAGAGAGAGAGAGAGAGCAGGAGAGGGGGAAGGGCAGAGGGAGAAGCAGACTCCCGGCTGAGCGGCAGGGAGAGGGCCTCAATCCCAGGACTCTGGGATCATGACTTGAGCTGAAGGCAGACACTTAACCGACTAAGCCACCCAGACACCCCAAAAGTCCTTAACATTTTAAGTGACCATTTACATAGTCATGAATCAAGAGGATTTTCTAAGCATGTAGCTGCTTTTGTTTTTTTTTTTACTTTTTCTGTCCTCCACAAATTAGGTTTGATCTCCTGTAGCATGTTCCATAGTACCTTATACTATGTACTATTCATCACATTTTGTAATTATTTGTTTAATACAAATTCCTTGAGAACATGAGCCTCATGGTCTTCTCTGCTGTGTTAATAGTACAGAATAGCACTTAAAAGTGTGGGTCTGGGGTCAGATTGCCAGATTGCATCTTGGCTTCCCTACTTTTTGGATCTGTGACTTTGAGCAACTTACTTAACCTCTGTTCCTTGGTTTCCTATTCTGTAAAATGAGTATAGCACTGATGTGTGACTATTAAATGAGTGGAAATAGCTATGGAACTTGGAGCAAGTACCAAGCAATTACTCAATAAAAGCTAATATTGTCGTTCACTGTTTATCCTCAGTGTTTGGCACAATTGTTGGCACAATGGAAGAGGAACACAAAAAATATTTTTTAAAAGAATTACTGATACTAGTCATGAAGGAAAAGATTGTCAGATTTGACAATAAAAAATTTGAAAAATCTGAATTGTAAAAAAAGATAAAGTTAAAAGAAAAATTATAAATGTGGAAAACTATAGGACATAAAACAAAAGGTTATCATTCCTAACTTTATGCAGAATCTTGACAAAAGAACAAAAGATGAACACACATATAAGATAAAAGCAAAGGATTTCAAGAAAAGCAATTTATAAAACAGGATGCCAATGGTCATTAAACATGAACATTTTAAAATATCACTAGTATTCAAAGTACTTCATCTTAAGAGGCCTCACCTTTCACCTATCAAATTAACAAAGATATAAAAGACTAATAATACCAAGTTCTGAAGAAGGTGAAGAGAAAGTGGCAAGCTTTTCCACCCTGGTAGGACATGACATTGTGGTAATATATCTCAAAAAGCTTATAACTTTTATACTTTTATCTCAACAATTTCACTTTTGAGACTATGAAAATATTAAGATTAGGTACAACTATTTAGCTCTAAGGTGTTCAACCAAGCATTATTTTAATAGTGAATATTGGAGTCAACTTCAGTTTTCAACAGGTTACATAAGTATGATACAGCCAACAGAAAACTATACAACCATTAAAAATGTCATGGAAATATATTTACTGAAAAGAAACATGTTGGTGATATACAATTAAGTACAAAACAACTCAGGTTACAAGAAAGTATGGCCGATTCTTATAATTTTATAAGAATATTGGGAGGGAAGTCAGAGAGAATGGGGGAGAGAGAGAGAGGGAGAAAGAGAAAGTCTGGATTTATATCAAGAGTCAGTTATTATTCCTGAGGGTATGTTGCAGAGTTTATTTTTATATTTTCCTTTTTTTCCTTCTTATTTATGTCTTATGATTTTAAGAGAAACTATACATATTACTTTTCAACTTAAATATTTTGGTGCTTCAATAATACAGAAGATGGAATTTCAAACATTGCAGATAATTAAAGCATTACAACACGTGGAAAGATTTACTTTCACAATTTATTGGACATTCAAGCCCAAATATTACCTTGGGATTCAGAATTGCTGCAGATCTTGTCCCACCACTACCAAAAAGGCACACAGTTGTTCATACTCTATATATTTAGGTTGTCTTAGTAACAGAACAACCAGTTATTTATAATGATGGCCAAAAAGGCACATTTTAGAAATATATATTAAATAGCAGTACTTAATAATATTGCTGCTTAAAATTTTCTATTGAAAACTGTGATAAAATTCCAAACCAACATAAACAGAAAAATGATAATAATATGGGTTATCAGATTAATTACAATATATGGTTATGAAAATAAAATCATGTGTGTTAGTGGTTTCTCAATCCATTGAAACTTCTTCCCTGCTCTAGAATGAGCTTTCTATGAAGAATAAAAAGATGTTACATGTCAAAATAAATAAATGTTAATAAAGAAGCAAAGCCAGAAACCTTGTTTAAAGAACCGGAAAAAGCTGCAATGAGATGGCAGTTGCTGTATTTTGTTTACCTGAGGAGAAGACTATGCTCAAGCATGTATTGAATCCAGTGATTGCTATGATGTCATCCAAACTGCTAGCAGCTATCAGTAAGGTTGGGATGCCTTTATTAATGCCATATCCATTTTCTTGCAAAAGGAGCATGGAAGGGACAACCACAGCAGGAGAGACAGCACCTAGTACAAAACTATTAGAAAGACTTTGAAAACCAATTTTAAAACATCCTTTTAACAAAGTAGTGTTTTATATTAAATTTTACAACAAATACATTAACCTTTTCAGATTTACAATAACTTCAAAAGTAAAAATGCTGAGTCAGTATCATTTAATGGGTAAAATTTTTCACACATTTTTTCTGCTGGCTGAAAGTTTATAGAGATTTCATTCAAGATGTTGGTTTGGGCACAAATTGCCTCTCCCTTCATTCCTAAATCCTTTGAGATGAAGATATAAAAATAATACGAAAACCCATAACCTAACTAGAAAAAAAAAAAAAAAAGGAGAATCCTTAATGGATAAGAAACCAAGTATATCCCAGGAAGATAAGAGTTTAAGATTGAAGAAGGAAATCATAAGCCAAGTGTGTGTGAGTAAACATTGCTACAAAAGATATGATATACTTCTAAAAATGCTCCAAGCCCAGAAATGGCAGATGCTGGGAGCAGGGGAAATCTGAGGAAATCCAATGGGTGACTCTTTGGAGTACCACTGTAAGAATGGCCAGACAGATGTACTCTCCACCCCATTTCTAACTCTTGAACAAGTCAGTAAGGAATGGATGTCTGCCCCAAAGAAGGAACAATGAGTGTGGGCACCTAAGTTACAAAGGCAACTGAGAAAATTCCCGGGGTGGATGATGACACCCGTGAGGAATGAGGACACTCCTGCTCAGAATCTCTTTTGTTGGTATATACCATTCAGTACCTTACCTCATCTCTTCCACGTTCACTTTATAAAGGCTGAAGTATATACCTTGTGTAGAGATGATCTTGGTGCCCCACCAGAACCCGTTTACCAGGCGAGCGCACACATCCCCCAGGTGCTGCTTGTTGGCCGCTAACCCCTGACACCTGCAGCTTTCTAGCAGTCTTACCCTGCTGAGAAGGGCTTACGTGGGGAAGCTAAGGAGGTCTTCCTACTCCTCCTTCTTCCAGACAGCCCCTGTGAATTACTGACTGATAGAGAGGGTCTGATAGTTTAGCACCTTTGCCTCTCTGGCTGTACAATCTCTCTGATACAGTTTTTTCTCAAGATTTCCCTGTAGACTCAAGAAGAGCCTAGAATTCCCTGAAAATACTTATTTGCCTAGTTCGATTGTTTGTGAACTTTATGGCACATTGGAATCACCTGGTATATTATTTATCGGGAGCTGCTTAACAAATTACTCCCAATTTTAGTATCTTAAAACAACAAACACTTATTATCATACAATTTTTGTGGGTCAGGAATCTGGGTATGGCTTAGCTGTGTGCCTCTGAATCAAGGTTTCTCACAAGGTGGTAGAAGATCTGCTTTACTCACATGGCTGTTGGCAGACTTTCAATATTTTGCCCTGGAGGTTTCTCAACAGGGCCACTCATGATATGGCAGCTGGATTCCCTCAAGACAAGTAATCAAAGAAAATGCAAGAGAGAACACACAAGATAGAAGCCATGGTCTTCTCATGACATAGAATGTCTCATGACATTCTATCATTTCTACTGTATTTTGTTCATTAGAAGCAAGTCAGTAAGTCCAGCCCATATTCAAGAAGACGGTATTACACAAAGGTATAAATATCAGAAAGCAGGGATCACTGGGAGTGATCTTAGAGGCTGACACCTTGTACTTGCGGACCTTTCAAAATACTGATGTTTGTCTCCCATTCTAAGACATACTGATCTAAGATGGAATTTGACCTGAGTACTAGGATTTTAAACAATTTTTTTAAATTGTGGCAAAAAATACATAATAAACAATTTACCCTCTTAATCATTTTTAAGTGCACAGTTCAGTAGTATTAACTATATTCCGATTGTTGTATAACAGATCTCTAGAACTTTTTTGTCTTACAAAACTAAAACTCTATATCCATCAAACAACTCCCCTTTCTCCCTCACCCAAGACCCTGACAACCATCATTCTACTTTCTATTACTATGGTTTTGACTACTTTAGATATATCAATGGAATCAGAGTATTTGTTCTGGCTTATTTATCCCAGTATAATGTCCTCCAGGTCCATCTATGTTGTAGAATGTGACAGGATTTCTTTCTTTCTTTTTTTATTTTTACAGGTGAATAATATTCTATGTATATACCACATTTTCTTCATCCATTCATCTGTCAATGTGGGCTGCTTCCACTTCTTGGCTATTGCAAATAATGTTCCAATAAACATGGGTGTGCAAATATTTATTTGAGATCTTTTGTTCTCAGGTATCCAAAGTGTGCCACTCTTTTTTTCTGCCAGTATTCTGAGTCAGGTGAGACAGAAACCAGTCCCTTGGGTCAAAAAGCCAAAATGTAGGACACATACTCCAGCTTTTTTCTTTCCCTCCTGATGGAGAAGACAGGAGTTGGGAGTTTTCTCCTGGTTGCCCCTTGCTGTGCAGGGAGGGGGTGAGGTATGGTGGGTAAATGCAATGAAATATTCTAACTGCTCCAATGTGTCTCTTCTTGGCCTTGTACTTGGATGGGATGCTATAACCTCTCAAGTGGTTTCTGGAGTTCTCACAAAGGTAATCTGGTTCTTATGTATTTAAGTCAGTGTTGTGCAAGAAGGAGAGCTGGGGCTTCCTATTCTGCCATCTTGCTGACATTACTCTTCTGATTGTTGGGATTTTTTAAAAGCTCCCCAGGTGATTTTAATGTATAGCAAAGTTTGGGAACCACTGATTTTCCCCATAGTCTATCTAGCTTCCTTCATTCAGAGGTTTCTACTGAGAACTCCCTCAAAACATTACTTGCGTAAGAATCTTAATCTCAGCCTGAGCTTCTAAGATACCTTGCTTGGTTACATGATTGGACTATTCCCTGCAAGAAGACAAAAGCCAATAGATAAAGTAATCACAAGTTAATGGGAAGATTAAAATACAAAAATGGGCCCCCATTAAAGTATCACAAAATATTTAGGGAAGTCTATCACTTTGAGGCACCATGTTCATTAAGTGGAAAAAATGTATACCTGAGAAAAGAGATGTAGTAGGAAGAAAGCCACCAAAACATGACTTCAGAATAACTATAAATATCCTCTGAATCATGAAAGTATACTGCATCTATCCATAAAATTTTAATGATAGTTCCTAGAAATTAACAATAAATTCCCCAAATTAAAAAAAATGGGTGATATAAACACAGCTGAAGAGTGATTTAATAAGCTAGAGAACTGTGCAGAGAAAATTTTTCAGTGTATACTGCAAAAAGGTAAGCACATAGAAAGTATAAAGAAAACTTAATAGGTATGGAGGAGGGAGTTACAAAAGGACATAATAGAAGAGAACTTCAGAGAGGTAAAAGATATAATCAAGTCCTGAAAAAAATACACAATCCTCTGATTGAAACATCACACCAAATATTGAATAGAACAAATTTTAAAAAGACTTGCCTAATGATATTAAGGAATTGTTGTTAATTTAATAAGAAAAATGCTGTTACCTTTTAGAAATGCATACTGTAGGATATAGGGGTGAAATACCATTATGTGTGTAGTTTACTTTAGGATTGATTAGGGACTATTAAGTTTAAATTAAGGATATTTGGTGTTTGTTATTTTGTTATTATTCTCTCTACTCTTGTACATGTTTGAAAAATTTCACTAAATAAAAAGACCTATCTGAGATTGCTCTTTTCAAACTTTAATATGAAAATGAATTACATGAGAATCTCATTAAAATGCAGATTCTATTTCAAAAGTCTGGGATGGGGCCCAAGATTTTGCATTTCTAACTTTTAGGTGATACGAATGTTGCTGTCCAAGGAACATACTTTGTATAGCAAGAAATTTTTAGTTGGAAAAATTCAGAAAACCGAGCTTCCAAAGAGAGAGAGACAAAAAAAAAAAGACTGGATTAGCCTACCTAGAAAAGGAATTAAAAATTAGTTTGATAAGAGATTCCTCAAGGGCAAAACTAATGCAAAGAGATAACACTGATATCCTTAAAGTATTGAGGGAAAAGAATTTTGAATCTAAAATTCAATACTGAGTCACACAGAAGTCATATTCAGACATTCAATGATTCAGTTTATTATCCACTGATCAGTTTTAAAAGAACTAGAAGATCAACTCATCAGGAAAAATATTTAGTACAAAAGAAAGGAGTTTAAAAAAAATAAAAGGGCATAGGCAGCATAATGTAGACATTAAGAATGAAGGCTCTAGCCATTGCCAAAGTTCTGGCATATCTATTTAGTTGTCTGATGTTAGGAAAACTATGTAACATCTCTTTGTCTCTGTTTGTATGTAAAAAAATGGGAATAATAATAGTATCTATTTCACAGAACTTTGTGAGGATTAAATAAATTATCAAATACTTCACAAATTGCCTGACACATGGTAAACACTATATAAATGTATGCTACTACTATAGTTATTATGATTATCATCATAAGAGATAATGATGAGCAGTGAAATTCATTGCTAAATCTACTTAAGTGTTCATTGTAAAGAAAACTTAAAAATATTCTTGGGAGTAAAATTCTAGATTATATCAACTGGGGAATATATAAGGGAGTGAAGGAAAGGGAAAACATGCTATAAATTTAAGTATGCTTTTTGTAAAATTATAGGTTAATTACTAGGAGAATGAGTTTGTAATTTCTAAATATTAAAGGAATAAACAAAAGTGGAACAAAGTAAATGCTTTTAATCCAACAAAAGGTAGGAAAAGTGAAAAAAGAATGAAATTCACATGAATGTATAATATTTTAAAAAGTGAAATAGAAGCAAGGTTAAGTCAAAATTGACCTACAAGGAATTGGTTGGATGGACCTATTAAGAAAGAGCCCCTTCAGGGCGCCTGGGTGGCTCAGTCAGTTAAGCGACTGCCTTCGGCTCGGGTCATGATCCCGGAGTCCTGGGATCGAGCCCCACATCGGGCTCCCTGCTCAGCAGGGAGTCTGCTTCTCCCTCTGACTCTACCCCCTCTTGTGCTCTCTCTCTCAAATGAATAAATAAAATCTTAAAAAAAAAAAGTTTTAAAGAAAGAGCCCCTTCAATTGAATTTTAAAACTTTAGCTCTGAGCTGTTAGTAAGATATACATCTAAGACAAAATGGTACATAAAAGTTGAAAATTATAAGTATGATAAATAAATTGAATCCATTTCATAAATGAAAGTTTGGTTTACATTAGAAAATTAATTAACATAATTCACTATAATAGAATAAAGGAGAAAATTCGTATTACTTCAGTAGAAGCAAAACAATTATTTGATAAAATTCTATACCTATTTATAATAAAAACTTAGCAAACTAAGAACAGAGATAAATTTACTTAATCTTATTAAGGGCAGCTACAAAAAACTTATGACAAATATAGAATCAAGACAAAGATGCCTATTATCACCACTTCTAATTAACATTATATTTAAGGGTCTAATCAGTGCCACAAAGAAAGAAAAGTAGATGGTATACTTATTGGAAAGAAAGAAGTAAAGCTGTCATTATCCACAGATGACATAGCTGTACATTAGAAAAACCAAAGCAGGGGCGCCTGGGTGGCTCAGTCGTTAAGCGTCTGCCTTCGCCTCAGGTCATGGTCCCAGGGTCCTGGCATGGAGCCCTGCGTGGGGATCCCTGCCCAACGGGAAGCCTACTTCTCCCTCTCCCACACCCCCTGCTTGTGTTCCTGCTCTCGCTATCTCTCTCTCTCTCTGTCAAATAAATAAACAAATCTTTAAAAAAGAAAAAAAAGAGAAAAAGGAAGACCAAAGCAACCTACAGATAAATTTGAATTAATGAGCCCAGCAAGGTTGCTGGAGACAAAAGCAATATAGAAAATAATTAAATAATATTTCTAAATACCAGTGACAAATAGTAAAAACCTAAACATATATAAGTACTATTTATAATTGCATCAAAACTATCAAATGCCTAGGAATAAATCTAATTAAATATACACAGGAATTCTATGTAGGAAATAAAAACCTTTTGATTAAGAAAAATTAGAGAATACCTAAATAAATGGAGGGGCAGGCCATGGGTATGAATTGAATAACTCAATATTATAAATGTACCAATCATCTCCTAATTGATAGATTCAGTATAATTTCAATCAAAATTTGGTAAAAATTGACAAAATGATTCTAAATTTATATGGAAATACAAAAGGTTATGCATAGTGAAGACAATTTGGAGATCATAAAAGTTTTGTTCTATAAGATATCAATAATTATAAAAACTGTGTATTTAACACAGAAGATAGAAAAATGGACCACTGGTTAAGAATAAAGAATCCAGAAACAGACCCATACTTATATGGACAGATTATTTATGACAAAGGTTACACTATACAGCAGTGGGACTGGAAGAAGTGGTCCTTTAAATCAATGGTGCAGGGTCAATTGGATATTGAGGGCAGAGAAGGTGGGAGAAAGAAAAAACTTGGCCCTATCTAATGCTAAACATAAAAAATCAATTTAAGGTAGATTATGGATTTAAATGTGAATGGTAAAACAGTAAAATTCCTAGAAAATAATATAGAGAATATCTTTATGACTTTGGATAGGGAATGACTTCTTAAACAAAAAGTACCAATAATGAAGAAAAGAATGACAGATTGGACTACATTAAAATGAAAATTTTCTGCCATTAATGGAGTGAAAAGGGTAGTTGCTAAATGGAAAAAGATATTTGTAACACATTTAACAAAGGACTAGTATCCAGAATATGTTAAGAACTCCTACCAATAAATCAGAAAAAACAACAATAACCAAAAGCCCATTAGAAATATGGGAAAGAAACATAACAGGCACTCTTCAGCCTTATTATAAATCAGGGTAATAGAAATAAAAATCCCAATGAGATATCACAACATACCCATATGAATTGTTCAAATTAAAAAGACTGATGATTCCAAGTGTTGGCAGGAATTGGAATCACAGGAACTCTTATATACTACTGGTGGAAATGTAAATTAGGAATTCTGAAAAATAATTTGACATAATCCAAACTTTGAAACATATAGTTACCCTATGAACCAACAATTCAACTCCTAGTTATGTACTTATAGGAAACTGTGTACCAAGAGTTTTTTACAAGAATGTTTGTAAGAGCATTGGTAATAACAACCCCCAACTAGGAGCAATGCAAATTCCCACTGACAATAGAATGCACAAACTAGTATATTCATACAGATATACTATGGAAAAAAGAAAGTGAACTATGTTCACACAATAACATGGGTGAATCTCAAATACAATGTTGAGTTTAAGAGCTACACCCAAAAGAATATATACTATATGATTACATTCATATAAAGTATAACTACATGCAAACTAAATTGTAGTGTTAGAAGTTAGTACAGTGGTTACCTGTGGAGAGGAGGGAGAGAAGTGATTAGGAGAGAACATAAGGGCACTTCTGGGGTACTGGTAGTATTTTACTTCTTTATCTGGGTGATGGTTAAATGAATATTTACTTTTTAATTATTCAAGGAACTGTACATTCATATACTTTACACTTCTTTCTATATGAGTTATACTTTAATAGAAAGTTTAACAATTCAAGGATGGAGAAATTCATTCCAAATAGGGTAGCCACAACAAATCAGGAGAGAAATATTAATATCTGACAAAGTAGAATTCAAGATAGGTAAGGATTAAAATGAGTGAGAAGGATATGCTGGGTGTAGAAATTACTTGAAAATAAAATCTTAAAAAAAAAAAGAATAGCAGTAGATGTGCCATTATCTAGATAAGAGTACCAGAGGGTGCCTGGGTGACTCAGTTGGTTAACAAGCAGACTTTCAGCTCAGGTCATGATCTCAGTGGCCTAAGATCAAGCTGTGTAGGGCTCCGTGCTCAGTGGGGAGTCTGCTTCAGGATTCTCTCTCCCTCTGCTCCCCCGCCCCACTACTTGTTCACTCTCTCTCTCTAAAATAAATAAACAAATCTTAAAAATAAAGAGTGCCAGAAAGATAAATATATTAAACTAGAGAAGATGGTATACTCAAAGAAAAAATGAAAGTAAATTTCCCTTAATTAAAAACAGAAGACCTTAAATCTAAATAAAGGGTCATACAGACAATAGAATAACCCATATCTAAATAATTTACAGTAATATTTAGGAAAATCAAAGACAGGAAAGTCTAAAAACATCCAGACAGAAGGGTTATCTACAAAAGAATAAGAATTAGATTGACATCAGACTTTTCAATAGCAAGGAGAACAGTTTTAAAAAGTTTAAAGAAAATGATTTTGGACATTTTCCTTTCTTTCTTTTTCTTTCTTTCTTTCTTTCTTTCTTTCTTTCTTTCTTTCTTTCTTTCTTTCTTTCTTTCTTTCTTTCTTTCTTTCTTTCTTTCTTTTTTCTTTCCTTCTTTCCTTCTTTCTCCCTCTCTCTCTCCCTCTAAAATTTTTATTTTTTTAAACAATCTCTACGCCCAGCATGCGGCCTGAACTCACAACACCAAGATCAAGAGTCACATGTTCTACCAACTGAGCCAGCCAGGTGCTCCCATTTTGGACATTTTAAAATCAGCCCAATAGTCATTCACATATGAAGGTTTCATAATTTTGTGAAAATATTCACAAGCATAGAAGGCTTCAAAAGATTTGTCACACAAAGACCCACATTAACAATAATTTTGGTGAGGGGCACCTGGGTGGCTCAGTAGGTTCAGCATCTGTCTTTGGCTTGGGTCATGATCTTGAGTCCTAGGATTGAGCTCTGCGTCGGGCTCCCTGCTCAGTGGGGAGTCTGCTTCTCCCTCTCCCTCTGAAGCTGCCCCTGCTTGTGCTCTCTCTCCCTCTCTTTCTCTCTCTTTTTTTGTCAAATAAATAAATAAAATCTTTAAACAAACAAACAATAATTTTGGTGAAAGTACTCAAATGGGAGGAAAAATGAATCTAGGAGTTGCTGCAACAGAAATACGAATTAAGGATAATAAAAAATCTTAGTAACTTCTATACTTACCTTTATTTTAAAAGGAAAGAAAGAAAGAAAACTAAGATGGAAGAAAAGAAAATTTATATTGATTATTTAACTTGCATTAAAATGTTAGATGATATCATCATGAAGGGGTTTGAGGCAGTCATAGCAAAATAATAACATGATATTAAATAAGGCAAAGATAGGTGGGGGTTGGGGGAAGAAAAAAATAAAAATAAAATAAGGCAAAGATAGCATAAGAAAATAAGCCACAGTTCAATTTCATTTATGTTCCTAAATATGAGCAAATTGAACATATCAGTTTGTTAAAAGAATAAAAATGCTGACCAAGTAGGTGAATGCATGGATGGTTCTGCATTATGACACTGTCAGTATAATTCATAACATTATCCAGATTGAAAGGAAAAAATGATAATTTTTTTATTAAGAGGCAAACTCTTGACAAACAAGAAATATAGGAAACTTTCCTTAACCTAATAAAGAGCATCTACTACCACCCTATAGTAAACATCATATTAACGGCAAAGTATTAGAAGAATTCTCATTAAAATTATTAAAAAAATAGAAATATCTCTCTTTGCATTATAATATTCACATTGATGTGATATTCAATTGAACACAATAAAATAGAAATAACAACACAAACACTGGTAAAGGAAGTGACAGAAGTTTAATTATTTGAAGACAGGATGTTCATATAAGAACTAATAAAAGTACTGATATGAACATTCAGCAAGGTGGTCATATATAAAATCAACCTTTAAAAATCAGAAGTAGGACATCTGCTTACTGCTGTAAAAGAATATAGGTTCTGCAATTACCCTCCTACTGAAAGGACCTAGAAAACCAGACAAAAAAATCACAACAACTATTTTCAGACATTGGACAACAGACAGTACAGGACTATTAAAAATGAGAAAAGGGAAATGAATTAAATCTCACCATTGCCCAGGTTTTCTGATTGGGAGCAATTTCAAGGCTGTGGTGGAGGAAAACCAAACAAAGCCCAATAAACTGGCTGAGTTGAGGAGAAAAGAGTCTGGAAAGCCAAGGCAGATAAAATTTTCAGAGCAGAGTACCTGAGGGAGGGAAAGACAAAAGTTCCAGAAATTTGCATGAAGGACTCCCTGTGTCTTTGGTTGAACACCAATGAGGAAGGGCATAGAGTAAAACCCCATAAATCTGGACAAGTACAACACCTAGAGAAAGATTACCGAGAAGCAGTAAGATAAATAATTTCCAGAGCTCACAGAAGGCTGGGAAAACCTTTGGGTTCCCACCAACTAGAGTGGAGATACTTCATCAAATACATAAAGCATTCAGTAGAGACTCAAAAGGACCACATCTTAGAAGGAAACTAAATTAGCCCTACAGTAAGGCTACTCTAGGTAATCCCTAAAAGATCTTAAAAATGAGACTTGAAAGAATCAACAAATTCACACATAATTTAAAACTGCCTTCCGGGACAAAGTCTAACACTCTAAAGAAAAATAACAAAATCCAGATTTCAACAATGTAAAACTTACAAAATCCAGCATCTGATTACTAGAGATATGAAGGGGCAGGATAATGTAACCTATAACTGGGGGGAAAATCAGTTACTAGAACACAGATCCACAAATGACAGCAATGAAGGATATGATAGATCAATATGTTAGCACAGCTGTTATAAATATGTTACATATAAATATGTTCCTTAAGAATCTAAAGGAAAACATGAACATAATAGGGAAAAAAGTGGAAGACAGAATAAAGAACCAAGAGAACTTTTGAAATAAAAAATGGCAGTATCTGATGGAAACAACCTGAGTATCTGCCAATGGATGAGGAGATAAAGAAGTTGCATGTGTGTGGTGTATATGTGTGTGTACACACACACACACACACTCACACATATGCAATGGAATATTATTCAGCCATGAGAAAGAAAGAAGTGCTGCCATTTGCAACAACATGGATAGACCTTGAGGGCATTATGCTAAGTGAAATAAGTCAGATAGAGAAAGACAAATACTGTATGATCTCACTTAAGTGTGGAATCTAAAAAAGCTGAACTCATAGAAATAGAGTAAAATGGTGGTTACTAGGGTCTCGGGGGGGGGTGGTGGGAGAAATGGGGAAATGTTGGTCAATAGAGTATAAACTTCCAATTATAAGATGAGTAAGTTTTGGAGATCTAATGTACAGCGTGGTGATTATAGTTAATGGTACTGTATTATATACTTGAAAGTTGCTAAGAGAGATGGTCTTAAATGTTCTCACCACACACATACAAAAAGGTAATTATGGGACAAGATGGAGGCATTAACTAATGCTATGTTGGTAATCATTTTGCAATATATAAGTGTATCAAATCAACACATTGTACATCTTAAACTCACAAAATGTTATATGTGAATTATATCTCAATAAAGTTGGAAAGAAATGTATGATGGCTTACAACAACAAAAAAATGCAATATCTGAGTTTAAAAAAATTCACTGGATAGTATTGAGAGAAGGTGGAACACTGAAGAAGAAAAGATCAATGAACTTGAAGACATAGCAATAAAATATATCCAAAATGAAGTGCAAGCAGTCCAGATGTCCATCAGCTGATGAATGGATAAAGAAGATGTGGGGTGAGCGTATATATAACGGAATATTGTTCAGCCATAAAAAGGAATGAAATCTTGCCATTTGCAACAACATGGATAGAGCTAGAGAGTTTACATACATATATATACCACAGTTTCTTTATCCATTCATCAGCTGATGGATACTTGGCCTCTTTCCATAATATGGCTATTGTTGACAATGCTGCTATAAACACTGGGATACATGTATTCCTTTGAATCAGTATTTTTTTATCCTTTGGGTAAATACCTAGTAGTGCACTGCTGAATTGTTGGGCAGTTCTATTTTTAACTTTTTGAGGAAACTCCATACTGTTTTCCAGAGTGGCTGCACCAGTTTGCATTCCCACCCACAGTGTAAGAGGGTTCCCTTTTCACTGTATCCTCGCCAACATCTGTTGTTTCCTGTTAATTTGTTAATTTTAGCCATTCTGACAGGTGGGAGGTGATATCTCATTGTGGTTTCGATTTGCATGTCCCTCATTATAAGTGATGTTAAGCATCTTTTCATCTGTCTGTTAGCCATCTGTATGTCTTCTTTGGAAAAATGTCTATTCATGTCTTCTGCCTATTTTTTAACTGGATTAGTTGTTTTTTTGGGTGTTGAGTTATAAAAGTTCTTTATATATTTTAGATACCAATCCTTTATCAGATATGTCATTTGCCAGTATCTTCTCCCATTCCAAAGGTTGCCTTTTAGTTTTGTTGATTGTTTCCTTTGCTGTGCAGAAGCTTTTTATCTTAATGAAGTCCCAATAGTTTACTTTTGCTTTTGTTTCCCTTGCCTAAAGCCACAATTTTATACCACTACACATCCACTAAAAATGATAAAATTAAGTAGACAGACACTACCAAGTATTGGAGAGGATGTGGATGGCCTAGAATTTTATACATTGTTGGTGGGAATATACTACAATACTTTGGAAAATTGTTTGGCACTATTTATTTATTTATTTATTTATTTATTTATTTATTTTTATTCTTTTAAAGATTTTATTATAAGTAATCTCTATGTGGGGCTCACAACCCTGCTCACAACTCACAACCCTGAAATCAAGAGTTGCATGCTCTACTGACTGAGCCAGCCAGGAGCCCCATTTTTTAAATAAAATTAAACATTATCTTACCATATGATCCAGGAAATCTACTCTTAGGTATTTCCCTAAGAAATGAAAACAAATGTCTACACAAAGACTTGAATGCAAAAGTTCATAGCAGCTTTATTTGTAATGGCTGACCTGGAAACAATCTAAATATCCATCAACAAGTGAATAAAGTTGGTGGCATATTCATACAATGAAATACTACTCTGCAATATAATGGAATGCATAATATGGAGGCATCTCAAAAACAACTTGCTGACCAAATGAAGCCAGAAACAAAAGAGTATATATAATTGCATTTATTTAAAACTCTAAAAAAATTGAACCTATTGTCACAGAAAATAGATTGTGGGTTGCCTGGGGCCCATGTGGAATTGACTGAGGGGGCTCAAGAGAATTTGTGGAGGGGTAATGAAAATATTTGGCATCTCAATTGTGCTGATGGTTACATGGGTATATAAATTTGTCAAAACTCATTGAAATGTTCACTACAAAATGGGTGCTCATTCTATTATATGTGAACTGTACCACAATAAAATTTATTTCAAAAAAATCAGTAGCTTTCTTATATATCTGCAAAAACTAATTAGAAAATGTTATGAAAAAATCTATCAATAACATCAATAAAAAACACAAAATACCTAAGAACAAAACTATGAAGATAACCTAGATCTTTCTAAAAATTATAAACACTGTAGAACTTAAGATAACACCTAAATAATTGGGGAGATGTCTCAATATTATGACATTGTCACCTCTCCTCCAAATTAATTTATTAATTTGTTGCTAGCCAATTAAAATATTCTCAGGATTTTTCATTGAACTTGACTAGCTGATTCTAAAATTCATTTGGGAGAATAAGAGCTTAGAATGAAAAACCAAGTCAATGTAAACAAGAAGATACTGTTTTTGTAAAGGCAAAATAGCTAAAACCCTAGAATAGTGACATAGAAATAGAGAAAATAGATTGGAAGAAAATAGAACACAAAGTATAAAAACAAATCTATGGGATTTGTTACATGATAAAATCAACATTTCAAATCAATGGGGACAAGAAAGAAGTTTTCTATAAATGGTGTTGAGACAACTACCTATTCATGTGGAAAAGAATGTAGCTAGATCCAATCCTTTCTTGATTAAAACTCTTCACAGTGTAGGGATAGAGGGTACATACCTCAGTATCATAAAAACCATCTACGAAAAACCCACAGCGAATATCATACTCAATGGGGAAAAAGTGAGAGTTTTCCCCCTAAGGTCAGGAACACGGCAGGGATGTCCACTATCACCACTGCTATTCAACATAGTACTAGAAGTCCTAACCTCAGCAATCAGACAACAAAAAGAAATAAAAGGCATCCGAATCGGCAAAGAAGTCAAACTCTCACTCTTTGCAGATGATATGATACTTTATGTGGAAAACCCAAAAGACTCCACCCCAAAACTGCTAGAACAGGAATTCAGTAAAATGGCAGAATGTAAAATCAATGCACAGAAATCAGTGGCATTTCTATACACCAACAAAAAGACAGAAGAAAGAGAAATTAAGGAGTCAATCCCATTTACAATTGCACCCAAAACCATAAGATACCTAGGAATAAATCTAACCAAAGAGGCAAAGAATCTGTACTCAGAAAACTATAGAATACTCATGAAAGAAATTGGAGGAAGACACAAAGAAATGGAAAAACACTCCATGCTCATGGGTTGGAAGAACAAATATTGTGAAAATGTCTATGATACCTAGAGCAATCTACACATTTAATTCAATTCCTATCAAATACCATCCACTTTTTTCAAAGAAATGGAACAAATAATCCTAAAATTTGTATGGAACCAGAAAAGACCCTGAATAGCCAGAGGAATGTTGAAAAAGAAAAGCAAAGCTGGTGGCATCACAATTCCGGACTTCAAGCTCTATTACAAAGCTGTAATCATCAAGACAGTATGGTACTGGCACAAAAACAGGCACATAGATCAATGGAACAGAATAGAGAGCCCAGAAATGGACCCTCACCTCTACGGTCAACTAATCTTTGACAAAGCAGGAAAAAGTATCCAATGGAAAAAAGACAGTCTCTTCAACAAATGGTGTTGGGAAAATTGGACAGCCACATGCAGAAGAATGAAACTGGACCATTTCCTTACACCACACACAAAAATAGACTCAAAATGGATCAAAGACCTAAATGTGAGACAAGAATCCATCAAAAACCTTGAGGATAACACAGGCAGCAACCTCTGTGACCTCAGCCATTGCAATTTCTTGCTAGACACATCTCCAAAGGCAAGGGAAGCAAGGGCAAAAATGAATTATTGGGACTTCATCAAGATAAAAAGCTTCTGCACAGCAAAGGAAACAGTCAACAAAACCAAAAGACAACTGACAGAATGGGAGAAGATATTTGCAAATGACATATCAGATAAAGGGCTAGTATCCAAATCTATAAAGAACTTATCAAACTCAACACCCAAAGAACAACTAATCCCATCAAGAAATGGGCAGAAGACATGAACAGACATTTCTGCAAAGAAGACATCCAAGTGGCTAACAGACACATGAAAAAGTGCTCAACCATCACTTGGCATCAGGAAAATACAAATCAAAACCTCAATGAGATACCACCACACACCAGTCAGAACGGCTAAAATTAACAAGTCAGGAAACAACAGATGTTGGTGAGGATGTGGAAAAAGGGGAACCTTTCTACACTGGTGATACAAGCTGGTGCAGCCACTCTGGAAAACAGTATGGAGGTTCTTCAAAAAGTCAAAAATAGAGCTACCCTATGACCCAGTAATTGCACTACTGGGTATTTACCCCAAAGATACAAATGTAGTGATCCAAAGGGGTACGTGCACCCCCAGGTTTAAAACAGCAATGTCCACAACAGCCAAACTATGGAAAGAGCCTAGATGTCCATCAACAGATGAATGGATAAAGAAGATGTGGTATATATATATATATATATATATATATATATATATATATATATATATAATGGAATATTATGCAGCTATCAAAAAAATGAAATCTTGCCATTTGCAACCGTGGATGGAGCTAGAGGGTATTATGCTAGGCGAATTAAGTCAATCAGAGAAAGATAAGTATCATATGATCTCAATGATATGAGGATTTTGAGAAACAAGACAGAGGATCATAGGGGAAGGGAGGGAAAAATGAAACAAGACGAAACCAGAGAGGGAGACAAACCATAAGAGACTCTTAATCTCAGGAAACAAACTGAGGGTTGCTGGAGTGGAGGGGAGTGGGAGGGATGGGGTGGCTGGGTGATGGACATTGGGGAGGGTATGTACTATGGTGAGCTCTGTGAGTTGTGTAAGACTGATGAATCACAGACCTGTACCCCTGAAACAAATAATACATCATATGTTAATAAAAAAAAAAAAAAGAATGCAGCTAGATCCTCACATGTAATAAACTCTATTTAAAAAGAATTTTTAAAAATTAACTTAAACATAATAAGAATAAAATATAAAAGAATATATTTGTGATCATAGGTTAAAAAGGACCTTTTGAATGACACATAGAAAGACATTAAGCAGAAACAGAAATTTTGATAAATTTGATTACATTAAAAAACCCTTTGGTATAGCAAAAGCAGTTACACTCTGCCTCCCCATGCCCTCGTTTTTCTTTTTGATTTTCAAGGTCAAGGAATGGTTTTATGTATTTGCTCTTCTATCTGTTGGAAATAATAAAATACCCTTTTTAGATAAAAAGAAAGGCACCATAAGCAAAGTTATATATCTAGTGGTGTACTAGGACAAGATATTTGCAATACTTGTAACAAAACGTTGAAATAATAAGAAAGAAAAGAATAACAGAAAAATAGAAAAAGGATATTAAGAGGTTAGTATAAAAATACCCAAGCTCATTAATAAACACATAAATGCATATTAAAAAAACAATGAAATATCATTTTTCATTTACCAGATTGGGAGAAATCATAAAAGTTTGGTAATATCAAGAATTTGCAAGGATGTGAGAGAATAACAGTTATTTTCAACCCTGCTGGTGATAGGGCAAATTGGTATGTGTTGAAGGCATTTTGATAGTATCCATCAAAACTGAAAATGCACATAACCTAGGTAACTATTCTAGAAAAACTCATATTTGTGCAAAATGAGACAAATAAAATGTATTTGTTGTAACACTGTAAATAAAATCTGGTCTTATCATACAATGTAACACTATACAAAAATTAAACAAGTGAACTACATTTTTAAATGTGTATAATCTCAAGAATACTGTTGAGTAAAGAGAAAATTGCAAAGAAAGTGATACATTCTTTGATATGATTTATATAATATGTATGTATACAGTAGATATATCCCTGGAAAACAGAGTATTATTTTATCTATTTTCATATAAATCATATGGAATGTTAATTTTACAGGTCTAGAATGGTAACATAAAACTCATAAAAGTTGTTACTTTGGGTAGGGGCATGGGCACTAGGATTTGAAGGCATGGTTAAAAGCCCTTTTACTTTTGTCTGTAAAGTTCTAATTTTTCAAAAGTAAAATGCACATGGGTATTACTTTTATAATAATAATTAATTTTAAAGAATCCACTGCATTTGGCAGTAAGTATGCAATGGGTGAGCTTTACTATACATTTGAATGGATAAGTAGAGCGAAAGGTAAAGGCATTGAAAAATTAAAATGAGTTCAGGATCTAGAGAGAGTGATTATAGACTTATTCTGAGGAATTGGGACATGAAGGGAAATGGATAGTGGGAAAATAGATGGGACATTGGATATAGGGAAAGAGTATTTTTGTTACAATATCTATATCTATACAAAATCTCTCTCATATATGTATATAATATATACATACAATGTATAAGGAAAAGGCCACTGAATGGGTTAAAAAGTAGAAATAGATTATCATATAGGAGAGAAGGAATAAATTGATGAAGTGAATTATCTTGCCCTACACATTTAGGGACTATGCATGTTTGTTAATGATATGGTAGATTAAGGACATGGCTCTGCTTCTGACCAACCAATTTTCAAGGTTTTCTACCATTGTGAAAATAATTTTAATGAGAAATTTGTCTATATAATATTCTGATTATTTCGGTAATTTTAAACCAAGCATCCTTAACCGGAAATTTTGTAGAGAAAATAAGAAAAAGTTACCCCAACAGAAATCCCCATTGCCAGGGAAAATTCATAAGGAAGTGGGAAACAACAGCAGTTGAACATGCCTCCATGAGGCAGGGACCAATAGCCAACCTTAAACAAACTCTCTTCAAATGCCTCAAAGCCTGAAATATAAAAATAATCACATTTAGACAAACTTATAATGGCCAACAAGAAAATTATTTAAGTAAATTCTGAAATATATAGTCTTTTTTGATTAATTAGCTTTTACTAAACTAAATCTTCCAGATTATTCCACTGGGCTTGAAATGCTAATGCACCTCATTTTATATGTCAGATTGGAATTAGAAACTATTTCACATTTTATAAAACATTGTTGTATTTAAATTATTTTAAAAGATCCATTTGTCTGTAATTAAATAACTATTTCTACCTTCTTAATCTTCCTTGTAAATAGTATAATGAAAGTAACCTATAGGTTTATTTCCATCAGTTAACTTTTAGAAATGACTTGTTTGATCATTTTAATAATTATAATAGAAAATATCAATGTGCCAAAAGAGAAAATCACTTAAAGACAGCATAACTCACCAAAAGGGAGAACTTTAAAATTTTCTCATTGGTTTGATTTTTCTACTGGAGAATATAATAAATTATCACTGTCTTTATGCTCTTTTTAAAAAAGATTTTTAAATTTATTTGACACAGAGAGAGAGAGAGCGCAGAAGCAGGGGGGAGCTGCAGAGGGAGCGGGAGAAGCAGGCTCCCTGCTGAGCAGAGAGCCTGAAGTGGGGGCTCCATCCCAAGATCCTGGGACCATGACCTGAGCGGAAGGCAGATTCTTAACCGACTGAGCCACCCAGGTGCCCCTGTCTTTATTCTCTTGACATATTTCCACCACACTCATCTATTTGCTGTTTGAGTACTGTTATACTCATGAAAGGTCATCTTTTTAAAACCCAAATAGATTTATGATTCCTAGATATTAATATTTTAAGAAATATTTAAAAAGATTAGCTTCTACAATAATGCAAAGGTAATCAGGCACATACTTCTGTGGGGTGGAAAATGTCACGAAACAAAAATATTACCAAAATTCTTAACCCCTCTGAAAAACAAAACAAAAGAAAAGCAAAAACAGTTTAGGAGTGGACCTTATCCTTTATTAATTGAAAAGTAAATAGTTCTCCATAGAAAAGCTGCAGCTCCCAAATAATACAAATGCTGTACAAGGGACATGTATCTCTATGCACATAATTAAAGATGAGCTCTAATAAAGATCTCACATGATTAAAGATGATCTCTAATAGAGATCTTACATCATAATAATTCTCTTCATATCAGTAATAATGGTGACCAGAAGTAGAAATTGTAAGATGCCAGTATTTCTGCAAAATCCTTTTCTCTATCTTAGTTTTGCTTACAGGCTTCACTTGGAACAGCTAGAACAAAAATTCTGCCTCTTTTTCTTTTTTACTAGCCTCTAATATTTAAAATATTTTTTTCAAGATATAATTAGAAATCTACCTGTGGATCGAGTCCAAGCCCAGCTTGTATTAGGATAACGGTAAGGGCAGTGGTTCTTAAAGTTGAAGACCACGTGTTATTAACATGGATGTAATTACTGAGGAATGGAACATTCCTGACAGTAAAACCAGCCAGTAACATCCCTTAAAAGAAAGAAAATAAGGCATGTCTGATTCAGCTCATTTTTCTAAGTTAGGAAAGAGAAATGTTTAATTTCCCTTCTTCAAACACACTGCATCTCATTGCTTCGGTGAAGGGTAGCTTACATACAAATAGAGGAGGCAGCATAAGTAAAGGAACGGAGATAAGAAATGACATATCTCAAAAGGCTGCAACAAGTAATTCAGTGTTGTTGGAACATAAAGGGCACGGATGGGAGTGGGAGAATGGGCAGGAGGGGCCAGAAAATATAAAGCTAACCCCCCTGCAGCCTCTATTCCCATTGCTTTGGCAGAGTAATGCACCATAGGGAAGTTTTAGGAGAAAGTGACATAATGGGTCTTGTATTTTCTGTGATGGTCTTGATGAATTAGATAGACACAAAACTGGAGGAGAGAACAATTAGAAGGCCCTGCCATAGTCCATGGAAGAGTTGGAAAACAAACAGCCTAAGCTAGGACAAGAGTGGAAGTTTTGGAGAAAAAGAAGATTCAATAAATACTTAGCAGGTGCTGAAAGGGTGTTGTGGACATAGAAAGGGTATTAGCAATAGGATGGAGTGATTATCTCTAATGACAGTGTACTGAATATTTGGGTGTATTGAATACTTAGAAGATATGAGACACCACTAATAGAAGTTCTTCCACTAATTTCCCTCTGTCCAGATGGAGAGTTATAAAATAATGGTAATGAAGAAATAGGATATAATACTAGTTAGGCAGATGATGCATCCATGAATATACATAGCTTACTCAAATAGCTTACTCAAAAACCATAAAACCTTCTTATGCCCTAACCACTATAGTATTTAAATCTTACAATTGTATTTGAGTTAGGTTATCTATAGAAAAATTCAGTCTTTTCTACAATATATTTAAAATTAACTAAAAAACGTCCTATTAAACAATAAAGCAACAGGAATCATATATTGAATATATTTAAATTATTTCAAAAATATATTTCAGAAAAAAAATCTGTGTGCTCATGTGTAGAAAGAATAAATAGTTCTATAAATGAGCTATATGCATACATATACAGTAAATACATACATAAAGATCATATTACATTGAAATATTTCTAAATTATATCTATTCTGACTAGAGTATGTTCATAATTTACACATAGTTAATAACAAAAAAATAAGAGCTAACTGTACACTTACCAAGAAGAGGTGGAAGTTGAGGCACTGAAGGTATTCTAATGAGTTCCAAAAGTTTCCCCCCAATAATGGCACTATAAAAGATAATTAATAGTCCAAATAAATTTCCACCAGGGAGAACTTCAGGGCCTGAGAATGACCAGACTACACACCATGCCATAAAAAATGCAACTCCTGAAATATAAAAAAAAGCATATATCTATATATCTACATAGACATAGATACATATGTACAAAAGATGAATTCTATTTTATCAAATATCATATTAATAGTCCTATATAATGAATAATACATAGCATAGACTAATGTTGCTTGCTAGTATAATTGAAGAAATATCTGTTTAACATATATTCCAAAGTCCCTATGAATTTATGGGACAAGTTTTTAACAAAGTATTATTATTATTTTTTTGAGGATACTTGAAATATGTTTAATAATAAAAGACAACCAACATTCTCTTTTTATTTTTATTTGCATTTATTCTATGCAGAATTTACTCCCGGACCGTAAGTTTTTGTTTCTTCAGTTTCTTCTGGGATATCTTTTTCTTCTGTGCAACCTCCTCTTCTGGTTAGGAACAATCAGCTCTTTTTCAGTAAGGATCATCTCAATGTGGCAGGGAGAGCTCATGTATGGGTTAATCCAACCATGAGCCCTGTAAATTCTGTGCTGTATCTTGGGGGCTTTGTTCACCTGGATGTTCTCAATGACCAGAGAATCAACATCTAAACCCTTAAGTTCAGCATTACTCTCTGAATTTTAAGCATGTGCAGTAAAAATTCAGCACTCTTCTTGGGCCACCAACCCTGTGTCCAGCCCCACTGTTTGGCCTGGGCACCATCATTGTAGCAATTGAATGGCACACACTGCTTCTGCAAAGTGATGTCTTTCAGATACTTGGAGGCTTTTCGGATATGCATACCCTTGATGGCCTGGGAAGTTTCACATGTGTTCTTAAAGTGAATACGCAGATTTGAATCTCTTGATTTGCATGATTTTGTAGGGTTTTCTGGGTCAAGCAAATAGCGAAACATTTTCTGAGGTCACCTCAGGCCGCTTAGGGGAAGAGCCAAAGTATTATTATTTAGAAAAAATATTTTAAAAGTATATGTGAGTCCTTTAAAGTGTTAAACTATTCTCATAATATATGACATTTTAAAAATGTTATGGTAATATTATGAGATTTACTTCATTTTATATCTTAGAGTAGCTTTTGTTTCTTAAATTCCACATATGAGTGAAATCATATGGTATTTGTCTTTCTCTGACTGACTTATTTTGCTTAGCATAACACACTGAAGCTCCATCCATGTCATTGCAAGTGGCAAGATTTCATTCTTTTTGATGGCTGATTAATATTCAATTTTATATATATATAATTTTATATATATATATAAGGAAGATGTGATATATATGTGACATATCCATTCATCCTTTCTTATCCATTCATCAGTTGATGGACATTGGGCTCTCTCCATAGTTTGGCTATTGTTGATAATGCTGCTGTAAACATTAGGGTGCATGTACCCCTTCGAATCTGTATTTTTGTATTCTTTGGGTAAATACCTAGTAGTGTAATTGCTGGATCGTAGGGTAGTTCTATTTTTAACCTTTTGAGGAACCTCCATACTGTTTTCCAGAGTGGATGCACCAGTTTTGCATTTCCATCAACAGTGCAAGAGGATTCTCCTTTTTCTGCTTCCTCATCAACACCCCTTGTTTCTTGTGTGTTGTTAATTTTAGCCATTCTGACAGGTGTGAGGTAGTATCTCATTGTGGTTTTGATTTGTACTTCCCTGAGAGAAGCATTTATTCCTAAAGAAAAAAAAAAAAAGCCAGGGTTTTGGGTAGGACTGCTGAAAGTCTGAGGCCTTCCTGCCTGGGATTGCTATTACTCCTCCCCTCGTTTTCCCTCACTTACTTCATTTGGGAAAAACTTTAGTTTTACCAGCATGGAGCTAGATTAAAAACCAGTTGCTTTGTTGCCAGAGAAGGTGGAGCAGATTTGATATGGAGTGGAGGGAGAAAACCCTGACTTTGCTGGCTAAAAATGGCAGACTGGTTTCAGAATCAGCAGAAAAAAACATGCAGTGGTGCTAGTTTGAGGTTGCAATTCAAGTTGATATGAGTAGCAGACAAGCCAAAAATTTAACTGGGAGACCTTAGATATGACAGATTCAGAAAGGTTGAGGTAAGTTCTCCACATATCTATGGCTGATTGGGAAAGTATGCAAGTGCAGAGAAGAGTCCAGAGAGTATGGCAAAAAGTAAAAAAAAAAATGATGTGAGACTTGATTACCAGCAGCAATTTTGAATGCCTTCTTCAACCCAACTACAGATCACTTGGCAGAGGGTAGAAGCCTTAATGGCTTAAACACAATGTCTCCCCTAAATCATTAGGTGACTATTAAGCTATGCAGACAAAAGAGAAACCCTTAGGAAGACAGGCTAAAGACAAACAAAAACTAAGAGACATCAGCTGCTGCAAAACATGGGGCAGAATGAGTCCACCAATTTAAGTACATGCAAATTACCCAAACAACAACAACAACAACCACCTGAAGAAAATAAAACTGAATTCAAAGTTGCCATAATGTATAACTAAAATGTTTCATTTTCAACTTAAACTTACTAGACATGCAAAGAAATGGGAACATACAACCCATATTCAGAAAAAAAAAGAAGTCAATAGACAATGAGTAAATGAATCCAGGTGTTGGATTAACAAAGTTTTCAAAACAGCCATTTTAAATATGTTCACATAATGAAAATGCAACAATGTGTCATTTAATAAAGAATATCAATAAAGAGATAAAATTTATTTAAAAATGGAAATCTGGAATTGAAATGTACAGCAATTGAAATGAAGAGTTGACTGGAGAGGCTCAACAGCGTTTTTGAGCTTGTGAAAGAAAATATCAGTGAACTTGAATATAGATCAATAGAGATTAATTAATCAATCTGAAAAACTAAAGGAAAAAAGGAATAAAGAAAAATGAACAGAGCCTCAGACACCTATGGGATACCATCAAGAGTACTAACATATGCATAAAAGAAGTCCCAGGAAGAGAAGAGAAAGATATAAAGGGGCAGAAACATATTTGAAAATATAATGTCTGAAAACCTCCCAAAGTTAATAAAAAACATTAACTTATAAGAAGCTCAACAAATCCCAAGTAGAATAAGCACAAGAGATCCTCACCTAGAGACATCATCATCATCATCAAATCGCTAACAACAAAAGACAAAAGGAAAATCTGGGAAGTATCAAGAAAACGTCTCATCATGTACAGGGGAACAATAATGCAATTAACAGCAGCATTTTCATCAGAAAAAACAAAAGCCAAAGGGCAGTGGAGTGACATTTCAAAGTGCAGAAAAGGGGGCACCTGCGTGGCTCAGTCAGTTGAGCATCTGACTCTTGATCTCAGCTCAGGTTTTTTTTTTTTTTTTTAATATTTTATTATTTATTTGACAGAGAGAGACACAGCGAGAGAGGGAACACAAGCAGGGGGAGTGGGAGAGGGAGAAGCGGGCTTCCCGCGGAGCAGGGGGCCTGATGCAGGGCTCGATCCCAGGACCCCGGGACCATGACCTGAGCCGAAGGCAGACGCTTAACGACTGAGCCACCCAGGCGCCCCTCAGCTCAGGTCTTGATCTCAAGGTTGTGAGTTCAATTCCTTCACTGGGCTCCACACTGGGCATGGAGCCTACTTAAAAAAAAAAAAAAAAGTGCAGAAAAAAACCTGTCAATCAAGAATTCAATATGTAGTAAAACTATTCTTCAAGTGAAGCTGAGATACATTCCCAGACAAACAAAAATAGAAAAAAATTCACCCCCACTAATGAAATACTAAAGAAAATGCTTTAAGTTGAAAGGAAATGACACAAGATGGTGATTTGGATCAATAAGAAGCAATAAAGGGCACTGGAAATGGTAAATAAATATCTAAGTATAGAAGATTGTGTGTATGTATACATATATATGTATGTATATGTATATATATATGTACATATATACACATATACATATATATACACACATACATTTTTTAAGTTAAGATTATTAAGAGCAATAAGTATAACAAAATAAATATCTAGGTATAAAAGATTGTATATATGTATGTATATATATATATATATATTCATTTAAAAAAGCTAAGATTATTAAGAGCAATAAGTATAACAAAATATTGTTGAGTTTATAGCATATAGAGGTCTATTGGCTCAAAGCTACTATATAACACAGGAATTAAGTCAATATTAAACTGAAGTAGATTGTGAAAAGTTGAAGATAATTATTATAATCCACAGAGAAATCACTAAAACTAAAAACCTCTAAAATATAACTAAAAAATCAACAGGGAAATTGAAATAGTGCACCAACAATATTTGGTTAGCACAAAAGAAGCAGTAAAGAATGAACAGAAAAACAAAAGACACGAACTTATAGAAAACAAATAACAAAATGGTAGACATAAGTCCAACTATATCAGTAATTATGTGTAATGTGAATGGTCTAAATTCAAAAGGCAAAGATTATCTTACTGGGTTTAAAAAAAAAAAAGCAAGATCCAACTATTTGGTGTCTACAGGAACATACTTTGGATGAAACAGGCTGAATGTAAAAAGATGAAAAAGATATATTATGCAAACAATAATCATGAGTCAAAGAAGTAAACATAAGGGGACTTAGAACATATCTTAAAGTGAATAAAAATGAAAACACAGCATAACAATATTAATAGGATGTGATGGGCACAGATGGAAATGTATAGCTTTAAAAATATTAGAAAGAGGGGCGCCTGGGTGGCTCAGTCGTTAAGCGTCTGCCTTCAGCTCAGGTCATGATCCCAGGGTCCTGGGATCCAGCCCCACATCGGGCTCCCTGCTCGGCAGGAAGCCTGCTTCTCCCTCTCTCACTCCCCTGCTTGTGTTCCCTCTCTTACTGTGTCTGTCAAATAAATAAAGTCTTTTAAAAAAATATTAGAAAGAATTACCTAAAATTGACAATAAAAACTTCCACCTTAACAACTTACAAAAAGAGAAGTAAATCAAACCAAAAGTAAGTAGAATGTATGAAATAAAAAAGATTGAAGTGGAAAATAATTAAATAGAAAACAAAAACATTAGAGAAAACCAATGAAATAAAAATTAATTATTTGAGATCAATAAAATAGATGTCTCTAGCTAGACTGACAAAGGAAAAAGAAGGTACAAATGACCAAAATCAGGAATTAAAGAGGAAACATCACTTTAGACCTTAGAGAAATTAAAATAACGCAAAGGAAATATTGTAAACAACTTCAAGCTAAAAAATTAGACAACTAGATAAAATAGACAAATTCTTCAAGATACAAATTACCAAAACTGATTCAAGAAGAAAGGAAAATAGAAATACCATATGATCCAACAATTCTGCTTCTGAGTTTTTATCCAAAGAAAATAAAAACAATAAGTCAAAAATATATATGCACCCTCCTCATGTTCACTGCAGCATTATTTACAATAGCCAAGATAGGGAAACAACGTAAGTTTCCATTTAAGGGTGAACGGATAAATTGTGGTATATATATATATATATATATACACCATGGAACATTTTTCAGTCATAAAAAAAGAAAAATCTTGGGGTGCCTACCTGGCTCAGTTGGTGGAGCATGCGACTCTTGATCTCTTGGCATTGTGAGTTCGAGCCCCATGTTGGGTGTAGAGATTACTTAAAAATAAAATCTTAAAAAAAAAAAAAAAGAAAAGAAAGGAAAAGAAAAAACTCTTGCCATTTGAGACAACATGGATGGACCTTGAAGGTATTATGCTATGTGAAATAAGTCAGACAAAGTAAGACAAATATTGCATGCTCACCTATACATGGAATCTAAAAATCAAGCTTATAGATACAGAGAACAAACTGGTGGTTGCCAGAGGCAGGGATGGGGAGTTGGCAAGATGGATGAAGGGGGTCAGAAGTTACAAACTTCCAGTTAGAAAATAAATACGTTATTGGGATGTAATGTACAGCATGGTGACTATAGTTAATGATACTGTATTATATATTTGAAAGTTGCTAAGAGAGTAGGTCTTAAAATTTATCATTACAAGAAAAAAAAGGTTTCTATGTATGATGATGGAAGTTTACTAGACTTATTGTGGTGATCATTCTGTAATATATACAAATATAGAATCATTATATTGTGCACTAAAACTAATATAAGGTTATATGTCAACTATACCTCAATTAAAAAAAAAAAGCCGAATTGAGACACTTTCAGACAAAAGCTGAAAGAATGCTAGAAGACTTATACTACAAAAAACACTACAAGAAGTTTTTTAGACTGAAGGGAAAGAATTCCACATGAAAATTCAGATTGCCAGAAATAAATGGAGAGAACCAGAGAATGTAAATATGTGGACAAATATGAGACTTTTTTTAACTTAAAAAAAAAGACTTTTGGCTTTTTAAAAGCAAATGTAGAAGAATATATACATATAAATGTAGAAGTAAAAATAAGAATGTAGAAGTGAAAATATATATAAATCTAGCACAGAGGGCAGAGGAGGGATAAATAAAGTCATATTGCTGTAAGGCTCTTCTATATTGATGTGAATGATGACCACAGGATATGTAGGTTTATAGTACGTCTTGTAGTTGGGTAGTGAGTTCTCTAGCTTTTAATTTTTCTCCTTTGATACTATGTTGGCTCTTCTCAGTCTTTTGCCTCTCTATATAAACCTCAGAATGAGTCTGTGGGCATCCACAAAGTAACTTGTTGGGATTTTGATTGGGGTTGTGTTGAATCTATGGATCAAGTTGGAAAGAACTGACATCTTGACAATATTGAGTCTTCCATGAACAAGGAAAATCTGTGCATTGATTTAGTTCTTTTTTGATTTCTTTCACTAGAGTTTTGCAGTTTTCCTCGTGTAGATCTTGTACATATTTTGTTAGATATATACCTAGGTATTTTATTTTTAGGGATACTAATGTAAATAGTGATGTATTTTTAATTTCAAATTCCATTTGTTCACTGTTGGTACATATGAAAAGAACTGACTTTTGTATATTAACCTTTTATCCTGCAATCTTGTTATACTGGCTTATTCATTGTCCCTGGAGTTTTCTTGTAGTTTTTTAAATTTTCTACACAATCATGTCGTTTATGAGCAAGGGCAGTTTTATTTCTTCCTTCCCAATCTGTATACTTTGTTTTTGCTTTTCTTATTGTATTAGCTAGGACTTCTAGTACAATATTGAAAAGAAGTAGTGAGAGAGGGCATCCTTGTCTTATTCCTGATCTTAGTGGGAAAGCTTCTAGTTTCTCACCATTTAGTATGATGGTGGCTGTAGATTTTTAGTTTATTTTTTTTATCAAGTTGAGGAAGTTTCCCTCTATCTGTAAATTATGATGGATGTTGGATTTTGTCAAATGTTTTTCCTGCACCTATTATTATGATATGATTTTTCTTCTTTAGGCCTGTTCATGTTATGGATTACAGTCATTCATTTTCAAATATGAACCAACCTTGCATACCTAGAATAAATCTCATATGGTTGTATGATGTATAATTCTTTTTATACATTGTTGATTCATTAATATTTTGTTGAGGATTTCTGCTTCTGTGTTTATCAGGGATATTGGTCTGTAGTTTTCTTTTTTGTAATGTCTTTGATTTGGGTATGAGGCTAATGCTGACCTCATAGAATGATTTGGGAACTATCCCTCTGCTTCTATCTTTGGGAAGAGATTGTAGAGAATTGGTATAATTTCTTTCTTAAATGTTTGGTAAGATTCACCAGTGAAGCCATTTAGGTCTGGTGCTTTTTGTTTTGGGAGGTTATTAATTATTGATTCAATTTATTTAATAGATATATTCCTATTCAGATTGTCTATTTCTTCTTATGTATATTTTGACAGATTGTGTTTTTCAAGGAATTGGTCCATTTCTTCTCGATTATCAAATTTGTGGGCTAAGGGATGTTCACAGTATTCCTTTATTACCTTTTTAAGGTCCATGGGATCTGTAGTGATGTCCCCTCTTTAATTTCTGATATTAGTGGATTATGTCTTCTTTATGTTTTTCTTAGCCTCGCTAGAGGCTTATAGAGGGTATCAATCTTACAAAAGAACCAGCTTTGGTTTCATTGATTTTTTGCTATTTTAAATTTCAATGATAGCTGCTCTAATTTTTGCTATTTCTTTTCTTCTGTTTACTTTGGGTTTAATCTGCTCCTTTTTCAGGTTTCCTAATATGGAAGCTTAGAAGGTTGATTTTAGATCTTTGTTCTTTTCTAAAATGTGCATTCAATGCTATAAATATTCCTCTAAGCACTGCTTTCACTGCATCCCACAAATACTCATAAGTTGTATTTTCATTTTCATTTAGTTCCAAATATTTTAAAATATCACTTGAGGTTCCCATGTATTATTTAGAAATGTATTGTTTAATCTCCAAGTATTTTAGGATTTTCCAGCTGCCTTTCTTTTGAATTTTAGTTTAAATCCTCTATGGTCTGAGGGCATACACTATATGATTTTTATTCTTTAGATTTATTAAGGTGTTTTGTATGTGTATGACAGAATTGGTCTATCTTAGTGAATGTTCCATGTGAGCTTGAGAATAATGCATATTATGCTATTGTTAGATGAAGTAGTCTATAAATGTTCATTATATCCTATTGATTGATGGTGCTGTTGAGTTCAACTATGTCCTTACTGATTTTCTGCCTGCTGGATCTGTACTTTTCTGAGAGACTGTTGAAGTCTCTAAGTGTGGATTCACATATTTCTTCTTGCTGTTCTTTCATTTTTTCTTCATGTAAATTGACACATGGGAACATGTCTGTTGTCAGACACATATACACATTAAGGATTATCATGTCTTCTTGGGAACTGACTCCTTTATCATTATGTAATACCCTTCTTTATCCCTGATAATATTCCTTACTCTGAAGTCTGCTGTCTGAACTTAATATTTTATCTTTCTTTTACTTAGTGTTTACATGGTATATCTTTGTTCATCCCTTCAATTTTATGTGTCTTTATATTTAAAGTGGTTTCTTATAGACAACATATAGCTGGCTCTAGGGTTTTAAAAAAATATTTATTTATTTATTTATTTTTAGAATTTAAAAAAAATTATTATATTCAATTAGCCAGCATATAGTACATCATTAGTTTTTGACGTAGTGTTCAACGATTCATTAGTTGCGTATAACACCCAGTGCTCATCACAATATGTGCTCTCCTTAATACCCATCACCTGGTTACCCCATCCCCCGATCCCCCTCCCTTCTGTAACTCTCAGTTTGGTTCCTGGAGTCTAGAGTCTCTCATGGTTTGTCTAGGTTTTTTAATATACTCTGACAATCTGTCCTTTACTGGTGTGTTTAGACCACTGACCTCTAACTATCCATATAGTTAGATTAATATCCACTATGTTTGTTACTGTTTGCTATTTATTGCCCCTATTTTTTGTTTCTATTTTTTGTCTTCCATTCTTTCTTACCTTTTGTGCCAATTAACTGATCATTTTATATACTTCCATTTTCTCTCCTTTCTTAGCATATCAGTTATATTTATTTTTTCATTTTCTTTTTAGGGGTTGCCTAGAGTTTGTAATATACATTTTCAACTAATCCAAGTCCATTTTCAAATAACACTACCACTTCATGGGTAGTGCAAGTACCTTATAAAAACAAAATATTCCTAATTCCTTCTTCCTGTTTCTTGTATCATTGCTTTCATTCATTTCACTTATGTATTAGCTATAATCAGTGAATATATTTTTGCTATTATTGTGAACTGTTATCTGTTCAATCATTTAAGAATAATATTAAAAACATGTTTTTGTTTTACCATCACTTATTCCTTCTCTGATGCTCTTCCTTCTTTATGTAAATCTGAGTTTCTGACCTATATAATTTTTTTCTCTCTGAAGAATTTCTTTTAACATTTTGCAAGGCAGATTTACTGGTTTGACTTTTGTTGGTCTGAGAAACTATTTCTCCTTCACTTTTCTTTTTTAATTTGGGGGTGAGGAACAGAGGAAGAGAGAGAGAGAGAGAGAGAGAATCTTAAGCAGGCTCCATGCCCAGCGCAGAGCCTGATGTGAGGCTAAATCTCACAACCCTGAGATCATGACCTCAGTTCAAAAATCAGACACTTAACAGACTGAGCCACCCAGGAATCCCTCTCCTAAACTTTTGAATGATGATTTTGTAGCGTACAGAATTTTAGGCTGGTGTGTTGTTGTTTTTGTCTCAACACTTTAAATACTTCATTTCACTTTCTTTTTGCTTGCATTGTTTCTGCAGGTAAGTCAGATATAATTTTTATCTTTGCTACCCTATCAGTAAAGTGTTATTTCCTCCTCTGGCTTCTTTCAAGATTTTTAAAAATCTTTGATTTCCTGTAGGTTGAATATGATATACCCAGGTGTAGTATTTTTGTTTGTTTGTTTTTTGGTATTTATCCTGCTTGGAATTCTCTAAGCTTCCTGGATCTGTGGTTTTCTATCTGACATTAATTTGGGGGAAATTCTTAGCCATTATTGTTTCAAATATTTCTTCTGCTGCTTTTTCTCTTCTTTTCTGCTATTCCCATTACTTTTATTTTAAGATTTTATTTATTTATTTGACACAGAGAGAGATAGTGAGAGCAGGAACACAAGCAGGGGGAGTGGGAGAGGGAGAAGCAGGCTTCCTCCTGAGAAGGGAACCGATGTGGGACTCGATCCCAGGACCCTGGGATCATGACCTGAGCTGAAGGCAGACGCTTAATGACTGAGCCACCCAGGTGCCCCATTCCCAATACGTTTTGTAGTTGTCCCACAGTTCTTGTATATTCTGTTCCTTTTTTTCTATCTTTTCTTCCTCCTTACTTTTCAGCATTGGAAGTTCCTATTGACAGATCCACAAGCTCAGAGATTCTTTCATCAGCTGTGTACAGTCTATTAATGAATCCATCAAAGACATTCATTTCCATTAGTTTTTTTAAAATTTCTTTAGCATTTCTTTTTGGTTCTTTCTTAGAACTTCCAGCTCTCTGCTTATATTACCTTTCCATTCTTACATGTTTACTTTCCCATTGGAGCCCTAAGTATATTAGTCATAGTTGTTTCAAATTCACAGTCTGATAATTCCAACATCCCTGCAATATCTGGGTCTAGTGATTCTTTGTCTCTTCAAACTGTGTGTGTGCGGTTTTTTTTTTTTTTTTTTTTGCTTTTTAATACATCTTATATATTTTTGCTTAAAAGTGAATATATCGTCCTGGGTAAAAAGACCTTTGGTAATATAGTGGTAAGTTGTGGGGGCAGGGGAAGACTTCTATAGAGTTCTGAACCAGTCTTTAGTGAGCCTGTGATCCTGGGCTGTGAACCTCACAAGTGCCTCTCAGTTTTTTTTTTTTTTCCTATCCCATTAGGTTTTATAAGGTGGCTAGTGGAGGTTATATAGAGGGGGCAACTGTTGGTTATTTCTCCTTTCCCACGTCAGTTTGGTTCTGATAAAATCCCCATAGGTTAGGTTCTGATAAAACAGTTTCTCTTGAGGGAAGGTATTCTTAAGAAGAGTAGAAAGCTCTGGTATACTGCATATGATTACTTTCCCCCTCCCCCTGCCAGATGGCTCCTGGAGGTAAAACTCAGAAAAGTGTGTTTCCCACACCATGACTGGTCTACCCTCACCTCAGACTTGTCCACACTGAGTCTCTAGCCAATTTGTCAATTACAATTTAGGTTTACCTATCCTAGTACTGGTTCCTGCAGAGGTTTCTGCTCTGATAAGTTATGATTCTCTGTATCCACATGCTGTCTCCAATTTTGGGGGCAGGTATTTGCCCTCTAACCTTACTTCATTTGGTGGAACTAAGAAGAGTTGTTAATTTTTCAGTTTGTTCAGCTTTTTATATGTTAAGGTAGAGGGATGATGCTGGACCAGAAATTGGAAGTGTCTGGGATATTATTTTTGAGCTCTAAACTTTCAAGACTGCTTACTTCATAACACTGATGATAAGATTTTAATGGAGAAATTCTGGCCCTAAGATTATGTGAAAATCATAGTTGGATGTATAATAAAGCTTTCTGTTTTTTTATTTAAAGGAAAAACAACTTTATGAAAATAGTTATAAAGTACCTTTTATTGAAAATAAAGTATCTTTATTGAAAGTAAACTTAAAAGAAACAAAAAAGGAATAATAGCCTAAAACCCAAACCTATTCCCCTAGAATATCTATTTCTTTGGAACTAGGCAAGATACCACCTGAGTAAAAAACATAAATAGTGTGATTAAAAGTGATGAGACTGATTTCTACATGTGGTTGAGAGTTTAGATTTCTTACTAAATTAACTTATATGCACTATGGGATTGGTGAATTAAATATGATTTATAGAGAAACTGCAGCTCTATCTCCATTATCTAGAACATATGCTATTATCTAGAGAATATGTTTTAAGAGTTTCTTTAGTGAATGTAGGGTGTATGGGTATGTGTGTGAGAGAGGCAGAGATAAGACACAGACAGACAGATGGAGATGGAGACAGAAAGACAGAGACAGAAAAAGAGAATACAAGGATATACACACCCCAAGATAGAAACCTGGAAGATCCTTTTCCTATAAATTTCTCTAAATTTTAAAAATCAAAAATGAAAGAAAACAAAGGGGAAAACGAGTTAGAGAACCAAGTATGTTTATAGTTTCAATACTGGTGTTATAAAACTCCTAAACTAGTTTCTGAGCAAACTGCAGTTCTCAATCTCAGTGGATAATCTTTTGTGACCAATACATTTTCCTCTCTTCACAGGCCCTGACCCCACTCCTAACAATTGCTGTATAGACAATGCCCACTATATAGAATGTGGGAATTGTGCATGTGAGATCTATGTGCAGACATTATATTTACAAAGGAGTCCGATCACTTTACACTGTCAGATGTTCAAGTTCAGCTTTAGAACCTTAAAAATATTGATGTTAATTAAAAAGTAACTTTTACTAAAGGGAAAATCAATTAATAAAATTTGGTTTCAAAAGTTTAAAGTTAGCAAGCAGCAAATAGAGTAAAATTTTAGGGTTGCCTGAGGGCTCAGCGGTCACAAGTGTCTGACTCTTGGTTTCTGCTCAGGTCGTGATCTCAGGGTCACGAAATCAAGTCCTGCGTCAGGCTTTGCACTCAGTGCAGAGTCAGCTTGAGATTTTCTCTCTCCCTTCCCCTCCCCCAGCTTGCACATGTGCACTCTCGCTCTCCCTCTCGATAAATAAAAATCTTAAAAAAAAAAAGAAAAGAAAATTTTAAAACTTCAGTTACTTATCCTTCATCATATTTTAAACTAAATTTTGTTCTCCATAGGCTCTATATTTCTGGAGGCCCAAATCTCTCTAAGTTAAATCATATAGAATATCTAGAAAAAAATCAAGAAAATCTTTTATTAATATTAGGTGACAACTTATAAATATATGATAATGACATGCTTTAAAATTTTAATGGTAAAGCAAATTTTATACAATTCTTTACAAGGCAGCAGCTTTTTAAAAATTTGGGTCTTAATTTTATTGAGAACCTTAATATTGCCAGGAGTATAATGTTCTTTTCAGCTGACTTAAAACTAAATATCAGGGGTGCCTGGGTGGCTCAGTCGGTTAAGTGTCCAACTGGTGATTTTGGCTCAGATCATGATCTCATGGGTTGTGAGACTGAGCCCCACATTGGGCTCTGGGTTCCGTGGAAAGTCTGCTTGAGATTCTCTCCCTCTGCTCCTTCCCCCACTCGCACTCACACTCTCTCTAAAAATAAATCTTAAAAAAACTAAATATCAAAAGTGGCTTTAAGTAAAAATCTTTAATCAATGCCCGTTCTTTCTCTTTCTTTCCCTTTCCTTCCTTCTCTCTTCCTTCCTTTCTTCCTTCCTTCCTTCCTTCCTTTCTTTCTTTCTTTCTTGTAGAATCCACACCCAATGTGGGGCTTGAACTCACAACCCTGAGATCAAGGGTCGGATACTCTACTGACTGAGTCAGCCAGGTGCCTCTTAATCAATGCTGTTTCTAATCCCCAAGATTTAATATAAGAAGTCATGAAAAACATTAAAATATGTATCTGTTAAGCAAATATTATTAGTTTTTGACAGAGTTAAGGAAATATTTCCTCTTTGTCCACATATTGCTTGTAATAAGAGCTGAAGTATATAGCTGAAGTATACATCAAATACATAGACTTAGCAGTAGCCTTGTTGGTTTGTGTTTTAATATTTATCAAATATAGGGGCAGCTGGGTGGCTTAGTTGGTTAAGTGTCTGCCTTAGGCTCGATCATGATCCCAGGGTCCTGGGATCGAGTCCCGCATCGGGCTCCTTGCTTACCAGGGAGACTGCTTCTCCCTCTCCCTCTGCTGCTCCCCCTGCTTGTGCTCTCTCTCTGTCAAATAAATGAATAAAATCTGTAAAAATATGTATTTATCAAATACATCTCTCATTTTCTCTCCACTTACATTTCTTATTTCACATACCATTTGTAATAAGTTTATTCAATTCTCCTTGTGGGGGACAAGAATACGTCTTTTCCATCTGTGGTTTTGTTTCCTCTGTTTGTGACAAGACCGTTTCCTTAGTTTCTTCATGTTCACTAATACTACTATCTTTGAGGATCTGAAGTAAAGCAAGGAAATCTTTTAAGAAATATACTTTTCATACAATTTTATGAATGTAAAAAACCACCAAACCTCATAATTAAATTCAGATTATTACTGTCACCATGGAGAATTACACATATAAAAGAATATTCATGCACTATATCATTAGGTATTTGAGGATGTCACAGGAATGCATTTTGTAGAGCACCTTGATTTAGCTTTTATAGACTTGAGTCCCTGCTATTTTCATTTGTGATTTATGCAAACTGAATAAGTGAGCCTATAGTGTAGGCAGAATAATTAAAAGTGTTCCTCTTCAGTCTTACTCCCAAAGATTATTCAATAAAACTTTTGTAGAATGAAAATACAACTAAGTTGGAAAGGAGGTGAAATATAATTTTACTTGGACTCATTTCATTTGAAAAATTATATAACTGGAAAAATGAGAAAAACAGATCAAGCTTTCAGAAATTTAAGGTTCATGCTCCCACTATTAATTATAGATAACATCCTTAGGTAGTTCATAGGTTAGCTGCATCTTCCAGGCTTTTAATGGTGGTTAGTCTAATTATAAAACTGCTGATTTAGAAAAAAAAAAGACATCTTAGTTGGTGAGAATATTGAGAGGTTTCTCCCAAGGTAAACAAAACAAGACAAAAAATTAAAAAACAAAACAGAGTAGGGTTAACCTTGAAATAGAAATCTTCAAATTTGTCTTATTGTCATCATGGTGTGTGTGTGTGTGTGTGTGTGTGCGTGCGCATGCACATGTATGCATGTGTACACACAGGCCAACACTTTGAGTGCAGTGGAGAGAGAACATTGCATTGTCACAAGAAATGGTAACAAGGGATAGGGGAAGGGACAGATTAAGGAAGTGAAGGGAAATATTTAACGACTAGGGAGGCAAAGGCAGCAGAGCAGCTGATGTAAATGAATTATGTAGTTCTTTTAATATCAAAGTTCTTTAAATGTGACCATGATTAATTTGTTGGAGTTCTGGTATAGAGACTTTTGTGGGAAGTCTGTCACTATACAAAAGGGCCAAGGTAAAGACACAAAGATGAATTTTGATTAGTGTGGGTAAAAGGTCATATGAGGTAAGACCATATTATTTTAAGTTTTATTATTTCAGAATTTATAATAAATTGACATAGACTAGGATGAAGTCTTTACAGACAAATAACTTGAATCAATGGTGAATATTTTAAATATTTAAAAGAAGAACTTTTGGGCCCTTAAGAACTATAGAAACCTCTATTTTAAAAAGTAAACAATTTTTAAAAAAGTAAACAATTTATAATTCTAATTATGAGCAATTATTACACAGTAAAACTAGATCAACAGAAGGTCTATATGACTTACTCTGTACACTTGGAAAAATAAAAACTTGGTTCTTTTCAAACATAGAGCACAACATTTTAATTAATTTGTCTTTACCTCTTGTAGTCTAAATTACTGAGTTTTTCCTAGATATGGCAAGAAATAATAAGCTGTATTTCCATTATTCTTGAAATCTGTTCTCTTTACTCCAAAATAATCATTAGTTGCCCCTTTCCATCTTTTCATTCCTTTTGCTCATTTCTTAGTACTTATTTAAATTAGTTATTTTTAAATGACCACTTCTCATTTTTTAACCAGACATATAATAGAAACCTAATAAGTAAACTTGAAAAATAAATTTTAAGATCAGATTGATTTCTATGTCATATATTACAAAATAGTTTTAGGTTTTTACCTGAGGAGTTGTAGATGATGGGGTGTTTTTATCCTCCAGATGTTCATTTTGTGATTCTGTGGTGTACATGCTAATATTTAAAAGAAAAATAATTTGAATAAAATAGTATTATAAATCCATCTGAAACAAACATGGTTAAGTGGGATTAATTTTTTAATGATTTTTTATCAGAAAGTTGTATCACAGTCAAGTCAGATATCTTTATAGTTAAGACAGCTCCAAATATTCATTGTAAAGTTAAGAAGCAAAATCATGTGCATACGTTTTAAAAACCATTATCACACAGAAATTAAATACTTCAGTAGTTCATAATGGTGGGTCATATCTTAAAAGCATGTATCAGAAAACTCAGTTCTTTATTTTATGCACTGAAATAATTTCCACCATTGATTTACTCTATCTTCAGTCACATTCCTGTCAGAAGAGAGTCCAAAATTTTTAAAAATTAAATATGATCAACTACATTAATACCTACATCTGTAAGTTACTGATACATACTGTCTTTATATGTGGTCCATTTGAAAGATCCATAGATCTAGCATTTAAACAAAATAAAATAAATTTTATTTTGACTAACAATGAACTAGAAAAAAGAATGAAATAGGACCACATCTGGAGAAGAATTAGGTCTGGAAACTTATTTTAAAATATCTATTTTTCTTACTTTCTCTGTGATTTTTGCTGTCTTTGAGTGTAGGAAGAGTATCTGCCATAAAAATATTTTTCAATTCTTGAGTTACTGTTGAGGACAAAATTAAAAACTTTAAGTCTGAATTTTTAGGTACTTGATAAGACCAAACCCCACAGTATTTCAAGTATCCGTACTTTTTTTAAAAAGGCAAGCAATTTTAATAATTAAAAATTTTAATGAAAAGGATCATTAACATTTGAGTACCTACCACATATGCTAGGTGCTTTACATATATTGCCTCATTTTAATGAAGTAAAATATTAGTGTGTAAAATCCTATAAGGGATCATAACTAACTTATGACTTAAAACAGAAAATAACATTTATTTTTAAAATCTTATGAAAAAATATATCTCTAAGTCCCTTTAAAGTAAAATTCCATTTTAATTAAAGGGAATATAAAAACTATTTGGTCATTAGAATGACAACCTGTCATTAACTGTTAGACTAGAAGTTAAAAGTGAGTAAGCTCTATGAACAAGGAGGGTGAGTGAAATCACCTAAGCTGTCAAGTTCTGAAAGGATAGGCTGAGGGCTAGAACCATTAAAAAATTTGAGCTGGAGTGCACAAGAGTTGTGAGGTCAGGACACAAAGTCCATCCACGCAATAATTATTGAATGTCTGTTCTTCTGGGTGAATGTCTATTCTTCTGGGCTCTGAAGATAAGCAGCAAAACAAAATAAAACAAATGTAGGTTTATGCTCTCATGGAGCTTATATTCTGGTTGGAAGAGAAAAACAATAAACAGTATTTTCAGATTGTGATTAAGTACTGGAGAAAATAAACCTGGAAGATGTTACAGTGATCAAGGTGACATTTGAGCTGTGACTTAACTAAGGAGAAACTGTGAGTCATAACTAGGCAGATAGACAGGAACAGGCACCAAGAAACCAGGCAGCATATTTTAAAATCTACAGCTATGTTGGGGCACCTGGGTGACTCAGTTGGTTGAACCTCCAACTCTTGGTTTTGGCTCAGGTTGTGATCTCAGAGTTGTGAAATTAAACCCTGAGTGGGGCTCCATGCTCAGCACAGAGTCTGCTTAAGATGGTCTCTCCCTCTCCCTCTGCCCCTCCCCCTGCCCCCACTCTCTCTCTCTTTCTCTAAAAATCAATAAATAAATCTAAAAAAAAAAAAATCTACAGCTAGGCCATGGTTAGGATAGCAGGACTTGGAATCCAGGCAAGCACCCATGCAATAGAACTTCAAAACCTAGAGGAGTCTGAACAATAAATGTACATGTTAGCAGCTATAAGAGAAGTTTGATACTGTGTCTAGTAATATTCATGTCTGGCAACTACTCAATACTCTCTTTATATATCTGCCAAGAGAGGAATTGGTAATTAGTATGCATAGTAACTAAAAGTAAGGACTTTGGAGCTGAGATAGAAATGTATTTCACTCTCCTCTTTATCTCTTAATAACTGTGAGAAGTGATTTATCTTTGTAGGCCTCAATTTCCTTATCTGTAATGATATAATATTGCTAAATTTATTGGTTATTGTGAAGATTAAATGATATAATAGCTGATAGAATCTGGATTATGTGAAGCACTTAACATGAATCATTTCCACAACACTGTGAGTTATTTGTTATTCTCATTTTACAGATGTTGAAACTGAGACCCATGAAGGGTAAGTGGTTTTCCCAAAGTCACACAGCTACAAGTGGCATAGCTGGAATTTGAACCAAATACTCTTTAACACTATTTAAATCCTTGTTAACCTTGGTATCATCTTTTTCCTTTTAGTTATTCTGGAGATGTTCCATTGTGGATTTAAGTTGCATTTTCATGGTGACTAACATTATTTTCACATATTTATTGGCCATTTGAATATTTTCTTTAGTAAAGTGTTCAAATCTCTTGCCCATTTAAAAAAATATATTGGCAGACTTTTACTGATTTTTTAGTTCTTTATGTATTCCAGAATCAAATCTTTTATTAGATATATAAATAGCCAATATCATATGGTAATTGTTTCATTTTTAGGGGAACTGCCATACTGTTTTCCACAGTGACTATGGCTATACCATCTTATATTCATACCAGCAATGCACAAGGGCTCCGATTTCTCTACATACTTGTCAGCACCTGTTAACTTTGTTTTTCATAATAGCCAACCTAATGGGTATGAAATGGTATCTCATTGTGGTTTTCATTTCCATTTTCCTAATGATTATTGAGCATCTTTGAGCCCTTATTGGCAATTTGTGTATCTTCTTTAGAAAAATGTCTAGTTTAGTCCTTTGCCCAGTTTTTTTTTTTTTTCAGATTTTATTTATTTGAAAGAGAGAGAGATCACAGAGGGAGAAGGGGAGAGAGGGGGAGAAGCGGACTCGCCACTGAGCAGGGAGCCTGATGCGGGGCTCCATCCCAGGACCCTGAGCTCATAACCCCAGCCGAAGGCAGATGCTTAACTAACAAGTCACCCAGGCACCCCTTTGCCCAGTTTTTAATTGGGTTATTTTTTGCTTTCAAGTCATAAGAGTTCTTTATATATTCTGGATATTAATCATTTACCTGATATATTATTTGCAAAAATTTTCTCATTCTGTGGGTTGCCTTTTCTCTCTGTTGATGGTGTTTTTCAGCACATGAGCGTTTTTAATTTTGATGTAGCCCAATGTATCTACTTCTTTTATTGCCTGTGCTTTGGCTATCTAATCAAAGAAATCATTGCCAAATCTAATATCATGAAGCTTTCCCCTATATTTTCTTCTTAGAGTTTCATAGTTTTAGTTCTTACAATCATAGTCATTTTAACATCCTTGTCTGCTAACTGCTAACTAAAAATTCTGGGGCACCTTTGAGTCTGTTCCTATTTTCAATTTTGTATCTTGGCTTGTCGTCATATAATATTGTCTAATAGCTAGCATGGCTAATAATTTTTATTGAAAGCCTGACATTGTGTATAAAATATAGTCTCTAGATGATACCTTCCTCCAGAGAGAAATATTGGAGGGAGTGGGGAGTGTTAATCATTAAGCAAATCAGAGACCGAGCTTGGTTGAGACAGCTTTACAACACTCATTTTACGTCAAATTGTCCCAACTCCTAGGGAATAGTTTTCTGAGAATTTTGCCTTGGATGATGTGGGGGGCGGGGGGCATCAGTATGATGGCCTCACTTGTTTTTCACAGATCAGGATACCTTACCACTTCCCCTTGGTTCACTCCTTTTGCCCATGCTTTACTATCCTAGAATAGCTGAATTAACTTCTCCACATGACATAGCTATAAATATAGGAATTGAGTGGGGCCAGAATCAGGCAGTCTGGTTCCAAAGCCTACACTCTTAAAATTAAAGTGCCTATAATATGGCAGACACCGTCCCACACATACACTAAATCTTTCACAAGGGTTTAGATGCTAACATTTAGGAAATGGCCATAATAAATCTATTTTGAAATAGAACTTTTTGGCTTTTCCATTTTAGAAGAGGAAACTATTAAAAATAAGGGCCTTAGAGCTTCAAAATAAAGTATAAATAATGAGGGGCACCTGAGTGGCTCAGCTGGTTAAGCATCTGACTCTTGATTTTGGCTCAGGTCATGATCTCAGGGTCCTGGGATCAGCCCTATGTCGGGCTCTGCACTCAGTGTGGAGTCTGCTTGGGGATTCTCTCCGCCCCTCCCCCTGCTTGCACTCTCTCTAAAATAAGTAAATCTTTAAAAAACAAAGTATAAATAATGAGTAAGTTATAGAAGGCTAACATAATTTAGAAATAGCTCATTGGAAGTCAATTATAAAAGTGTTAAGATCCCTAGCCATCATTTCATTGCCTGTGATCCAGCCTTCTACATGCCCCACACCTACCAACCCCTTTCACTGAGTAATCCAGAACTTCTGCTAGACTATTATCAAACTCTCAGCCTCTTATATTCTCCACCTATTTTCAGAGCATTCTCTCAAATTCTGTGTTCTATCTGAAACCAAGCCCTTCCCTTAAGGAAACTGCTTCCCCTATAGTTCTTACATTCTAGCTGTTTATTTGCTAGCACTCCTTCTGACACCCTACTGCTATTTCTAAACATTATTTTAAAAAACCTTGCTTCTTTGAGCTTGTATAACTTGACAATATCACCTTCTCCCTCTTCTAGTCATTGTCATTTACTGACTTCATCTTGGTCCCTTTGCATTATTCACCAAAGGCATGATGAGCCCCTGACCCCAAATTTGTAATGCTTGTGAGTCTTAAACATAAACTTGGATAATTCATCTTCTACCTTGGTTCCTCAGTTCTTTACTTCCTTTCCACTAAAGGAATGTCCATGCTAGACCCTTCCATCATCTGAAATGTTCTATAACCAATAATTACTAATTCAAACATCTACCTTTAAAAATACTTTACCTTCCTTCAGTTTGCTTGTTCAATTACATTTGCTTCATCCCTTCCATTCTTCAACCTCATCAGGACGTGTAGTGGAATGATACCTTTAGCTCAAGCTTTTATCCCTTTCCCTCATTACTTCCTTTTGTATTCAATGTGTGATCTATCATCTCCAAAATATTACCAATATCCTATATTCTCTTGAAATATGATTATTGTTGTTGCACCTTTCTAGAAAAACCTTGATCCTGCACCAACACTATTATCCCATTTTTTCATTCACTTAACTGAGCCATAGAAAGCTACACTAGAGTAACCTGGCATCATTACAAATTCATAACCAACAGCCTCCAGTAGGCCTTTAAAATGTACCAATCCTAAACATTCTCTGTCAATTCACTTCCCCCAACAACTATTCCAACCCTTTTCCACTCTTCTCAAATCACAGATCCTCCACATATTCCCCTTCATTCTCAGTAGATAACCTTCCCTCCCTTTTCCACATAAAAATCTATCTTCCTCTTTTTCTTCTCTCTTCTTACATTAAAGGAAGTGTCTTTCCTCCTATCTAAGGCAATCAGAGCACTTGTATAAATGATCCTTCTCTGCCTGTACCAACTATCTCTCCCCTCACACTTCCTTTTAACTAGATCCTTCCCAATGATTTTTAAATGAGTTCATCTTAAAAGTTTCCCAGAAACTCACATGCCCATTCAGTTATTGCCCCATCTGTCTCTGTTCCTTTACCAATAAATGTTTCAGAGAGTTGGCAATTCTCATAGTCTCTTTTTTCCCATAAACTACTCACCCTTCATTGTTCTCTAGTTGAAGATTCTACTCCTTTCACACTAAAAAAAATAGTCCTAGCAAAGGTCATAAGTAATCTCCAAGTGATCATATGGCGTGATAAAACATTCTTCTTTTGGCTCTTGTTAAACCACTCTCTCATACCCACCCTGCCCCTCATTTTTCTTCTTATTCCTTCCCTGTCTCCTTTACAGGCTCAAACTTTTCAATTGCTAAACGCTGGGGATCCTGAAATTTCCATCTTCCAATCCTCCACCAGTTCACTGGTTGAGTGCCCTAATAATCCTCGCTGGCTTTAGGATAAAGACAAAAATATTTAACATGATTGTCTTAGTTCAGATTACCATAACAAAGTATCACAGACTGGGTGGGTTATAAACAGAATTCCTCATAATTCTGGAGGTTGCACATCCAAAATCAGGGTCCCAGCGAGTAGGGTTGAAAGTCTTCTTCTGGGTTACAGACTGCCAACTTCTTGTTGTATCCTCACATGGCAAAAGGAGAGGTAGAGAACTCTCTGGGATTGCTTTTATAAGGGTACTAATCCCTTTATAAGGGACCTACCCTCATGGACCTTCCAAAGGTCCCACCTCCTAATACCATCACACTGGGGGTTAAGATTTCAATATACGAATTTTGGGGGGTGGGCACAAACATTCAGTCCATTGGAATGACCTACAGGATTCTGCACGATGTAGTCCCTGGTTCCCTCTCTAGCCTAATTTCATACCATTCCCTATCCATTTTTTTTTTTTCCCCACTCTTAGCCATTCTGATGTTCTTTCGGTTCCTTAAAATTGCCAGTTTCCTTCTGCAGGGCTTAACACTTGCTTTTCTCTCTAATTTGAAACACTCTCCACCACTACCCTCCCCTATATTTGGTTAATATAGCCCCTCAGCTCAAGGGCCATATCCTCAGAGAACTATTTATGACATCACCTCTGCCCCTAGGCTAAGTCAGGTCTAGTTTTTATATGCAGTTATAGAATCTAGATCATTTTCTTCAAGAACAATTATCTTAGTTTGTAATTATGTATCCATTAGAGTGATTGTTCAATGTTCTGAATTAGACTGTAGACTCCATAATATTGTCCCACTCGTTCTTGAGGCTATGTTCATTTTATTTTTCAATCTTTTTTTTTTTCATTCTGTTCTTCATATCAGACAATTTCTATTTATCTATTAAGTTCACTGATTCTTTCCTCATTCATTTCCATTCTGTTGTTGAATCTATCCAGTGAATTTTTATTTCAGATATTGTATTTTTTAGTTCAAAATTTACTTGCTCTTGACTGTTTGTATTTTTCTGCTGTGAATGTGTATCTTCCCATTCATTACAATTATACTTCTCTTTACCACATGAAACAGTTATAATAGCTGCTTTAATATCTTTGCTAATTCCAATATCTGTGCCATTTTGGGTTGACATTTATTGATTTTCTTTTCTTATAAGACATTCATTTCCTGGTTCTTTATATGTTAAGTACTTTTGGAGTATATCCTTGACATTTTGTTGTGTAGACTCTAGGTCTTGTTAAAATCCTCTGAAGAATATTTAAAATTTTTGTTTATTTCAGTAGGTAATCAACTTGGTTAGGTGCAGAGGATAAGCTCTCTCTTACCTTCTGATGGCACTGGTTTCAAAGACTTTGTTATGCTGTCTTTGGTCTGTCTCATGTGTGAGCCACTCAGGGGTTAGTCTGTGATTTGGGAGTGTTTTCCCCCCATTTAATTTTAAGATTTTTATCTTACTTTAGTTCTTCAAGCCATTGCTATGCTGCTTTAGGCCTGTCTCATGTATGCACAGTTGGAGATGACCCAAAGCAGCTGGGTGGGTTCATATGCAGAACTAAGGAAACTCATTCTCCAGTTTTTTCCTCTCCTAAATCTGTACCCTGCTATACCTCTCAAGGTCTTTTTTCCTGGTTTCTCTGGTCAGAAGATGGGGTTATTCTCTGAGTTGTAGTTGCCCATAATGTCACTAATAGGACCTGCCCTTGGGGAAAAAACACAAAAGGAAAACAACAATAACAAGGATTCCTCATGCTCTCTTTAAACTATAGGGTCCATTTTCCCACATCTTCAGGCCATAAAAATAGGTCTTCTATTGTAGTTTTGGCCTCCTGTGCTGTCCTTGCATGGTTTTATGACTGGAGGCCGTCTTCAGGTCAAACCTGCAAAAGAAATTCAGTCTTGTAGTTTTGACTCTCCTTCACAATCCACTTGCTTTTGTTTACTTTTCGATCTTCAGGTAGTTGCTTTTCACATTTTGTCTAGGGTTTTTGATTGTGAGCAGTAAAAAAGAGGTCGCAGTGGACCTATTACATCTTGGAGGGAACTGGAAGGCTGGGTGCTCCACGAGAGGAGGGACAATATCTCGTTTTATCCTTGATCTACATGTGGTAGGCACTCAATAAATATTTGTGAAATAAATATGGAATGAACTGAAAATTTTAAAATGCCAGATACTCAAGATGACAACAAAAACAAAAACATTTCTGCATGTTAACAAGAAAGGCATCTTTTGTAGAAGAGTAAGATATTCCAAAACCAAGAATAGGCTTTACAAATACATTAAGAAAAAGGAAGTAAATTATAGAATGAATAAGGTCCTTAATGATTATGCTGCAAATACAAACAAGAAATCAACAGGACAAATTAGAAAAAGATTCTCTTTCTATAGAAAAAAATTAAAGAGTGGAAGGTTTGAAGAATTAGGACCCTGGCTGAGGTAAGATTTTAAGATTTTTAAAGTATTTAAAAAGATTTTTGGTGCAAAAATGGAAGAAGATAAAGAGGAAAATCTAGATGCCTGAGTAATGTAGGGATCAGAAGCAGACTAGGCAGGATATATGAACCTTAGCTCTGTCCCCATTGCCCCCCTCTTTCTTTTTTAATACTGTGCCTATCTGCCTTCCTCTTTGCTCTAGATATCTCCTTCTCTCCATTTTCCTTTGGACAATTCTTGCTTCCCCCCTGGAGATGTCTTTTTCTTATGTAATCAAATTTTATTTTATTTTATTTTATTTTTTTAAGATTTTATTTTTATTTGTGAGAGAGAATGAGAGACAGAGAGCATGAGAGGGAGGAGGGTCAGAGGGAGAAGCAGACCCCCCGCTGAGCAGGGAGCCCGATGCGGGACTCGATCCCGGGACTCCAGGATCATGACCTGAGCCGAAGGCAGTCGCTTAACCAACTGAGCCACCCAGGCGCCCGTAATCAAATTTTAAAATGCTGATTTCCTTAATATAATATAAATTTTGTAATTTAAAGTGTAGATAAACTCATAAAATTTATCTTTCTTTTAATAAATTTTTAGGAGTCAATTTCTTGACAGAATAAATCTTGTCAACAGCTCTGTGCAATTATTTAAAATAAATTTGATATAAGCAAAAACCTACCTGTATAAATCAGAATTGTGGTAATCCAGGTGTCTAAGGATTACATAGACTGTATCCTGTTAGGAGTCCTCTCATTATATGTCTGGATAGCTGGCATAATGGAAAGAATGAGGGCTTTGAAATCAGATATATATTAGCTGCATGATCTTGGGGAAATTATAGTATCTGGTCATCTTTTAATGAGCATAATACTATCTACTTTTCTTACTTTGTGCTCACAGCTAGAGAAAGCAGAATGAAATTTGAGACTAGCCAATCAAATCTGATTTTATTAGACATTAGGGCATGATTTTCATATACTAACAAAAAAAGACTTCATAGTGGTTTATATTCTAGTATCTTTTATTTATGATCACTTCAGTTTCATTTTTAATTTTATGATATAGTGATTTCAATAAGCGTCTTTTTAAAACATATTTATTTATTTATTTATTTGAGAGAGAGAGAGAGTTGGGGGGGATGGGCAGGGAATCCCAAGCAGACTCCATACTGAGCGTGGAGCATGAAGAGGGGCTAAACCTCACGACCCCGAGACCATGACCTGAACCCAAACTAAGAGTGGGATGCTTAATGGACTGCGCCAACCAGGTGCCCCTCAATAAACTTTGTAAAAATCCTTTTTGGAATAAGAGAGAAATAAATAAATACATACTATACATCTTGCTATTATGGGGATAAAGTAAGAAGTTTGTACAGTTCATAGCAAAAGCTATGGTATTCAACTGATAATCTTTATTCAACTGATAATTTTTATGGGGATGTTATCATATTGCTAAACTTTGCTTTTAAAGTAGTGGAAAATTTTGATGGATTTAAGAGGTTCTGGCTTTATTAGAATGTCTCTTTGATTATAAATGTTAATGGACACAGTGTGGTATCAAAGAGTGGGAAATCTAAGCTTTCTGCTTTTAATCTGCTACATAGTATTGAGTAAATTTCTTGTCACTTCCCCTCCCTGTACCTCATTTCCAAACTTCTAAAATGAGGTAGAGAGGGAGGAGGTTAGATGATCTGAGGTTTTTATCAGTTTTAAGTCTATGCTTCTTTCTATTCACTTATGGACCTACTGAGAAACAGCGTGCGAGAATACCAACACATGTTGCTTGGGATCTACCTACACATCTTATATAAATATGTATATATGTGTATATGTATGTGTATCACATAATAGAAACAACTTCTTGTCTTTCCTTGGTGTGTGTTCTTCTACTATATACTGTACTTTGGGGTTTATCATTTTGAAGCAATGTTGTGCAACGGTGACATCTAGTGACTATAACACCTACCAGCAAAATTTATGGCCAATTCTTAGTTCTCCAAATATGGATGATTCACTCTGCGGTTTAGCTAAATACTTTAAAATCATTCTTTATTTCTCTCCCCTACAGATTTAAAAAATATCAATTAAGTTTGATAGCAGCATTAATAATTGGATACATAATAAGGGAAATTTCTTTCAAAAAATCATAATACTTAGAATTAAGTATAAACTATTCTAAGTGAGATTGCAACTTTTTTCCTTCCATTGAAAGCAGAACTGGGATTTGACTTCAGGTGTGTTTTAATATGTAATCCATGCTCAGAGCCACTATGCATTACTGACACATAATGCTCATTTAACATATATTTATTAAATGAATGTTAGGTAAAGCATATGCATCAATATCTATTTATATGTATTGCTTTAGGATCTTTGGAGCTATTGTTATCTTTCATACAAAGAAGTCTTTCTGAGTGTACATCAAAGATCATCAAGTAAAAACTACAGTATAAGCCTTTCTGAACAAATGAATTTGAGAGCTGTATCTACAAAGAGAATATTCTTTATACAGAGCATTCAAATTAGAACAGGACTTTTTGTTTTGTTTTGTTTTTGTTTTTAAGATAATGACTAGCTGGCATTATTATTTAATCAGGACAATACAAATCTGGGCTAAACTAGTACTCCAATTCAAATTGACTTTGCCACTGTTAAAATTCCTATAGTATTTAGTATTTGTTCTCATTAATCAGATATTATCTTGAATTTTTATTCTTTTCAGGTGCCTAGATCTTGTTTCCACAATAAAATGGTCAGGTATTCCAGGGTCCAGAGCATGTTTTATATCCTTGTCTTTCTCTTAGCCCCAACCACAATGGTTTTTCTCACCAAATAATAAAGTTACCAACAACTTACCCAGAATCCATGGTTTTCCACGATATGGCATCAAACTACCATGGCTTTCTCTCTAGTTCTCTTGATTCTACATTTCAGTCACATTAAACTGTTAATTGTTCTCCCATGCATTTTTGGTTTTTTTTGCTTGTAATGCTTTACCACTGCATCTCTTTCTTCTTTGTAAGTGAAATATTGCTTAAGGGTCATTCCAATAGGACTTCCTGTAAAGCATAGCACAAACCTAGAAGTCGTCTTCCCTTTTTGAATTCTCACATCACTTTATCACTTGTCCTACGTTCATTCTAGCTCTCTGGTTGTCCTTTCTTGGTCTTCTTTTTCTCTATCCATCCTTTGAATGTTGGAGTTCCTCAGCATTCTTCCCTATGCCCTCTTCTCTTCTTACTCTACATACATTTCTTAAGAAATTTATTTTATACTCATGGCTCCAATTATGACCAATATGCTGATGAGTTTGGCCTAGAGAAGGTCTGTTAAGTTTCTTTTTTTTTAAATTTAATTTTATTATGTTATGTTAATCACCATACATTACATCATTAGTTTTTGATGTAGTGTTCCATGATTCATTGTTTGCGTGTAACACCCAGTGCTCCATTCAATACATGCCCTCTTTAATACCCATCACCAGGCTAACCCATCCCCCCACCCTCCTCCCCTCCAGAACCCTCAGTCTGTTTCTCAGAGTCCATAGTCTCTCATGGTTTGTCTCCCCCTCCGATTCCCCCCCTTCATTTTTCCCTTCCTACTATCTTCCTTTTTTTTCTTTTTTAACATATAATGTATTATTTGTTTCAGAGGTACAGATCTGTGATTCAACAGTCTTACACAATTCACAGCGCTCACCATAGCACATACCCTCCCCAATGTCTATCACCCAGCCACCCCATCCCTCCCACCCCCCACCACTCCAGCAACCCTCAGTTTGTTTCCTGAGATTAAGAATTCCTCATATCAGTGAGGTCATATGATACACATCTTTCTCTGATTTATTTCACTCAGCATAACACCCTCCAGTTCCATCCACGTCGTTGCAAATGGCAAGATCTCATTCCTTTTGATGGCTGCATAATATTCCATTGTATATATATACCACATCTTCTTTATCTGTTCATCTGTTGATGGACATCTTGGCTCTTTCCATAGTCTGGCTATTGTGGACATTGCTGCTATAAACATTGGGGTGCACGTACCCCTTCGGATCACTACATTTGTATCTTTGTGGTAAATACCCAGTAGTGGTGCAATTGCTGGGTCATAGGCTAGCTCTATTTTCAACTTTTTGAGGAACCTCCACACTGTTTTCCAGAGTGGCTGCACCAGCTTGCATTCCCACCAATAGTGTAGGAGGGTTCCCCTTTCTCCGCATCCTCGCCGCTCTGTTGAGTTTCTAAATAGTGTATTTAAGTACTTACTGTGTATCTCTACTTCATTGTCTTTACAAGCATCTTAAACTCAATATATGCACAATTGAACTCAAAACCTTCCCCCACTGAATCTATTCCTTCTTCAGAGAATTTCCTATTTCAGAGAATGAAGCCACCATCTACCCTGTTGCTGAAATTAGAAACCGAGGAGTCATTCCTTCTCCTTCCCTGCTGATAGCCAGTGAGTTACTAAATCATGTTAATACAAGCTCCTAAATAATTGTAAATTTTGTCCACTTCTCTCATTACAAATTGCCACTGCTCCAGTCCAGGCTATCAGCACCTTTTCCCATAAGCTCTGTAATGACCTTCCAACTATTCTCCCTACCTCCAGTCTTGGGCATCCCCTTGTAATGTCCACAAAGCAGCATCATCTAAAATGATGATTATGGCATGATTATGGCAACTTCCTGCCTAATATTCCTCAATGGCTTCCCATAGACGAAAAATGTCCAAACTCAAACGCAGCTTACGGAACTTATTTTAATAAGGGCTAACCTTGTCCCTGCCTATCTCATTTTTTAACTTGTCTTTTTAAACATCAGCTATATTTTAGTTCTTTAAACCTACCAAGCCTCATATCTCTGAGACTTTATACATTCTGTATACTGTCTTCCACCCCAACACCCCTGTTTTTTGCACAACTAACTCTATATCAGTTTAGAGATCCTTGCTTTAGAAGTTCCCTTTAGGATGCATCCTTATCATAGCATCCATCCCTTATCACAGCATTAGTGTATCTCACTAATACAATTGCTTGTTTAACTATAATCATTCTATTATTTGACAAATATTCAGTGAGACCCCACTATGTAACTGATACTGTATTCATTCTCCTTTGTGCATAGATTTTAGTCAATACAGGGTATTGTGGAAGCACATATAGTTTGTGCTTGGGAGAGGGCCAAAGAAATGCTATTTAGTAACTTGCATTTACCTACTAGATTAAATCAGCGCTGATTTCATAATCATTTCTGAGTTCTTTGAATTACCTAGATGGTAGGTAATTATCTAATCTCATTAACTGTTGAGTTTTAAACATATAAAAAAAAGTTTTTGAATTGTAAAAGAACTCTAGCCAGCCATTACTTTCTACCTAGCAGTTTTTCTTTGATATCATTTTGGATATAATAGAGTATAAAAAGCAAAGAGACAAACTACTACAGTAAAAAATATGGGATTTATTGTCAGAACACTGTGGTTAATAATTCTGCCACTTACTAGGTATGCGTCCTTGGTTAAGACCCTTAACCTCTCTGAGCCTCAGTTTCCTCATCTGAAAAAGGTAGGTATAAAATCAGATGAGATAAGAGAAAAAAAAGCATAGCACGAAATGTAAAAGGCTACCCCAATGCTGTCTATTTATTATTATTATTATTATTATTATTATTATTATTATTAGAGTAAATACAGATCAGGTCTCCCTATTACTGGTAATCCCAGTTCTACAGGCAACAGGATTTCCAAATTCATCCTTCATCTCCACTTTACTATTTAAGAGTTAGGGTTTTGCAATTTAATAAACACATATTGATGGAAGTGGTTAAAAAAAAAGCCCCCCCCACACAAATTTAACAAGTAAATATTAAGGGGATAAGAGAGAAACAAAGCAGCAGCCTATGAAAATCTAGAATTTGGATATATGGATCAAAAAAAAAAAATCAAGGCACTTTTTTTTTTTTTAAATGTTAACTGGAAGGGTAGGTGGCGCAAAAGAGTGATGCTGTGAGCCATTTATCAGTAAAATGGTAACCTATTGAGCTGGGAAGTCAGGATATCTGGATTCAAGAACTCACTTGGTCACTAACTTACCACTAATAACCAGGTAGCCAACCCTCCCAACAGTCTGGTCTTATGACTCCTTGGCTACTATGATCTTTTCCCTCACACCATCTCAGCTACCCACTCACAAGGCCACAAATCTCAAATGGGCACTTGATCCTGCCCAGCTATGCTACTGTGCTTCTCTAGTATTGCTATAGACTGAATATTTATGTCCCCTCAAAATTCATATGTTGAAATCCTAACCCCTAATGTGATGGCATTAGGAGGTGGGGGTCTTTGGTATATGATTAGGTCATGAGGACAGAACCCTCATGAATGGGATTAGTTTCCTTAATAAGAGTTCCTGAGAGCTCCCTAATCCCTTCTGGCTATCTGTGAACCAGGACTAGGGCTCTCACCAGACACTGATTCTGCCAGCACCTTGATCTTGGACTTCCCAGCCTCTAGAACTATGAGAAATAAAATTGTTTATAAGCTACCTAGTCTATGCTATTTTGTTAGAGCAGCCTAAGACAAGTATGACTGCCTTCTGTCCTCTAAAATGACTATTTTATAGGGCATCTGGGTGGCTCAGTCGGTTAGGTGCCTGCCTTTAGCTCAGGTCATGATCCCAGAGTCCCTGGGATTGAGCCTCGCATTGGGCTCCTTTCTCCAGGGAGCCTGCTTCTCCCTCTCCCTCTGCCTGCCGCTCCCCCTGCTTGTGTTCTCTCTCTCAAATAAATAAATAAAATCTTAAAAATATAAAATAAAATAAAATGACTATTTTATGCCTTCTTTTCACCCCTTAAGCCTCCTACCCAAACATTCTTCCTTTTCTCTCCTTACTGATCTAGCCTCAGACCTTCTACTTTGAGAAACTCTCTCCTGAGATCACTGAATCTATTCATCTATCTGCATCTCTACCTATACTCACTGCCTTTCTTTCTATTACTATAAATTTTATGTTCATGTTTCTGAGCCAACACGTCTACATATTCCCTGGATCCCATTCTCTCTTGTTTTCTCAAATACTTCATTCTTAAAACATATACATTCTCTCTTATACTATAATTTTTCTCCTCTACTGGATAATTCCCATTAGCCTAAAAACACACTTCAGTATTCTCATCTTTGAAAATTCTACTTTGACCCCACATATTCCTCTATTACCTGCATTTCGCAGCTCTTCTTCATGAAATATCTTGAGATATCTGTACTGCTATGTCTATTTCTTCACATTACATTTTCTCTTCATTGTGCTTGTCAAGGCACATAACTACTACATGTTGCCAAAATCCAATGGTCAGATCTCTTTTTTTATTTGAATTTTCAGCATGTTTCAATAATACTGGCCATGCTTTGTTGTCTTGGCTTTTAAGTCACCGCATTCTTTGGGTTTTCTTCCTACTTCACTGGCTACTCTTTCTCCACCTCCTTTGCTTGCTTCTTTTCCTCTGCTTTACCTCTAATCATTGGAATGCTCTATGAAAACACTTTCTCCAGGTAATTTTTTCTACATGCTGATGTTTCTCAACTTTGTGTCTTTGGTTCCTTACACAGAACTCAAGACACAGAACTTACTTTAGATTTCTGATAAGCATATCAAACTTAAGGTGAGCAAAATAAAAACAACCCTCCCCCAACACACACACACTCATTTTCTTTAGTCTTTTTCATTTAGTAAATGGCACAATCATCCACTCAAATTCAAGAGAAAAGCCTAGGAGCTTCTCTTTTTTTCTCACCCCTATATTCATAATATCACCAAGTCTGTAGATTCTGCCTCCAAATACATCTCATATCCATCCACTTCTTATACCACTCTAGCCCAAACTACTGTCATTCCTTCCTGGATCACAACTATCTTCTGCTACTAATCTTCTCCCGCAATCCCTATGATCCATTAACCACATAATAGGCAGAACACATCTTTTTTCAATGTAAATCAGATTATATTACTCCCTTTCAGAAGAACTCTTTGCTGGTTTATCATCACACTTGAAATGAATTCCAAACTTATTCCATGGGTAGATCTCCATGGTCTATTCAAAGCCCTGTATGATTTGGCTCCTACCTATCTCTTCAAGGTCATATTATACCACTTTATCCATATTCCAGCTATAGCAGTCTTATGGTGTTCCTTGAAAGCTACCGTAGGATTTTTGCAATTGGAGTTTCCTTCAACTGGAATGCTCTGATCCTAAATATTTCTGTGGCTGGCTTTTTTAGATCACTGAGGTCTCAGCACAAATGTTAGCTCTTCAGAGAGCCCTTCCTTAACCAATCAATCTAAAGCAACTTCTTCCCCAGTATCTCTCTCACTTCATACTGTTTTACTTCTTCACGTCACTTAACATTATCCAAATTTTCCTTGTTCATATCTTGTTTCCTTTTTCACTAAATTTTATGAGAACAGGAATCTTGCCAGTCTTTCTTACCATTGTATTCAGAATAATGGCAAAATAGTAGTTCCCTAAAGATATTTAATAAAAGCCTGTTCCTGAGTGAGTCACTCGACCTCTCTCACATTTGTGAACTTATGAGTGCTAGGCTTAGCTCTGGGTCCAGGGAATACAAAGGCGAATAAGGCATGGCTCCTTGAGGATCTCATACATTCATCCCTTCAACAAATATTTACTGAATGTATATTATACTAAGTTCCAGGTACTGTTTAATCTGTGTTTAGTTCCCTCCTCAGTAAAATGGAGTTTTGTTAACCAACTCCATCTCACAGAAATGTATAAACAGGATGAATATGAAAATAATGTACAAAATGAGATGTAGCATAAACATGTTATTTATATAGTACTATTTACTGCACTTGCCTCTTTCCTTTGGTCCGGTAATGGGCGGGAACTCATGACAAGAGACAGCCAACTGATAAAAACAGCTATATAAATTTTGGTACTCACTGAAGGCAATAAATATGAATGCCCTTTTCATGGGCACATAGTAACTAAACCATCTGGGGTCATGAATTCTTTAGTTGTGATAGTAACAAGTGTTAATTTTCCACAGTGCTGTTGCACAAATAACCATTCTATTTACCCTTATGGAAAATTAGGGAGTACCCGGGTCAATTGCTCCTCTCCATCGCACCATCTAATTTTTCATAGGCTCTAGGACACACATAGAGGGGCGTCAGGGACCTGGTATGGGCCTGCAGAGCTCTTACGACTCTTGAATGATGTACCGGACACCTGGTACCTGTGCCACAACTGTCCTTAATCCTTCAAAAGCACTGACCTAAAGGGCTTGTCCACTGTGATAAAGCCAACAGAAATAGGCTGGGGACGGGGCAACTGAGAAGAGGGTAAGTTAGGGAGGAAAGCCTTCAGCCTTCCCGGGGTAAGCAACGAACCCTGGAACACACCTCCGGTCACAGGAGCATGTTAAGGTTCATTTGCAGATATTCACCATTTGTACAGCCGTCCGCCCTTAATAAAATTAATTTTGCAGTCAGTCTTGACTGACAGACCTCTTTTTTCTTACTTGCGAATTACCTGTAAAATGAGAGAAACAGAGGAGGAAGGGAAAGAATAAAGGAGATGTCGGGTGAGGGAGTAAAGAAACGAGTCAGGGTGGAGGAGAGAAAAGGGTCTGTGGCTGTTTCGCCAGTCTCTGACAAAGGAGCCACGAATCCTCCTGAAGCGGGAGGAAAGGAGTCCCTCGGGTCCACAGGAAGGGAAGGACGGCGCGAGACGAGGGACCAGTCGTGCCCAAGGGCCTGGAAAGGGACGGAGTTGAGAAAAATGGACCGTACCTACAATTCCTTCAGCATCCCTCGCTACCCCGGGAGCGGCCCTGGCGCCCAGCAACCGCCGCGTACAGCACGCGCCGCGCTGGGGCGGGGGGGTGGTGGAGAGATGCGGGGGAGGGGGCGTGAAAGCCGCCAGGACCCGACCCCCGCGCGGGCAGCTGGGGCCAGGCTAATGGCCGCTGGCTCCGCGGAGGGCGGCGGGGCGGGGTCTGGGCGGGGCTGGCGGGGTCTGGGCGGGGCTGGCGGGGTCTGGGCGGGGCTGGCGGGGACGGGGCGGGGCTAGTGACGGCTGCGCCTGTAAGTGGTGTGTGGTGGGCGCTCTGGCCTGTGGAGGTGAGAGTTTTGGGGTTTGCCGCGAGCACCTGGTGTGCTTTCCGTCTATTCGACTCGTTCCTTTCCACGTCTCTTGTGAATATTGACCTATTGGATTGTCAAAGTCCAGGGACAGAGTTGACATCACAGGGCCCTTCAGCCAAAAAGCAGCGCCAGGGGGCTGCACGTGCCAGAAGTGACTTGTCACAACTCACGTTTCCTCTGAAGCCAGCTTAAATATAGTGCGGTTGTAAAAGAGAATAGTCTCTGGGGTTAAGACTGTCTGGGCTCAAATTTCAGCACTGCCACTCTACAGCTATGGAATGACAGACAAATACATAGACTCCCCGAGCTTCCGTTTTCTCTTCTGTAAAGGACGTGGTTGGTGGCGGTGTGAGATAAGTGAATTGATACGTGACAAGTGTCTGGAACAGGGCTCGGTCCAAAGTAAACACTCAATGTCCTGTTGTTAGTATAAAACCTTTTTTTTTTTTTCACATGAAATCTTATGTGGAGAACTTCATATGAAACGAAAGCAGAGCTACTCTAGTTGAGGGTGGGCCCCTAGAAGCTTTGGGTTCTTAGTCCTAAGGCTCCTCTTACGGAATCTCCAAGATTCCTAAAAGAGGAAAAACAACTGTTATTGGATTAAGTCCAAACTTTTTATGAAGACAAACTGCCCTTTTCTAACTTCGCTCCTGATACTCCAAACAACTTCAATTCCTGCACACACTGTATCCCTTTTTGCCTATGTGTTTTTTTAATGTTATTTTATTTTTTTTTAAGAGAGAGAGAGTGTACGTCCAGGCATCGGGGTGGGGGTGGGGGCGGGGCAGAGGGCGAGGGAGAGAGAATCCTAGGCAGGCTCCAGGCCCAGCACAGAGCCCTAGGAGGGGCTGCATCCCAGACTCTGAGATCATGACCTCAGCCGAAATCAAGAGTAGGATGTTTAACCGACTCAGCCACTCAGGCGCCCCTAAAGTTATTCTATCAAGAGTGTTCTCTTTCCCCTTTTCTTAGTTATCCTTTAAAATCTGACTTAAATTACAACTCTTTCTAGGGCAATCAAATAAAAAAATTCTCCCTCATCTTTAGCATGGTGTAGACATCTCAGCAAGGATTGAAAGTTATTTTCTCCCTTGTTTTAGGAGAATAGACAAGATTTTTTGTGATTATAGGGTTAGGGAAATGCTTTGTTCTCCTGGCAGGGAAGGGAAAAGCAGGATACTGGTGGCGGAACAGAGGGTAGAGCTGGGAAGGAAGGCTTTTGAGAGGAGTCTGACGGCCTCTAGGGCACTGCTCTGTGCTCCAGATGCAATGAACTACTGGAGAGGTTAGTGCTTTAGGGTCCATCTAAGGAGTTTGGAGAGCACATCAACAAGTGGGGTTTTGGAATTCTCATCAGAACAGAGGGCTGAAGTCAGATTTAATTTGGGTTTGTCAACTAAAACCTGTGTTACTGCTGGAGTGGAAGGGTGAGAGGGATGGGGTGGCTGGGTAATGGACATTGGGGAAGGTATATGCTATGGTGAGCGCTGTGAATTGTGTAAGACTGATGAATCACAGACCTGTACCCCTGAAACAAATAATACATTATATGTTAATAAAAATAAATAAATTATTAAAAAAAATAAAACCTGTGTTACTTGTTCCTAAAATGGCACAAAGCAGTTCCCACCGGTTAAAAAGAACTACATAAATTATTCATATAGAAATACAATGTTCTGAAACATTTCAAAAATAATGTCCTTCATTTATTTAAAGATAACATGATGAAAATTTAATAATGGTTTAAAAAACATTTAAAAAACATCGATACCTTTTCTTGTAAAAACTTGAGTAACTTAAAAGTAATTAAGTTGATTATATTTGCAACCACGTCATTGAAAGCAAAACACTTTTGAGGAACGAGGATTTTTTCACTAAATTTGACATGATGAAAATAGCTTAAAAATATCTTCTATATAAATGGTTCTTTACATTGGGAAGCAATAAATTGAAAGGTGATGGTCAAATAATAAAAATAGAAATGTGGTCAAACTTGGTTAAAATTTAACTGCCAATTTTCTTTTCCATTCCTACCTGTCACTAATTCTCTTATCCACCTTAAGTACCAATTATTTACTATATTCCAGGCTTCACTATTTCAAACTTTTCTAATATGCCCACCCTTTGACCTAGTTTTCTTTTTCACCTTACTCTCTAATATTAATACATCAATTCAAATTGAAGGTCCATTTCAAGTTTTGCTTCCTTTAAGAAATTTTTCTTAGAACACTTTTAAAAAATTTTTTTATTGTTATGTTAATCACCATACACTACATCATTAGTTTTTGATGTAGTGTTCCATGATTCATTGTTTGTGCATAACACCCAGTGCTCCATGCAGAATGTGCCCTCTTTAATACCCATCACCAGGCTAACCCATTCTCCCACCCCCTCCCCTCCAGACCCTCAGTTTGTTTTTCAGAGTCCATCGTCTCATGATTCATCTCCCCCTCCGATTTCCCCCCCTTCATTCTTCCCCTCCTGCTATCTTCTTTTTTTTTAATTAACATATATTGCATTATTTGTTTCAGAGGTACAGTTCTGTGATTCAACAGTCTTGCACAATTCACAGCGCTCACCATAGCACATACCCTCCCCAATGTCTATCACCCAGCCACCCCATCCCTCCCACCCCCCACCACTCCAGCAACCCTGTTTGTTTCCTGAGATTAAGAATTCCTCATATCAGTGAGGTCATATGATACATGTCTTTCTCCTTAGAACACTTTTGAATTATTCATTTGAATTACAGCTATTTGTACATATCTTATTTCCTTATAAGATTCTTGAAGGCAAGTATCATGTCTCATTCATATTTGTATTCTCCACAGTGTCAGTTTCCCACTAGAATTCAAGTTCCATTAAGCAGAGCCCTTGAACATCTTGGTCATTGCTGTATTCCTCGGTACTTAGCATAATGCCTGGCACATAGTAGCATATTATAAGTGCATTTTGAGTGCGTGAATGTAAGGATTTGTCTGTTTTATTGACTGCAAAATGAATATTTGAATATTACCAGGTGAATGAATGATTATTTGGAAGTCTCAGTATTCATTATACACAACAGAAGTTCTTCAATCTGTGTATCTTCACAGAAGTTAAATATAAAGTATTTATGTTGCCTTTCACCTAATTCAGTGGATGATGTATCTTTCTGAAAATAAGACATCCTCTAGAACTGCAAGAGTAAAATGTAAAAGAATCAAAATAAAATGGATGTTTACATTAAGTTTCAGTTTTGTTCCTTGTACTTTTCTGTTCTAAATTTTCTGCAATGAAAATGTCTTATTTTGCAATCAGGAAAAAATAATACTATTTTTAAAGAGTGTAAATGATGAGATCATTTGCAAATGTGTGGCTGAGGAAACTTTAAGGACACCCAAGTCCAATCAAGGCTATCTGGAATTAATGCCAGAGAGAAAAATATTGGAATGTGAAAATAATTTAGAGCTGAAACCTAATCAGCTGCTTAAAAAACAAAAAACAAACAAACAAAAAAACCTCTCAGAGGAGAGATGGATGGCACTGACCCTAGGGAAAAAAGGACATGGTACAGTGACTTTTTTAGCAATGTCCTTGAAGTATGACACCCTTGCAATGGACTGTTTCATATGTTGAAGCCCTAATCCCCAGTGTGATGTTATGTGGAGATGGGGGCCTTTGGAGGTAATTAGGATTAGATGCGGTCATGAGGGTGGGGCCCTCATGATGGGATTAGTGTGCTTGTAAGAAAAGATGCCAGAGAGCTTACATATTACCCCTCCCCCCACCCATTCTCATCTCTTTCCCTACCATGTGAGGACGCAGCAAGGAAGCCATAAGCAACCTAGGAAGAGAGCCCTCACCAGAACCTGATTATGCTAGCACCCTCATGCTGGACTTCCATCCTTCAGAACTATGAGAAAATAAATGTCTGTTGTTTAAGTCACTCAGTCTATGGTACTTTTTATAGCAGCCCAAGCAGACAAAGACAGAGCTAGGAGACTAAGATCTGAAGTGTTATGTGGCAAGTGGTTTTCCATACTGGAAGAAGATCCCCTCAGTGATTCCGTTGATAAATGTTTATTAAATGCCTACTGTGTTTCATGCCCTGTGCAAACTACTGAGGATCCAAAGATGACCAAGACAAGGTTCTCACCCCTAAGGAGCTGATTTCATAGGAGACAAGCATGTAAACAAACTCAAAAAAGGGTTATAAGGGCTCTGGCAGAAGTATGTATGGGCACATAGATCCCTTTCACAGGGACTCAGGGGGTAGAGTCATTGTTTCTGTCTGTGGTTGGGGTGGGGTAGGTTTGGTCGGCCTGAGTCAACATCTGTATCAGGTTAACTCTGAGTTCACCAACCAAGTGGACAGCTGTGACTCACAATGTGGTGATAAACCTGAGACTTCAATGGTGAGCCCTGCACAGGCCCATACTGGACAGTTACAGAGATTTAGTTGGTGGCTGCCCACCAAGGACAGGGAGGACAGAACTCGCTGCATGCTCTCCAAAATGGAACTGGCTATTGGCAGTGGCTGAATGGCCTCTTTCACCATTTCTACACTGTGAATTTTCACTTCTCATTCTTCTTTGGGGCCTTGACTATTTATAACAACATTCTCATTTACTTATACTAACTGTATTTTGTACAAGTTAACAAGCATTGAATGCTTGTTACTTTGACAAAAACTACTGGAGAATGTGGGACCTGGCATTAACTGCAGCACCCTTCTGGGTCACATGCCTTTTGCTGTCTAAGTCCTAATCACCCGCTCCCCCCCCCATCCTAGCCAAGACCCTACTTTCTCTGGAAGCTGTGCCTAAACTGCACCAACCCTGGATTAGGTAGGTGCTCCTGTTATGAGCCCCCTAGACTCCCATATTTCCTGCATCATAGCACTTACACTATTTTGAAATCTCTTATTTAATTGTCTCCTCTATCAGACTGTCAGAGCCTTAAGGACAGGAACAGTTTTGATGATGTGCCTAGGTCATCAAATCTTCCACTAAGTATTTGTTGAATGAATCTGGTTTCAGAGCCTGTCAAAGGAGAGGACCAGATGAGCATTCGGTTTATGTTGCTACCACCAAGGTGCACCTAACCAATGAAGTTCCAATTTATATCCATCTGAATTTTGGTGTAAATTAATCCAATCCAAATAAAGAGTATAAACTAGAAGAAAACACAGGACCATAGAATAACCAAATTCAGGCTGATGTAAAAATGAAGCTGTTATGGCATCATATTACATTAGCCTTATAAAAATTAAGCTGGTTTTGAACAGAGGTGAAAGTCATGGAGAAAGGGTCTGGAACAGTAGTTTAAGGACAAGAGAGGAATGGATAGGCTTTATGCAGATCAGCTTGGTAGGATCAGAATATTTATAATCTATTCATTTAACACATATTTAATATCTACTTCAAGATTAGACTGAACTTTGGATTCTGGGTTAAAGAGTTTAGATGGGATATGACAAGTAAGTAATAAATGCTTCAGGTATACATACACCATGAGAAAAGCTGTGAACTATATTCAAACATGATTATTCTAGCAACTAGGCAGGAGTTGACCTAGAATTAAGTAGAACTTAAAGGTGATACACAAAAGCAGAGATGGTCTATTGAATAAGTGGGATAAAATGTGACACATGCAGATAAGCCTTTCTTCTACTATCTTCTCTGCAGGCATGCTACAATGTTTGAAATTCTTGCCACAGAAATCACTCTTTCAGTTTAAGTTACTATCTTTAGAAAGCCTGTTACTAAGTGATGGTAACACTCAATACAATGGTACCCCTGTCTCCCAAATCTGATCTTTCCTTCCTCCTAGGTATCTCATCAATGAATGCTTAGTGGGAGGCAATATTTTCACACCTTCTCAGAGCTGGGTGTGGTCATCACCAGTAGAATGTAAGAGGAGAGATGTGGCCAAATTCCACATCACTTCCTCAAGAATAAATTGCTTGCCTCAGATTCCACCCCTCCACTTCTTCCTGAAGTCTAGAAAGGAGACATGGGAGAGATTCATCTTTAACCTATGTTTTAAGCTAGGGCTTAAGACATGTCAGTGCCTCAAGAGAGAAGGACATGGGTCTCTGAGCAGACCCATGAGCTGAGTAATCCTGTCAGCATCAACTAGGAAGCCAGTTTCATGAGAGGGAAATAAATTTCCATTTTCTTTTAAATACTTTATTTTTTTGTTTCTTCATTATAGCAGCTTACCTTACTCTAATTAATATTATGTTCATGAGATTGGCATTGATTTGAAAATTAGCTATCTCTCACCTAGAGAAGAGGAAGACCCTGAAGACGTGGGTCACAAGAAACAAATAAGAAAGGGCTGAATCAGGGCCCTCCTTAGGGGAAGGCAAACTCAGATGGGCTGCTAAAATGGGAGACTCTGTGTTGCCACCTAGGAGAGAGGATAAGGTCTTTTGATAATCTAGATAGGTCCAAGAGGAAGAACCAATGAAGACACTTTGCATACTTGAGAATTTTGGTGGGACCAATCAGTTACAATAATTCACAGAAAGGTAGCAAGAGAGGTAGAAATGGAGAAGAGGCAGATTGGCACAGAAAGTGCAGATAGAAACTGATGAGGAATTGCATTATGGTATTTAAAAATAAAAAAGAAAAGAGGAGCCCAAAACATTTCAAGGCATGAGTGGTCAGGTGACCATGAATCATGAAACTATGACCATAGCAGTATGTTAGAACAAACTGTTGGCTAGTAGAACAGGATACTGAATTTGATCTTTTCCATGTTAATTTTAAATTGTGGTAGTACATTTTACCGAACAATTTAAGATACATAATGAAGAGGTATTTGAAACAAACAAACAAACAAAAAAAGGTCGAAAAATCAGGTTGGAGATGTAGAATATTACCACCCACATGAAAAGGATAATGGTTAAAAATGCTCTTTCAAGACATAGCCACACTTTTGGTTCTATTACATTTAAAGTTTGAACATCACATATCTCAGTATGCATCTAGATAACGTAGCCTCTGCTAGTTGGTAAAAGTTTTCTAATCATTATATTCAGCATTGTCTCTTTTCACCTCTAAACTTGTATAGAGGTCTCTTCCTGAACTTCTTCATCTTTATTTTGATGTTTAGCTTTCTGGAGAAGCCTGGGACCCAGCAAACCAATGAGTAGACTTCCAATTGGGGCTGTGATGAGGATGGACAAAAATGCCACTGTCAACACATCCATTCCGTATTCTTCTAACTGTTTCTCTCCATGTGATCTTGCCGTGTCCAAAGCCACAGATCCTATGGCAGCCTATAAAAGTTTAAGGTAACATTGGAAACATAAGATAATTGCATAGAGAAAAGGTGAATTATTTTGTCATTTGCAAAAACAAATTGCTTGTTTTTTTTGCTCAGCTAAGAAAGTTCTTTTAGGGGGTGCCTGGGTGGCTCAGTCGTTAAGCGTCGCCTTCGGCTCAGGTCGTGATCCCAGGGTCCTGGGATTGAGCCCTGCATCGGGCTCCCTGCTCAGCGGGTGGCCGGCTTCTCCCTCTCCCACTCCCCCTGCTTGTGTTCCCTCTCTCGCTGTGTGTCTCTCTGTCAAATAAATAAATAAAAAGTCTTTAAAAAAAAAAAGAAAGTTCTATTAGCCTTCTTTCAAAGTATACTGCAGTGAATTTTGGTTGTCTGAAAATTCTCCCTGCCCTTGCTTGGGGAAGGAATAATGATTCATATGTACCTATTTGTATAAGGTAAGGTTCCAAAAATATCACGCAAATATATTTCAAAACACAAGGCAAATTCAACACATGATATTAATTAACTAGAACATGAGCCCATATACTAAATTTCCCCTGAGTAAAGATGAAAGTTACTGGTCATCTCATTCTTTTATCTTTAGTAATTTCAAAGTAAGAAAAAACAAGATGAAAAAAATGCAGTGATACTGGAAGGTGGTGAAGTTTTAAATGAAAAAAGAAACCACATAAGAATATGTACTGCTTTTAGAGCCTAACTGTTAAACATCATGAAACTTGAAAATGCGAAGCACCTTCAAAACCTGAAGTTAATCTTATTAGGTATTTGGTTAAGTTTTGTCTCAGGAGTTGGTAAAATGTTTTATTTAAGATTTATCTTTTGGGAAGTTTCATGAAAGTTTTTATTTTCTTTTACAGGCAAAATGCAACATTAATGTACATGGGAAAATAACATATTAAACAATCTGGTTATTCCCTTAGTCCATAGAACACAACAACGTTAGCCTCTAGGACAGTGAGACAGAAGAGAAAATATCAGTGTGCATGAGACACATGGCAGAGACTACTAATTGCCCATAAATATCTGAATATACTCTTCTATTATAGAACTCTTGAGTTTCAGCTGGTCACATTACTATACAAATGGAGAGCTTTTCAGCCGTCTTTACAACTAGATGAACATGCATTATTCAACATGTTCTTGATAATGTTTCCTTATTTTAAATTGGCTTTGGTAGCAGCAGAGTGCCATCTTTCAAATTTTAATGTTTAGGAACACATCCTTCATACCAAAGTCTCTAGAGTGATTATTTTGGTATTTACCCACTAAAGTTACCAGAGGTAGTGAGGAAGCTGTAGACACTCCTAGGGAGAAACTATTCCACTTATTGTACTACTAACTTCACGGTATTTTTATCCATTATGTCTCAGACTTCTTTGAAAGTCTGATGGAAATAAAACTTCTCTGGAATAATGCTGAAGCCCACAGCCACACAAAATCTGGCATTTGGTTATAGAGTATACATATCCCCCAAAGCTTCTTAAATTTAGAACATCTGATTTTTGAGACATCCGGGTGACTTAGTTGGTTAAGAATCCGCCTCTTGATTTTGGCTTAGGTCATGATCTCAGGGTCGTGAGATTGAGCCCTGAGTAAGATTCTCTCCCTCTGCCCCAGCCCCGCTTGCATGCACTCTCTCTGTCAAATAAATAAATCTAAAAAGAAAAAAAAAAAAAAGAACATCTGATTTTTACTTCATGAAACAGAAATTTCCATGTTTAAACAATTGCAAAATAACCAGAGAGGAGACAGTCTAATCTTGTTTGCTATAATTATTTTGAAAATAAAGAACATAATCAGAAATATATTACATTTGCAACAAATAATAATCTATACCATTCTAATTTAATTAGTAATTAAATTCTACCAAATACATATACTTTTAAGCACCTATCTGCTCATGCCTTATTCATTACAGTGCACAATTTTTGTGTCATGTGATTGATACATTTGACAGAAGGTTCAGCTAGTTTGAAAAATTTACTACCAACCAATAATCTAGGAAATCAATAAAGCATTTTCTCAGTTGTTTTTCAATAAATTTTTCTCTTTTATATATAAAGACGGTGGTCAAGCATAACTGATCATCAATCATGTTGACACTGAAGTATTTCCAAATACTAAGATGGGTCATGCTATTTCTGTTTCACTCTCTTCTTGGAAGATATTGAAATGAAAAGGGTTAACAACTATCTTTCTGGGTGATTTAGAGGGCTCTGACTGATAAAAATTCAAACTCTTTCTTCCTGTGACTACTGCTTTCTAGTTAGCATAGGGATTTATTGGATTTTTAGTTGATTTAAATAAAGCTGGTAATCTAGATAAATTTAAATGAGCCATCATATTTAGGAAATCAATATACCCAAAATAAAACTTTTTTTTTAAAGAGTTTATTTATTTATTTGACAGAGAGAGAGAGCACAAGTAGGGGGAGTGGCAAGCAGAGGGAGAGGGAGAAGCAGGCTCCCCACAGAGCAGGGGGAGCCCGATGTAGGACTCAATCCCAGGCCCCCAGGATCATGACATGAGCCAAAGGCAGTCGCTTAACCAACTGAGCCACCCAGGTGCCCCAAAATAAAACTTTTAAAGAATAGATTAGTATAAGCCCTTTTCATAAATCAAACTTCGATTACATTTTTTCACCAAATTTGAATAAGTTGTCTTATTTAAAATTTCAAGGTATCATATAGAAATAGGAGTTAAAATGCTAAGCATCCTATCCATCATTACCTGGACTGTGGCCTTCGGAAGCCATGCAAAAGAAATAAATATCTTTTCCTTGATGTTAAAACCAGCAAAACACACCAACAGAAATGTAGTCAAAATTCGTATCAATACTGCAATGCCCAGGATGGCAACACAAAGGCCTGTAAGAAATACTTAATTTTTAGACATAATAAAGTACTGGGGGAGAAACTGAAATCTCATGGTTACTGATTCAAAATACTACCAACTGCAATTATCTAAATATATTAAAAAATTAAGAAGACAAAAATGGTTAGGAATAATTTATCAAAACATCAATAATAAGGATCAAACCATTTGTTTAAAAGAAGGCATTTTTCCTAGATTAAACCAGAAATTAAACATATTTGATATATATTATAAAGGAGATATGAATGTTATTCCTCTTATGCTTTATAGCAAGAACCAAACTTTCTTCCATGTGTTTATTCAACACGAATTTATTAAATGATAACTATGCATTACAGGATTTGGACTAGGTATTGGGTATACAAAAATGTATAATGTATAGACTTTGTTTGCCTCTATGAACCTCAAAGTCAGAGGAAAACAGAAACTTTAACAATGAATTAATATACTATAAAGTAAGTACAGTATAAACATCCTGGTAAGAGATCACAGAAGAGGAAAAAGTTAATATTTTACAGAATTGTTTACAGAGTATAAACCAGAGGTGACATTAAAAATATTTATTAGACTGTATAGAAGCAATCAGCCAATCAGAACAAAGCTGGCTGGGCACTACCAATCAGAATAGACACTAGCAGTCTACACCTGTTTCACCATATTGGTATATACACTGACTGCCCATTAGCCCAGGTTGACATGTACAGCTACTTCATTCCGTCCTTTAGAATCCTTTGCTGATAAGGATAAGTTCATCTTGATTTGCACAATAAGGACTGTGACTAGGCTACTGCACCTGAGAAAGGCACAGCTAAAGTGACTGCTATGTAGTAGGATGATTTTCTAAAAAGTAACATTTGTTAAGTGTTTACTGTGCACCAGGTTCTGTATTAAGCTTTAAGTGCATTCATTACCTAATCCTTACAATCTGTGGGGTAATTTTTCTTATTTTACAGTTGAAGAAAATGAAGTTTAGAAAGGATAAATGACTTTCTCAAGTTCAAAAGGCTAGTAAAACATCAGACATTGCTGGAGGATTTATTGTGAATCTGCAATATGGCTTCTTTACAGAAAGGTGTTGTGGCTTTTTATTGAAGGATATTGCTCCCAGGTTGGTAGGTTTTCAAAGTACCTGTTGCCTGAAGTACAAGAAACAAAAGAGATGATACCATTCCCAGGAGGGAGCATTGAAGGTTTGGGGAGAAGATGATTTAGAAGTTTTGAACATACCGAGTTTGAAGTTTTGTGAGACTTACAAGTGGTGATGTCCAATCAGCAATCAGATACACTGATTTAGAGATAAAAATTTTGGAATTATGTAGTTTATAATCAAAGCTACTGAATGTAGTTGAGCTCAGAAAAATGACATAGAGTGAGACGTGTAGAAGGCTTTGGAAGAACTTTGATGAAGAGCAGCATTTAAGCCACACGTAGTGTGAGGACTCAGAATGCACTGAAAAATATGAAGTTTCAGAATTCAATGTAAAATGTGTTTTAAAGAGGTCAATAGCATCAAATGCTGCTGAGTGATCAAGGAAAAAAAAAGACTGATAAGTATCCAGTTCATTTAGCAATATAACCTTGGTGAAAGCAGGGTCGGTTGTGTGATGGGCAGAAGCTGGGCTGAAATGTATTGAAGAAGAGAGTGAGAGTTGAAACGGAAAATTACCTCTATAATTACCTCTTTGGAAAAGTTCGAAAAGAGGAGTAAAAACGAAGTGTGGTAGGTTGGCGGGGGGGCAAGTTAAGTGGAAAAAGGAGATTTTATATATATAAATTGTGGTAAAATATGCATAACACAATTTACAGTCTTAACCATTTTTAAGTGTGCAGCTCAGTAGAATTAAGTTGAACATTCACATTTTTGTGCAACCAGTCTGCAGGATTTTTTCATCTTGCAAAACTGACCCATTAAACAACACTTCATTTCCCCCTCCCCCGAGGTCCTGGCAACCACCCTTCTACTTTCTGTTTCTATGATTTGACTACCTGGATACCTCATATACGTGGAATCACACAGTATTTGCCTTTTGGTGACAAATGTCCTCCAGGTTCATCCACGTTGTAGCATGTATTGGAATGGAAAGATTAATTTTAAGACAGGAGAAATTAGAATTTGTTTAAATTCCGAAGAGGAGAAAACTGTGACATGGAAATCTGAAGATACATGAGCATAGGGGAAGAATCTATGTGTGAGGTCCAGAAGGAGGTAGCAGGAGATGGGATTCCCAGTAAAGATGGAGAAATATAGAATGAGTGGAATGGAGGAAATAACGAGTAAAGGTGCACAAGTAAATTTTTAAGTGCAGTGTTATGAAATCAAAAGTTTTAATACGATGGCTTTTGAATGTATGAATAAATGAATGAATGAACAAACAAACATTTGTGTTCCATGGGTGTATATTATAGAACTGATGAGTTACCTGTACAATTCTGGGCCTTGATCAGAACAAGGCTAATTGAACATTTTTGCCCTTGGAAAAAAAAATTTTAAGACCTGCATCTTCTGGATAGTAGTTAGCAGTGTTACTTTTCTTTACAAGGAATAATATTAAAGGTATAAAATTTATGCCTGAGATTGACAAGTATTATTTTCTGGCCAACTACTCTAAGAGACTTGGATTATTATTAACTTTTTTATATAATTGTGACAATAACTATACCTACTAAAGGTATTCCACTGAATATAAAAGTTGATTTTAGCAAATGTACTATTTGTAATTCTTACCTACAGTTTCTGGCCTGAGAGATGCAATAGATACTTCTGCTCCAATCAGTCCAAAGAGAAGGGGCTGGAAGATATACCAGGCACCGGCAATAATTTTTTCAACCTCTGCCTGAAAGAAACACACACACACCCCCCTCACAGATTTTTATTACATGAAGTTACAAGTTCTAAGAATTTTACTAATTTGAGTCAATTTGACCTGAGATAGGCTTTATTTTTCTGACATCTATAAATAAGAGGTTAGCTAAAATAGAACAAAAAATTATATAAAGATATTTCTAACACAGTCATTATATGAGGTGCTTTAGAGTTGGTTTGCAAATAGATGTTAATTATAAAGAGTCTAATAAAATAATCTTAGGAGGACTTCTACTTCTGAATATATGATGTGTGTGCATATATGTAATACTTAGGTATTATTTTATAGTTTAAAATTTTGTGTTAATTTTTATTCAGCAATATCATTCAGAGATCTTATCATAGTAAACATATCTATATATACATCTAATTATTGCTATATAGTAATCTGTGGTATGGAATTATCATTTTATTCAATCATTTCTTTATTGATGGCCCTTTAAGTTGTTTCCAATTTTATCTTTATATAAAACAGTTTAAGTTTGTCTCAAATCATGCACAAAAATATAATTCAGGTATAGTAAAGGGCTGTGCTTATTAATTTATTACCACTTGGCTCCAAATCCACATTTCATTGTTGCTCTGCAGAAAATGAAGCTGAGCCCTTTAAATATTTCTCTTTTGCTACCTGGCATAATTTAAAATTTTGTCAGTAAAGGGTGCTGAAGAAATATTACAAGGAAGATGCTCTTCCTGCTTTCCAGGGCTCCCCCAGCAGGATCCTATAGCACACTTGGGTTTCTTTAGTACACAGGTGGCTTCTACAGTCCTGGGCTCCTATGGTGCATGGCAGCCCGCACCCCTAGCTTACTGCAAGGGAGTTTCATAGCCAACTCCCTTGGGCAAAATACCTCCCCATGTAGCCTAGAGGGTGTATTTCCTGCAAATTTGGAGTTTAGATTTCCAGCAAATTGTCCAAACAGGACACCAAGGGTGTCTTCTCTACCATTCAGTGAACAAAGGCTCTCTACCAAGATCTGGATTCTGAGGGCTGGGGGTGGGAGTAGATGGGGTGGAGTGGGGTAGTATAAGGAGATGGCTCAATCTCAGCCCTAGTTGTTTATAGCTGCTATTCCTATATTCGCCAGGGATCTTTTACCTCTCAGAAGCCAATCCCTTGTTATCTGACCCCTGGTATGGTTAATAACAAACTTTCCCTATTCCAGTTACTCTGTAATTTCCCTTTCCTGATAAGATCCTAACTGATGTAAGTACTAACTTTATAACACATTTTGCAAAAACCCTAAAAAAAAGATGGACACAATTGACTATAGCAAAACTAGAATGTTGTGTGGCAAAAGAAACCATAAGCAAACAAAGAACAACAAGATGACAAACCAGGAGAAAACATCTGCACTGTGTGTGACAGAATAAGGAGCAATATCCAAGCAATAAGAAAAAGACATAGAACCTAATAGAAAAATGGGAAATGCATACATACAAGTAATTCACAGTGGAAGAAACACAAATGGCCAAAAAATATAAGATGCTAAAATTCAGTAATCAGTGAAACACAAATTAAAATGATATGCCACATTTGGGGGGGGCACCATATTAGAAAAAATACTAAAACATTTTTATAATGTCAAGTATCTGGGATGTAAGAAACTCTAATTGGTAGAACAAATTGATATGCTTTTTTTGGAGGGCAATTTAGCAGTACCCATTACAGGCTCTAAAAATTTATACTGAACAGATTTTTTCAATCAACTAATAAGAATTTATATTTTTGGACAGCACTTTTGCCCTTATAGTTACACATCTTTGAGGATCTGGTTTTCCATATCTATTTTCAGCAGTTTAACAAAAGAGGATTATATTGTATCTTTATTTTCTTTATTTTTTTATTAATTCTGGTATGTTTATTAGGGTGAGGATTCTATTTCTTCTTGGCTTAAAAATGTTGAAAGGCAGAATGCAAATGTGAGGGAGTTGGTTGATTTACTTACATAGTTCTATTCTTATATCATGCAAAGAGTTATGTTTTCATATCATAAGGAATCAGATAATGACTTAGGTTCAAATTCTGCCACCTGTTAAATGCAAACCACTTATCTCTCAGAACCTTTTTTTTTCTCATCTGTAAAATGAGAGGTTTATATTAGATAACATCCAAGATCCTTTATCATTTCGTGACAATGACTAGTTCTACCAAAACTGGGGTCCAGTTACCACCTTTTCACATATCTTTACTTTTTAATTTAGTTTTTAGAGTATACCATAACTAAAGCTCAGACTTTAGTTGGTATCCATGTTAGTGAAGAACACAAATTGACTCTATTAATCTTAGGTTACTTAGCCTTTTGTTGCCATGACTAATTATTTAAGGGAAGGCCTCAAAAATACTCAGAACTCCAATAAAAGCAGATGGCCTAAAAAGTTTTCCCTATCAAATTGTTTTTATTTCTAAACTGTAGACAAAGGCCACCACTTGTTTTATGATTGTAACACTTCAGACTATTTGAATATCAGACATGGGTGTATACACTGTAAAACTTAAAAATGGGAGATGAGTCAAAATGTATCTTCTTAATGCTTTTTCATAACTTCAAAACTAAAATGAATGTGCTTATAAAGAAAATGGAGTCATCGAATAGGCTAAGTGTAAAAGAGACCAGGGGAATGAAGACTGTTGTCCACACTGCACTGAATGTTAAGGCTACTTTACACATCACTTTGCTCTAGTAGTAAGAATCTTCAAAAACATAAATCACTTTCAAGGATACGCAAAAGAAGAAAATTAGCAGAAGCAGAGGTTTTTATCATGACTTCAATATCTATTTAAGCTGATACTTCCCTTCTCAGAGAGAAGAGAATTTCAAGATTCAGGAGATTCAAAATACGTCAGAAAAACCATCCCACAACTACAAAGGTCATCAGAAGCAGCACTGTATTTGAAAATAGGTGGGAAAAAAAAAACATGACAGAGGCTTTCAAAAAGTGAGTGTATTTGAGGTAAATATGAAAAAAAAATGTTCCCAGGTCTTTTACTGGGTTGTGGGATTACACTGATCTATATAATCAGCTGGGCTGCAGGCAAACCTGGCAAAATTATGACAACTGCAGACGAACAGACACTGTATTTTGGCTTATAACAATCTTTTCTCTATAACCCATATTACAGTTTTCAGAAGAGTAATGTGACTGGAGCTCATCAAAGTTTCCCTTTCCCTGCTTTGTCTTTCTGGGCCCATAGCTGATGCGCTCTTGCTATAGGCATTAGCCTCCCCCTTGATTTCCCTGTGGCTAAAACTACTCTTTTATGCTCTATCCCAAATGCTATGGCTCCTTTTCATTATTTGTTTTTTATCCTATCATTTATGAATTTAGAGAATTAATTTTAAATTGCAAAGCATAACAATATGTTTTTTAATACATTTGGTATGTGTTATTCAAATAGATGTCAAAATACAAAAATGTGCCCTGCACAATAATGCCACAGTTGTGTTACAGAGTAGTACACGCTGGAGTCAGGTAAACCTGAGCTTAAATCCCAGGGCAACTGTCTAATTTTGTGACCTTGGACATGTTATTTATGCCTTTCTGATTTATAGTCTCTATAAAATGGAAATGGTAATACTTTTTAAAGTTTTTTTGTGTGTATTTGAAAATAAATGAGAATATCACTTAGTGCCTAGCACAGAACCATACAGATTGGCAATAAAAATGTATTAAAAAATGGGCAGAAGACAGGAACAGACATTTTTCCAAAGAAGACATACAGATGGCTAAGAGACACATGAAAAGATGCTCAATGTCACTGATCATCAGGAAAATACAAATCAAAACTACAATGAGATTATCACCTCACACCTGTCAGAATGGCTAAAATTAACAAAACATGAAATAACAGGTGTTGGCAAGGATGTGGGGAAGGGGAACACTCTTACACTGTTGGTGGGAATGCAAGCTGGTACAGCCACTCTGGAGAACAGTATGGAGGTTCCTCAAAAAGTTAAAAATAGAACTACCCTATGATCCAGCAGTTGCACTACTGGGTGTTTACTCAAAGGATACAAAAATACTGAATGGAAGGGATACATGTACCCCGATGTTTACAGCAGCATTATCAACAATAGCCAAATTATGGAAAGATCCCAAATGTCCACTGACTGATGAAGGGATAAAGAAGAGGTAATAATACTCAGCCATGAAAAATAATGAAATCTTGCCATTTGCAATGACATGGATGGAGCTACAGAATACTATGCTAAGCTAGGTAATCAGTCAGAGACAAATACCATATGATTTCACTCTTATGTGGACTTTCTCCTTTCCTTCGAAGCCCAATCCATCTCCGCTCACTTTCCCATGGCCTCAATACCCTTCTCTAGACAATGCTCCAGGCAGTCCCTACCATCCGTCTCTCCTCGGAAGCAAGACGATTCAGTTATACTTGTCCTAACTTTGTAATCACATCCTTACAGAGTGAGAGCCTCCTGTCTGAGTGTTCTTTGCTCACTAGGAAATTCTGTCTCTAGTATACCTCTACAGAGATTCACTCACATGAATTTGATTATGTACCTAACTTCAAGCTTTATAACCCTCACTTATTTTTCTATATGGCATTATTTTAAGCTTAATCATTTTGAATAGTTGTTTCCAGGTTGTCCAAAATGATATATCTGCATTTAGTTAGGTCAGCTACATCTAATTTCTTCATTAAATAGAAGAATAGTATTTGTTCCTGTCAAGTTCAAATCTATAAAAACGTACTTGAAATTAAAATTAGTGAATGGCCACCAGCTAATCTCCATAATATATATGGAGAAATAATCTTAATAATCTTGAAAATCAGTAAGAAAAACCAAAACAATCTTTTAAAAATGGACACAAACTGGTTAGTAAGCTTAGGAAAAGATGATTAGCTTCTCTCATAAAGAAATACAAATCAGATCAATAATGAGATACATTTTTCACCTATCAGGTTAGCAAAATATCTGATTTTTAATGATTTCTCCAGAAAAACAGACCCCTGGGAGATAGGAGGAAGATGGCGGAGGAGTAGGAGACCTTAGTTTTGTCTGGTCCCAGGAGTTCAGATAGATAGTTATCAAATCATCCTGAACACCTGTGAACTCAACTGGAGATCTAAGTAAAGAATTGCTACAATTCTACAAATGGAAAAGCGACCACTTTCTGCAAGGTAGGAGGTGCGGAGAAGTGAATCTGAGGCGATATATGGGAAGATAAACCCCAGGGGGAGGGAGCCTCCATAAGCTGTCTATAGGAAAGTGATATAGCATGGAGCACAAAATCAGAACTTTTAGAAGTCTGCCGCAGTGAGGGACGTCCCCACCTGAAAGGTGCTCAGGTGGTGAAGCGGGGTGGAATCCTAAGTGGGATGGTGTGGTCTCAGGATCCCTGGAATCACAGAAAGAACCATGACCAAGTGGGATTTATTCCTGGGCTGCAAGGGTAGTACAACATCTGCTAATCAATCAGTGTGATACACTACATTAATAAAAGAAAGGACAAGAACCATATGATCCAATCAATAGATCCAGAAAAAGCATTTGACAAAGTACAGCATCCTTTCTTGATTAACACTCTTCACAGTGTAGGGATCCCTACTTCAGTATCGTAAAAGCCCCATCTATGAAAAGCCCACAGCAAATATCATTCTCAATGCGGAAAAACTGAGAACTTTTCCCCTAACGTCAGGAACACCATAAGGATGTCCACTATCACCACTGTTGTTCAACATAGTACTAGAAGTCCTGGCCTCAGCAATCAGACAACAAAAAGAAGTAAAAGGCATATGAATTGGCGAAGAAGTCAAACTCTCACTCTTTGCGGAAGACATGATATGCTATGTGGAAAACTCAAAAGACTTGGAGTCCCCCAAATTGCTAGAACTCATACAGGAATTCAGCAAAGTGGCCAGGTATAAAAATCAACACACAGAAATATGTTGCATCTCTATACACCAATAATGAAACAGAAGAAAGAGAAATTAAGGAGTTAATCCCATTTACAATTGCACCAAAAACCATAAGATACCTAGGAATAAACCTAACCAAAAAGGCAAAGGATCTGTACTCTGAACACTACAGGACACTCATGAAAGAAACTGAGGAAGACACAAAGAAATGGAAAAACATTCCATGCTCATGGATTGGAAGAACAAATATTGTGAAAATGTCTATGCTACCTAGAGCAGTCTATACATTCAAAGCAATCCCTATGAAAATACCATCAGCTTTTTTTCAGAGCTGGAACAAATAATCCTAAAATCTGTATGGGACCAGAAAAGACCCTGAATAGCCAAAGGAATTTTGAAAAAGAAAACCATATCTTGGGGCATCACAATTCTGGACTTCAAGCTCCATTACAAAGCTGTAATCATCAAGACAGTATGGTACTGGCACAAAAACAGACACATAGATCAATGGAACAGAATAGAGAACGCATAAATGGACCCTCAACTCTATGGTCAACTAATCTTTGACAAAGCAGGAAAAAGTATCCAATGGAAAAAAGACAGTCTCTTCAACAAATGGTGTTGGGAAAATTGGACAGCCACATGCAGAAGAATGAAACTGGACCATTTTCTTACACCATATACAAAAATAGACTCAAAATGGATGAAAGACCTAAATGTGAGACAGGAATCCATCAATATCCTAGAGAAGAATAGGCAGCAACCTCTGTGACCTCAGCCATTGCAATTTCTTGCTAGACACATCTCCAAAGGCAAGGGAAGCAAGGGCAAAAATGAACTATTGGGACTTCATCAAGATAAAAAGCTTCTGCACAGCAAAGGAAACAGTCAACAAAACCAAAAGACAACTGACAGAATGGGAGAAGATATTTGCAAATGACATATCAGATAAAGAGCTAGTATCCAAAATCTATAAAGAACTAATCAAACTCAACATCCAAAGAACAACTAATCCCATCAAGAAATGGGGAGAAGACATGAACAGACACCTCTCCAAAGAAGACATCCAAATGGCCAACGGACACATGAAAAAGTGCTCAACATCACTTGGCATCAGGGAAATACTAATCAAAACCACAATGAGATACCATCTCACACCAGTCAGAATGGCTAAAATTAACAAGTCAGGAAATGACAGATGTTGGAGAGGATGCAGAGAAAGGGGAACCCTCTTACGCTGTTGGTGGGAATGCAAGCCGGGCAGCCACTCTGGAAAACAGTATGGAGGTTCCTCAAAAAGTTGAAAATAGAGCTGCCCTATGACCCAGCAATTGCACTACTGGGTATTTACCCCAAAGATACAAATGTAGTGATCCGAAGGGGCACATGCACCCCAATGTTTATAGCAGCAATGTCCACAATAGCCAAACTATGGAAAGAGCTCAGATGTTCATCGACAGATGAATGGATAAGTCTTTATCCATTCATCTGTGGTATATATATTTATATATTTCACATCCATCAAAAAGAATGAAATCTTGTCATCTGCAATGACATGAATGGAACTAGAGGGTATTATGTTAAGTGAATTAAGGCAATTAGAGAAAGACAATTCTCATATGACCCCACTCATATGTGGAATTTAAGAAAGAAATCAGAGGATCATAGGGAAAGAGAGGGAAAAATAAAACAAGACTAATCAGAGAGGGAGACAAACCATAAGAGACTCTTAACTATAGGGAACAAACTGAGGGTTGCAGGAGGAGAGCTGGTGGGGGGGGATGGGGTAACTGGGTGATGGGCATTAAGGAGGGCACCTGATGTAATGAGCACTGGGTATTATATAACACTGATGAATCACTGAACTCTAACTCTGAAACTAATAATACACTATATGTTAATTAACTGAATTTAAATGAAAAAATAAATTTAAAAAAAGAAAAAGATCATTTTCATATACTATTGGTGAGAATATAAATTGGTGCAGTCTTTTAAAAGGGTAAACTGATATTATTAAAAGTATCAATGTGCATATTCTTTCATAGAAGAATTGTATTTCTAGAAATTTATCCTCTAGGGGCATCTGTGTGGCTCAGTGGTTAAGCATCTGCCTTCGGCTTGGGTCATGATCCCAGGGTCCTGGGATCGAGCCCGCATCAGGCTCCCTGCTCTGCCAGAAGCCTGCTTCTCCCTCACCCACCCACCCTGCTTGTGTTCCCTCTCTCGCTGTGTCTCTGTCAAATAAATAAAATCTTTAAAAAAATAAAATAAAAAAATTTATCCTCTAGATAAACTCAAAGTATATATTTTGTTGATTTTTTCCCCCATTTTCTCATTTCTGAAATTAGGATGTCATATCATAGTTTAATTGGCAGCACTGTTTTTCATTCTTGGTGGCATGTAAAATAACGGTGCTTCTTAGACTTGATAATGTCTTAGAGTTTATGAAATATGGCATATGTAGGATATTTTATTGAAACGGTTTTTGTCTTAGCAGAAAAGCAGAAACAATCCAAATATCTGTTAGTAGGAGACTGGTTAAATATAGTACAGCATACACTGCAGTACTCTGTAGCCTTTACAAAGAATAAGGAAGGCAGCGTGGAAATATGATCATGATATATTTTAAATAAAGACATCAAATTATCGATTGGTATATAAGGGGGGAAGAGGATGAATGTGTATACACTTGGGCATATATTTACATATGCATAGAAAATAGCTTGTATGATTTAATAATTTATTAACTTGATATTAAGAAAGTCTCTGGAGAAAGACATGTATCCTATGATCTCACTGATATGAGGAATTCTTAATCTCAGGAAACAAACTGAGGGTTGCTGGAGTGGTGGGGAGGGGGAGGGATGGGGTGACTGGGTGATAGACATTGGGGAGGGTATGTGCTATGGTGAGCGCTGTGAATTGTGTAAGCCTGTTGAATCACAGACCTGTACCTCTGAAACAAATAATACATTATATGTTAAAAAAAAAGATGAAGATAGCAGGAGGGGAAGAATGAAGGGGGGAAATCGGAGGGGGAGATGAACCATGAGAGACTATGGACTCTGAGAAACAAACTGAGGGTTCTAGAGGGGAGGGGGTGGGGGGATGGGTTAGCCTGGTGATGGGTATTAAAAAGGGCACATATTGAATGGAGCACTGGGTGTTATACACAAACAATGAATCATGGAACACTACATCAAAAACTAATGATGCCATGTATGGTGATTAACATAACATAATAATAAAAAAAAAAGTCTCTGGAAAGAAAAAATTTATCTGATCAGAAAGAACTTAAATGAGTAGAAGAACTTAGAATGAAATTCACCTTTTCGCCGGCCCATCTCAAGCCTGCAAGGAAGGACATGACCAACGTGCACAGTCCTCCTGACCCAGGGAAACCAAAATACACACTGCTGAACACAGCTAGCACGGACAGCCCCAAAACAAGGAATGCTCTCTTCCACACAAGTTTGTCCTTGAGGAGAGAAAAAAGGTTGATTAGATCTATTATTTCATATAACTGATTTTTAATGATTGATTTTTCTATATCCAGGACTTAGTGGGAAATAAAAATATCTGTCTGTGCCCATAAATGAACACCGTAACATTTACTATCTTTTCCTTCATAAAAGTAGGGTCAGCACATGTACAGATGCCGGATCCTCTTTCAGAAACTCTAGTTACCTTCCTCTGCAGTTATCAAAGCCAAATTTCACAGGGCTGAATGCAGCAGCAGAAAAAAGTGCATGGGTTTTGGAGCCAGGCAGAGCAGAGTTAGAATCCAGCTCCTTTTCACCCCTGGTGTATGGAGTGCTCCCATTACCTAGCTTCTTCAGGCTTTGTTTTCTCCTCCATGAAAGCAGTTATGTTATAGGGTTTTGGGGAAGGTTACAGATGTGATATCTCTTACTTTTAGTCTCTTGACTTTTTAATGTGATGCTCTCCTGGTTTTTCTTTCTAAACCCTTGAAAACGGAGAAGCTTTAAGAAGCTATAGACCGAGAGTAGTTTTTTTGTTGTTGTTGGTTTTTAAAGTCTAAGAAATGTACGCCTCTCTCCCTTTACTTCTCTCTCATCAGCCTTTTGAACTTCTTAATCACTCTTTTTAAATTTTAAAATGATTTTTAACTTTTTTGAGTGTAGCTGACACACAATGTTCTGTTAGTTTCGGGTGTACAACCCAGGAATTCACTTCCCTTTATGTTATGCTCTGCTCACAGCAAGCGTAGCTACCAGCTGTCACCGCACAACACCATCACGGTATCACAGACTATATTCCCTGTGCCATGCCTTTTATTCCCGTGACTTACTCCATAACTGAAGACAGGGACCTCCTGCTCCCCTTCACCCATTTTGCCCGTCCCCCTTCCCCCTCCCCTCTGGCAACATCAGTTTGTTCTCTGTATTTATAGTTCTGATTCTGCTTTTTGTTTATTGATTCATTTGTTTTGTTTTTAGATTCCACATGTGAGTGAAATCATACGCTATTTGTCTTCCTCAGTCTGACTTATTTCTCTTAGCATAGTACCCTCTAGATCTATCTGTGTCGTTGCAAATGGCAAGATCTCTTCCTTTTCTATGGCTGCTCAATATTCCATTGTATCTATATATCACACCTTCCTTATCCATTCATCTATCAATTGACACTTATGTTGCTTCCATATCTTGGCTATTGTAAATAATGCTGCAGTAAACATAGGGGGGCACAGTCTTTTCAAATTAGTGTTTTCTTTGAGTAAATACCCAGTGGTGGAATTACTGGGTCATATGGTATTTCTACTTTTAATATTTTGAGAAACCTCCATACTGTTTTCCATAGTGGCTGTACCAATGTACATTCCCACCAACAGTGCACAAGGATTCCTTTTTCTCTATATCCTCGCCAACACTTGTTAGTTCTTGTCTTTTTGACTTTAGCCATTCTGACAGGTGTAAGGTAAGGTTTCATTGTGGTTTTTATTTGCATTTCCCTGAAGATAAGTAATGATGAGCATCTTTTCATGTGTCTGTTGTCCATCTGTATGTCTTCTTTGGAAAAATATTTATTCGGGTACTCTGCCCATTTTTAGATTATTTTTTTGTGTGTGTGTTGACATGTATAAATTCTTTATATATTTTGGATATTAAGCCCTATTGGATATACCATTTAGTTTTGTTGATGGTTTCCTTCATTGGGCAAAAGTTTTTTATTTTGATGTAGTTCCAATAGCTTATTTTGTTTTTGTTTCCTTTGCCTTAGGAAACATATCTAGAAAAATGCTGTTATGGTCCAAGCTTCTTGATCACTTTAAAAGGCAAGCAGGTCTTTAGAAGTGCTTGATTTGGAGGCATGCAGGCTCTGGTGGTGGATTACCAGAGTTCGGTTCCCAGCTCTGCTGCTTTCCAGCTATGTGAACTTGTTCAACTTCTCCCTAAATCTCAATTTCCTCATCAGTAAAAAGATCATGTTAATAGTACTCGTTTCATGGGTCTTATGTGGCTTACACTAGATTGCCTAGATCTATATGATTGCACTAGATCAGTGCTTTCCAAAAGAACATTCAGTGATGATGGAAATTTCTATATATGCACCACTGAAATGTTCTCTATCTGCTATAGCCACACGTAGCTAGCTAGTCACTGCCATATTGAATGGAGTGCACTTTACTGTACTTACCACCTCATTTTATACAGAGTAAGCAACAAAATATAAGTCATTATTTTTCTCTTTATTTGGTTGTATAATTAGAAAATCCCATAATTTTCTTTTATGCGGTCATAAAATCTTTTACAATTTTAGTTGGGAGTTTTTTGGAGCATAGCAAAAATTCAAATCAGCATACCTTCTGATAATGGAAATATTAATTTTCTTAAAGTTCTACTTTAGTTAAGTTTCTAATTCCATTCAAAATGCCCTGAAGTCTTAAAATAATGCCAGTTCTTATAGAAAAAAAAAAGACTTTTATATGTTATCTATCCCAAGAGACTTAGGAGGGTAAAAGAAAATAAAACAAAAAGAACTCTGTGAATATTAAGAGATCATTGTGTATAATAAAGAACTTTGATCTCTTTGGTAAGAAATATTGGACAATATTATGAGATGTTAAGGTTTAGGTATTTAATAGTATTAGAGTGTAGGGTATGCTGATACTAAAAAAAGGGGCCCAAAAGCCATTTTATATCTTGATTACCTGAACATTATGAATAATAGTAAAATAAAAAATAAAAACAATAAAAAAGGCTTACATATTTGGAATTGATATTTTATTTTTCAGTGATATTTAAAGTTTATGGAATATAAATTAGAGAAAAAAATTCTAGGGTTGTATTAAAATCTTATACAGTTGACCCTTAAACAACACAGGTTTGGGCTGCACTAGGTCCACTTACATGCAGATATTTTTTGATAAATACAGTACTGTAAGTGTATTTTCTCTTCCTTTTTTTTGTTTGTTTTTTAAATTTTATTTTATTATGTTATGTTAGTCACCATACAATACATCATTGGTTTTTGATGTGGTGATCCACGATCCATTGTTTTCGTATAACACCCAGTGCTCCATGTAGTACGTGCCCTCCTTAATACCCATCACCGGGCTAACCAATCCCCCCTCCCCTCTAAAACCCTGTTTGTTTCTCAGAGTCCATAGTCTCTCATGGTTCATCTCTCCCTCCAATTCCCCCGCCCATTTTTCCCTTCCTTCTCCTAAAGTCCTCCAGGCTATTCCTTATGTTCCACAAATAAGTGAAACCATATGATAACTGACTTTCTCTGCTTGACTTATTTCACTTAGCATAATCTCCTCCAGTCCCATCCATGTTGATGTAAAAGTTGGGTATTCACCCTTTCTGATGGCTGAGTAATATTCCATTGTATATATGGACCACATCTTCTTTATCCATTCATCTGTTGAAGGGCATCTCAGCTCTTTCCACAGTTTGGCTATTGCGGACATTGCTGCTATGAACATTGGGGTGCATATGGCCCTTTTCACTACATCTGTGTCTTTGGGGTAAATACCCAGTAGTGCAATTGCTGGGTCATTGGGTAGCTCTATTTTTAAATTTTTGAGGAACCTCCACACTGTTTTCCGAAGTGGCTGTACCAACTTGCATTCCCACCAACAGTGTAAGAGGGTTCCCCTTTCTCCACAGCCTCTCCAACATTTGTTGTTTCTTTCCCTGTCCATTTTTGCCATTCTAACTGGTGTAAGGGGGTATCTCAATGTGGTTTTGATTTGAATTTCCCTGATGGCTAATGATGATGAACATTTTTTCATGTGTCTGTTAGCCATTTGTATGTCTTCTTCAGAGAAGTGTCTTTTCATATCTTCTGCCCACTTTTTGACTTGATTATTTGTTTTTTGGGTGTTGAGTTTGAGAAGTTCTTTATAGATCTTGGGTACCAGCCCTTTATCTGTAGTGTCATTTGCAAATATCTTCTCCCATTCTGTGGGTTGCCTCCTTGTTTTGTTGACTGTTTCCTTTGCTGTGCAGAAGCTTTTTATCTTGATGAAGTCCCAAAAGTTCATTTCTGCTTTTGTTTCACTAGCTTTTGGAGATGTATCTCGAAAGAAGTTGCTGTGGCCGATGTCAAAGAGGTTACTGCCTATGTTCTCCTCTAGGATTTTGATGGATTCCTGTCACACATTGAGGTCTTTCATCCACTTTGAGTTTATCTTTGTGAATAGTGTTAGAGAATGGTCGAGTTTCATTCTTCTGCATGTGGCTGTCCAATTTTCCCAGCACCATTTATTGAAGAGACTCTCTTTTTTCATTGCATGTTTTTTCCTGCTTTGTCAAAGATTATTTGACCATAGAGTTGAGGGTCCATATCTGGGTTCTCTATTCTGTTCCATTGGTCTATATGTCTGTTTTTGTGCCAGTACCATGCTGTCTTGGTGATCACAGCTTTGTAATATAGCTTGAAATCGGGCAACGTGATGCTCCCAGCTTTGTTTTTCTTTTTCAACATTTCCTTGGAGATTCGGGGTCTTTTCTGATTCCATACAAATTTTAGGATTGTTTGTTCCAGCACTTTGAAAAATGTCATTGGAATTTTGATTGGGATGGCATTGAAGGTATAGATTGCTCTGGGTAGCATAGACATTTTAACAATGTTTATTCTTCTGATCCATGAGCATGGAATATTTTTCCATCTTTTTGTGTCTTCTTCAATTTCTTTCATGAGTGTTCTGTAGTTCCTAGAGTATAGGTCCTTTACCTCTTTGGTTAGGTTTATTCCGAGGTATCTTATGGTTTTTGGTGCTATTGTAAATGGAATCGTTTCTCTAATTTCTCTTTCTACAGTTGCGTTGTTAGTGTGTAAGAAAGCAACTGATTTCTGTGCACTGATTTTGTATCCTGCCACATTACTGAATTGCTGTATGAGTTCTAGTAATTTGGGGGTGGAGTCTTTTGGGTTTTCCACATAAAGTATCATGTCGTCTGCGAAAAGAGAGAGCTTGACTTCTTCTTTGCCAATTTGAATACCTTTTATTTCTTTTTGTGGTCTGATTGCTGTTGCTAGGACTTCTAGTACTATGTTGAACAATAGTGGCGAGAGTGGGCATCCTTGATGTGTTCCTGATCTTAAGGGAAAGGCTCTCAGCTTTTCCCCATTGAGGATGATATTCGCTGTGGGTTTTTCATAGATGGATTTTATGAACTTGAGGAATGTTCCCTCTATCCCTATACTCTGGAGAGTTTTAATCAGGAAAGGATGTTGTATTTTGTCAAATGCTTTTTCTGCATCAATTGAGAGGACCATATGGTTCTTCTCCCTCCTCTTATTAATGTGTTCTATCACATTGATTGATTTGTGAATGTTGAACCACCCTTGCATCCCGGGGATAAATCCCACTTGGTCGTGGTGGATGATCCTTTTAATGTATTGTTGGATCCTATTAGCTAGGATTTTGTTGAGGATTTTGGAATCCATATTCATTAGGGATATCGGTCTGAAATTCTCCTCTTTGATGGGGTCTTTGCCTGGTTTGGGGATTAAGGTAGTGCTGGCCTCATAGAATGAGTTTGGAAGTTTTCCTTCTGTTTCTATTTTTTGAAACAGCTTCAGTAGAATAGGTATTATTTCTTCTTTGAATGTTTGGTAGAATTCCCCAGGGAATCCATCAGGCCCTGGACTCTTGTTTTTTGGGGAGGTTTTTGATCACTGCTTCAATCTCGTTACTGGTTATTGGCCTATTCATGTTGTCAATTTCTTCCTGTTTCAGTCTTGGCAGCTTATAGGTTTCCAGGAAGGCCTCCACTTCATCCAGATTGCTCAGTTTATTGGCATATAGTTGTTGATAATAATTTCTAATAATTGTTTCTATTTCCTTGGTGTTAGTCATGATCTCTCCCCTTTCATTCATAATTTTATTAATTTGGGTCCTTTCTCTTTTCTTTTGGATAAGTCTGGCCAGTGGTTTATTGATCTTATTAATTCTTTCAAAGAACCAACTTCTAGTTTTGTTGATCTGATCTACTGTGTTTCTGGTTTCTAATTCATTGATTTCTGCTCTAATTTTAATTATTTCTCTTCTAATGCATGGCTTAGGCATCGTTTGTTGCTTTTTCTCTAGTTCTTTAAGGTGTAGAGTTAGTTGGTGAATTCGGGATTTTTCTATTTTTTTGAGTGAGGATTGGATGGCTATGTATTTCCCCCTTAGGACCACCTTTGCAGTATCCCATAGGTTTTGGACCGATGTGTTTTCATTCTCATTGATTTCCATGAATTGTTTAAGTTCTTCTTTGATTTCCTGGTTGACCCAAACATTCTTGAGCAGAGTGATCTTTAGCTTCCAAGTGTTTGAATTTCTGCCAAATTTTTTCTTGTGATTGAGTTCCAGTTTTAAAGCATTGTGGTCTGAGAATATGCAGGGAATAATCTCAATCTTTTGGTATCGGTTGAGACCTGATTTGTGACCCAGTATGTGGTCTATTCTGGAGAAAGTTCCATGTGCGCTCGAGAAGAATGAGTATTCTGTTGTTTTAGGGTGGAATGTTCTGTAAATATCTATGAGGTCCATCTGCTCCAATGTATCATTCAAAGCTCTTGTTTCCTTGTTGATTTTCTGCTTAGATGATCTGTCCATTGCTGAGAGTGGAGTATTGAGGTCTCCTACAATTAACGTATTGTTATCAATGTGACTCTTTATTTTGGTTAATAGTTGGCTTATGTAGATGGCTGCTCCCATGTTGGAGGCATAGATATTTACAATTGTTAGATATTCTTGTTGGATAGACCCTTTAAGAATGATATAGTGTCCTTCTGTGTCTCTTATTACAGACTTTAGTTTAAAATCTAATTTGTCTGATATAAGAATTGCTATGCCAGCTTTCTTTTGAGGTCCGCTGGCATGGAAGATGGATCTCCATCCCTTCACTTTCAGTCTGGATGTATCTTTGGGTTCAAAATGAGTCTCTTATAGGCAGCATATGGATGGGTGCTGTCTTTTTATCCAATCTGCAACCCTGTGCCGTTTTATGGGAGCGTTTAGGCCATTCACGTTGAGAGTGATTATTGAAAGATATGAATTAATTGTCATCATGTTGCCTGTGAAGACGTTGTTTTTATAGATTGTCCCTGTAACTTCTGTTGTATATCACTCTTGGGGTCTTTCTCCTTTTATAGAACCCCCCTTAATATTTCTTGCAGGGCCTGCTTAGCGGTCACATATTCTTTCAGTTTCTGCCAGTCATGGAAGCTCTGCATCTCTCCATCCATTCTAAATGAAAACCTTGCCGGATAAAGTATTCTTGGCTGCATGTTCTTCTCATTTAGTACACTGAATATGTCTTGCCAGGCCTTTCTGGCTTGCCAGGTCTCTGTGGATTGGTCTGATGTTATTCTGATGTTCCTCCCTCTGTACGTAAGGGATCTCTTCCCTCTAACTGCCCTTAAGATGGTTTCCTTGGTTCTAAGATTTGCAAGTTTTACTATTACATGCTGGGGTGTTGGCCTGTTTTCCTTGATCTTGGGAGGGGTCCTCTCTGCCTCTAGGACTCGAATGTTTGTTTCATTCCCCAGATTAGGGAAGTTCTCAGCTACGATTTGCTCAAATACATCTTCTAGTCCTCTCTCTCTCTCCACTCCCTCCGGGATTCCAATTATTCTGACATTGGAACGCTTCATGGTGTCACTTATTTCTCTGATTCTATTTTCATGGATTCTGAGTTGTTTTTCCCTGGCCTCCTCTTTTCTCTTTTTATCTATTATATTGTCTTCCAGGTCGCTTATTCGCTCTTCTGCCTCAGTTACCCTAGCTGTTAGATTATCTAGATTGGATTGGATCTCATTGATAGCATTTTTAAGTTCTGCCAATTCACCTTTTATTTCCGCCCTTAGAGACTCTATGTTGCCATTAATTGATTTCTCCATTCTAGCCATTGTCTTCACAATTGCTAGCCTGAATTCCATCTCCGACATCTTGGTTATATCTGCATCCATTTGTAAATCTGCAGCATAAGTCATAATCTCTGAGTCTTTTCTATTTTGGGGGCTCCTCCTCTTAGTCATTCTGTTGATGGGTGTTTGAGGGAATGTATAGAGTCCAAATTATTGACCAGAACCCAAGCAAGATGCACCTGTTTTCTTGGGACCTTAGGGTTGCTGGCCTCTTGTTTTCCCAGCCTGTCTTCTGCGGGAGGGGCCTGCCGCGCTGTTACTCAGGTAACCCTGTTTGGGCGGTGTTGCCCTGCCCCCCTGTGGCGGGGGATGGGCTCAGCGGGAATCAGTCTTTGGGGCTTTTGTTCTCTGGCGGCTTTCCGTGTCTCTTCCGTGAATCAGAGCAGAAGAGACTGTTTCCAACCCTCTGCCTCAGACCAGAGAGACCGCAGTCTGTTCTTCAGTGAGCTCTCCAGGCCACACCATTTCCGTTTCTGTCCATGCTGCTATAAACTGCAGCGGCCTGGGTTGTGCACCCCTCCGCAGCACTCCCAGTCCTGCCTCCAGGTTGGAGCACGTCTCTGCCCTTTGTGCTTCTAAAACCGCCAGCTGCTCCCAGTTCGCCCGCGTGACCCCACCATTCTGGGTTTCCATCCTGGGGGCTGCCCCAAAGTCCTTTCCCCACCGCTACCGGTCTGTGAGTCTGTGCCTGTCCCCAGCGTGCGAGGCTGTCGCTCACCGGCGGTGTAGGATCCCCACGGCCAGGCACCCTCCCGCTGCCATTTATCTTCCGATATCTGCCCACGGAATCACGGCTCCCCGCTTTGTACCTCAAAACCAACCGCCTGCGATATTCTATTTGTAGAGATCCAGATCTTCTTACATCCCAGGCTGGTTTCGTGGGTGCTCAGAGTGGTCTGGTAGATATCCAGCTCAATTCCGGGGACCAGTTGAAATAGGGTCCCCTACTCCTCTGCCATCTTTCCCCCGAATCCTGTATTTTCTCTTCCTTATGATTTTCTTAATAACATTTTCTTTTCTCTAGCTTACTTTATTGTAAGAATATAGTGTATAATACATACAACATGCAAAATATGTGTTAATCAACTGTTTATGTTATCAGAAAGGCTTCTAGTCAACAGTGGGCTATTAGTAGTTAAGTTTTTGGGGAGTCAAAAGTTATACATGGATTTTTGACCTTGTGGGGGTCTGTGCCCCTAATCCACACTGTTCAAGGGTCAACAGTATATCTAGCCCTCTTCATAAATCTCATGGATAGCACTGATTTGGCAATAAGCAGTTTTAGAATGGGGAGCCATTTCTAAATTATGTTCTTCACATTGGCTTCCAGGGGACCATTCCAGAATGTTTTTCCAATGACATTTTAAAGAATGACTTTCCCATACATTATTTCTTTTACCTGCTCGCTGCTTGGAAAGTACTGAATAAAAAATCCAAGAAGAGATCCAGCTGCCACACCAATTACCACTTCTAAGATTCCTCTGAGAACGTTAAAAACTGTGGAGCCTTAAAAACATATAAAAAGAAAAACTTCAGACAGAACTCTACATCCATAAATACTTAGACTTTACTTTAATCATCAACATAAAGCATCTAATTACATAGAAGGAAAAGTATACAGATATTTCCTGCTCTCTACATTCTTAAATATATGTGACTTAAAATGTCTAATAACATGGGCCTATAGTATAAGAAAGCTATGCATATCATTGCAGATAAATTTCAAGACAGGCAAAATCTATTATTTGTGTACTTTTTTTTTTCATTTACTTCAATAAAAATTTACTTAAAGGGCCTAAGAAAATATAAAAGATAAAATTCATGAATCAGAGCTAATTTGTTCTACTATACAATAGGCAAAGCCTGGGTGAGAAGACAGATCTAGTTTTCAAATTGCCATTTAAGAGCCTGATGTTTTGTTTTTTTTACTAATAATGATATTGACTTTAGTAGCTCTGATATGTATAGAATATAGTAACTTAAAAATCTGGCAATTAAAATCAAGAATCTTTTTTTTTTAGTTTTATTTATTTATTTATTAGTAATTTCTACACCCAATGTGGGGCTCAAACTCACAACTCCAAGATCAGGAGTCACGTGCTCTTCCAATTGAGCCAGCCAGGAGCCCCAAGAATCTTTTCTTACTACAATGAGTGAAGGGGACTTACTCTTTCTCAAAAGTTATTTTCTTTTCTTTTTAAAGATTTTCTTTATTTATTTGAGATAGAGAGAAAGAGAGCACAAGCATGAGCGGGGAGTAGGGGGAGAGGGAGAGGGAGAAGCAGGCTCTCAGCTGAGTGGGGAGACCAATGAGGGGCTCCATCCCAGGACCCTGAGATCATGACCTGAGTCAAAGGCAGATGCTTAACTGACTGAGCCACTCAGGCTTCCCTCAAAAGTTATTTCTAAAAGTAAATCTGAAAACAAATTATTTTTGAAATTGCTCGCAGCAGAGTTTATTTGTTGCATAGCCTCTTTAAATATCATAATATAACTCATTGATAAAAATACAATAATAGTAAGTGACTTCAACACCCCAGTTACGTCAATGGACAGATCATCGGAAGCAGAAAATCAATAAGGAAACAATGGCTTTGAATGCTACACTGGATTAGATGGATTTAACAGATATATTCAGAACATTTCATTCTAAAGCAGCAGAATACACAGTCTTTTCAGTGCACATGGGACATTCTCCATGACAAATCAGGCCTCAAAAAATACAAAAAGACTAAGATAATACCATACATATTTTCTGACCACAACACTGTGAAACTTGAAGTCAACCACAAGAAAAAATTTGGAAAGACCACAAATACATGGAAGGTATAGAACATCCTACTAGGGGCACCTGGGTGGTTCAGTCTGACTCTTGATTTCAGCTCAGGTCATGATCTCAGGGTGGTGAAACTGAGCCCTGCATTGGGCTCCACACTCAGCGTGTAGTCTGCTTGAAATTCTCTCTCTCCCCCTCTCCCTTTGCCCCTCCCCCTGCTCACACACTCTCTCTCTAAATAAATAAAATCTTAAAAAGAAAAAAAAAAGAACATCCTACTAAAGAATGAATGGGTTAACCAGGAAATTAAAGAAAAAATTTTAAAAAATACATGGAATCAAATGATAATGAAAACATGACAGTCTAAAACCTTTGGGATGCAGCAAAAACAGTCATAAGAAGGAAGTATACAGCAATACAGCCCTACCTAAAGAAGCAAAAAAATCTCAAATACACAACCTAACCTTACACCTAAAGGAGCTAGAAAAAGAACAAAAAATGAAGCCTAAAGCCAGAAGAAGGGAAATAATATAGATTAAAGCAGGAATAAATGATATAGAAACAAACAAAAAAACGCTGGTAGAACAGATCAATGAAAGCAGGAGCTGGTTTTTTGAAAAAATTAATAAAACTGATAAATTCCTAGCCAGACTTATTTAAAAAAAAAAGAGAAAGGACCCAAATAAATAAAATCAAAAATGAGAGAGGGGAGATCACAATCAATATCACAGAAATACAAATAATTATATGAGAATATTATGAAAAATTATGTGCCAACAAATTGGGCAATCTGGAAGAAATGGAAATTCCTAGAGATGTATAAACTACCAAAACTGAAACAGGAAGAAATAGAACACTTGAACAGATCAATAACCAGCAAAGAAATTGAATCAGGAATCAAAAATCTCCCAACATACCAGAGTCCAGGGCCAGATGGCTTCCCAGGGGAATTCTAACAGACATTTAAAGAAGACTTAATATGTATTCTTTTCAAACTGTTCCAAAAAATAGAAATGGAAGGAAAACTTCCAAATTCATGCTATGAGGCCAACATTACCTAGATCCCAAAACCAGACAAAGACCACACTAAAAAAGAGAATTACAGGCCAATATCCCTGATGAACATGGATGCAAAAATTCTCAACAAGATACTAGCAAATCGAATCCAACAGTACATTAAAAGAATCATTCACCATGATTAAGTGGGATTTATTCCTGGGTTGCAAGGGTGGTTCAATATTTGCAAATCAATCAACATGATACACCACGTCAAGAAAAGAAAGGATAAAAACCGTATGATCCTCTCAATAGATGCAGAAAAAGCATCTGACAAAGTACAGCATCCTTTCTTGACAAAAATGCTCAACAAAATAGGGATACAGGGAACATACCTCAACGTCATAAAGGCCATATACAAAAGATGCACAACTAATATCATCCTCAATGGGAAAAACTGAGAGCTTTTACTTTACAGTCAGGAACAAGACAGGGATGTCCACTCTCACCACTGTTATTTAACACAGTCCTGGCCTCAGCAATCAGAAGTAAAAGGCATCCAAATCAGCAAGGAAGAAGTCCACACTGTTCTACGAAAAAATGTGCTAACTAGTTATGTGGTTTCTCGTTATTGTAGTTTAGGGTAACAGAACATGCCACCCCAAGGTATGCCACTTTGGCATAAGGATTATTTTGAGCAGAAGGCAACTGAGAAGAAACAGAATCAAGAAAAGGTGTCTATCTTCCCCTATCTACCTAAAAGGAGGACATAAATTTTTAAAGTGTCTTCCTCCCCTCTACCAGGAAGGACAGAGGTTAACCACTGAGACAACTTCAGACTCTCATCAGCCCAAAGACAGCACCAGAAGAATCTGTGTAACAAACTTTGCTAGAAGCAGGCCTAGCTACCATTAGTGTCCCTATTTGCTGCCTCCAAAAGCTCAAAGTTCTTTTCCTTTGTCTTGCACATCTCTACAAAATTATTGTTCTTTGCTAAGATGCTATATATATAAGCCCCAATTCTAACCACCCCTTGGAGTTAGTCATCACTGAGTTCTCCCCTCTGCAAGCTTGGTGCACAGGCTAACTGCTTTCCTCTTGTTAATTTGTCTTTTGTCAGTCTGATTTACAGGGCCCCAGCCAATGGACCTATGGTGGGTAGGTCCTTTCCTTTCTGAGAGTTTCAATCATCTCTCTTATTTAAAAAAATAATTACCTCTGTAGTAATTTTATTTAGCTAGGGCAGCTCTATGCTACATAATGGTGTGACTGTCAGAAGCATCTAGCTGTGATAGTAGCATATGTCTCAAGCAATTACAGTAAATAATTCACTATAAATGTGTAGAAATTAGCTAATTAGTTTCAGTCTCTGGTATGTAAAATTGCTTAAGAAAGAAAAAAAGACTTCTTGGGCCCACCTGTAAAATTTCTGACTCAGTAAGCCTGGCAGGCCTTGGGATCCACATTTTAAAGAGGTTCCAGGTAGTTCCCACCCAAAATGTTTAAGGACTACATTTAGTGGAGCAGGGCAGAGGGAACATAGCATTGCTGACTAGGAAAGTTCTTAAACTATCCATAGCCCACACTCCCTGGATTATGAAAACCCCAGTAAGCCCTCCCCCCACTTCCCCCATTTCTCTCCTTCCCCTCCCCTGTGGTTCTAAGGCAAACTCTTGCTCTAATGCCTGGCTTCCATTCCCAAAGGCTCTGATTTAATTGGTCTGAGGTAGTGCCCACAGATGAGTATTTTTGAAAGCTCCCCAGGTAATTCTAGTGTGCAGCTGAGGTTGAGAACCACTGTTTTAAAGATGCAAACAAACAGAAAGTTGAACTCAGACACTGAGAGTAGAAAAGTGGTTGCCAGGGGCTAAGGGGTAGGGGAAACGGGGAGAGGCTGTTAAAAGGGTAA